>NW_008360325.1:1936378-1938841 GCF_000622305.1 Nannospalax galili | reverse complement strand
CGCGGACACGCCGGGCAGCGGGCCTGCGGGGCCCCGGGCGGGGTGCGGGAGGCCCGGGACCGGGCGGAGGTGCGGAAGGCGGAACCGGCACGGGCCGGCGGCGGACTGGAGACGAGGTCAGCCCGGACCTGCTCCACCTGCTGCCGCACTGACACTTCCCGGAGCCTCCGGGGGTGTCCGCACGGTGCTGACCTCCGCGGGGCACGGCTGTTACGGTCTGGGTGCAGAGACAGGGTGACCCTCCTTCCCTGCCTGTAACCGAGTGCTGAGCACTCCGGTGGGGAGGCTGGAGGAATGTCTTCCCATGAACTAAGTTGCTTGAGAGGTGCTGTGTGTTGTGAGTGTGCCCAGATTGATCTTGTCCGACAAGTCAGGCTGTGTCCCAAACAGGGAGGGATACGGCTTCTAGAGTAACCAGCCTTCTGGGAAGCATGTCATGGTGTTTTAAAATGTCTTGTTAAAATCAGCAGCTTATTGGAGGTTTTCTATCATGGTCAGCGTATGTCCTGAGAAGTGCTTATTTTTAACTTTTGAGACGAGAGAGTGAGGAAATGAACGTACCCACCTAGCATCTCAGAATGGGTGACAAGGTGAGAAAAGATTAACTGGCAAATGTTCAGCTCATGGGGAAATAAATTATCCGTATGGAACAGTAAACATTCCCCAGGATCAGCTGGGTGTTTTTGCTTGGTGGTGAGAACGAGAAGAGGGATGATGGTTTCTCAGTGTGGCATGTTGCTTCTTTGACTCTGATGGGTGTACTACTGCGTCTGAGGTCTGCTCTTAGAGGGTTTTGAAAGTAGTTGACTTTTCTCTTTTAGAACTGGGAAATTATGAGGTGGTTAGTAGTTTTACTGCAGCTTCCAACTTTGTCACTGACTTGCTGGACGACTTTGGATAATTTTGTAAACTTTTCTTTGCACTTGTTTAAAAAGGGACTGTTGCAGTGCACATGTTATGATTCATGATGTAATAACTATAATGGCCATTAGAGTCCTGACACATTTTAAAGTAAGCTTAAGAGCAACTGTCAGAAAAAGAAGGTGCCATCTTGACATGCTCTGAAAAGATCATACTTTTTATGAAAATGAGCTCAATGTTATGTTATTAAAATTTATTTAGTGGCTAAAGAGTTGGCTCAGCCTTTAAGAGTGCATACTGCTCTTGTAGAGGACCTGAGGTGGTTCCCAAACCCGCATTGGGCTGCTCACTACTTCCGCCAGCTCCAGCTCCAGGGTGTCTATGGCCCTCTTGTGGCCTGCACACACTCATGTGCACATACCCTGCACCCCCACATACACATTGTTAGAAGTAATAAATCTTATGGAAGATATGTTTTTGTTTTTATTTATGTATTTGTGTGATTGTATGTCATGTGTATGCAGTGCTTGTGAAGGTCAGAGGAGAGTGTGAGATCTCCTGGAGCTGGAGATATGGGAGATTGTGAGCCGCCTGCTTGTGGGTGCTGGGAACTGAACTCAGGTCCTCTGGAACACAGCAGCAAGTGCTTTTAATCACTGAGCCATCTTTCCAGCTCCATAAAATACATCTCAAAAAATACATATATTTAGTGTCCAGTGTGGTTGTGTCCTCCTATAATCCTGGCACTGGAAAGGCAAGAAGAGGATAGTCATTTTTGAGACTAGTCTGGACTACAGTTAGCAAGTTTGAGGCAAGCCTGGCCTAAATAGTGAGACCCTGTCTCAGAAACCAAAACCAGCTGGCTGTAGTGGCACACACCTTTAATTCCAGCACTAGGGAGACAGAGGCAGATCTCTGAGTTGGAGGCCTACCTGGTCTGTATATTGAGTTCCAGTCCAGCCAGGGCTATAATGGAGACCCTGTCTCAAAAAAATAGGAAAGAAGCCGGGTATGGTGGTGCATGCCTTTAATCCCAGCACTCGGGAGGCAGAGGCAGGCGGATCTCTGTGATTTCAAGACCAGCCTGGTCTACATAGTGAGTACCAGCTCAGCTGGGACTACAGGGAGACCCTGTCTCAAAAAGATCAAAAAAAAAAAAAAAAGGAAAAAAAAAAACCAAAAAAAAAAAAAAAAAAAAAAAAAAAAAAAGGAAAGAAAGAAACCAAAAAACAAAAGAAAGCAAACAAAAAAAATTGATAATAATGTAAAAATACAATGTGCTTAAAAGTTAAATTTACGAGTCTTAGCAAGTACTAGGTCAGACATTGCTAAACCCCCTGCCCCACTTTTTTCCCCCTATAGCGCTGTGGGGATGGAGCCTCAGGGCCTTTGGCATGTTAGGCAAGTGCACCATCGAGTGCTCCAGTCTAGGTTGGAGTAGGTAATTTGGAGCATCCTCCTGGCAAACTTTGTTTAGGTCTGATTTACATAAGAGCATTTGCTTAGAAGTACCTTGTGATTTTTAAAAAAATATATATTTTATCTATTATTTTTATTTTATGTGTATGTGTGTATTACCTGCATGTAGGTAAGTGCACCTGT
>NW_008360325.1:1932996-1936320 GCF_000622305.1 Nannospalax galili | reverse complement strand
TCTGGGTTGACCCTCTGTTGAACCCTTGCTGGATCATACCTCCTTTTCCTGGGTGCCCCAAATCCAAGGGGCCCCATCTTTCAAGAACATCTCAGCCTTAAAACTTCTTGTTTATTATTATTATTATTGGTCTTTTTAAGACAGGGTCTCTGTAGCCCCAGCTGTCCTGGAACTCACTATGTAGACCAGGCTGGCCTTGAACTCACAGAGATCCACCTGCCTCTGCCTCCCGAGTGCTGGGATTAAAGGTGTGCGCCGCCATGCCCGGCACAAAGATTTTTTTTAACAAGTCCAGAAATATAAATTACCTTTACCTGGGTGATTGAGTGCTTTGATTTGGGGAAGGTAGACTTTTATGTATCTTGGAGACAGATTTGCAGTTTGTGGCAAATATTTAAGCTCTTTAGCTATCGCATTTAAAGGTTTTGTTTTTCATAAATGAGTTTGTATTTGCTGCCATTTCTATATGTGACTCCTTTTGTTTGGCAGGGTCTCACAGAACCCAGGCTGGCCTTGAACTTGTCATATAGTGGGGGATGACCTTGAACTCCTAATCATCTTGCCTCTCCCTCTCAAGTTCTGTGATTATAGGTATGTGCCACCAGGGTGGCCTAATATAAGTGACTTTGTGGTTCTGATTTTAAAATAGAGCCAATAATTTCCCTGCATGGTGGCTTGGGAGGATTGAGAATTAGAGGCCATTCTTCCCTATATAGTAAGACCCTGTCTCAACCAAACAAAATAAAATAAAAAATAGGGCCAATAAGTCATCTTTGGTTAGGAAACCAAAATTTACTTTGGGAGGGGAGGGTTAGTAGATTTTCGGCATCAAAATTTTTTATTTATTTTAGTGTACTCATGTCATGTGGTGCCCATGGAGGTCAGAAGAGGTTGTTGGATTCCCTGGAACTGGAGTTATGCATGGTTGTTAGCTGCCATGTGATTACTGGGACTTGAATCAGAATCTTCTGCAAGAGCAATCAGTGCTCTTAACCTCTGAGCCATCTCTCCAGCCCCTTTTTTGACATTTTTGACAATTAGCCATTTTGACATTTTGTTTTGTTTTGTTTTCTACTTTTTCTTCAAGGGCATATAAAATGGTGTGTGTGTGTGTGTGTGTGTGTGTTTGCTGGGGATTGAACCCAAGGGACTTATAACCCATGCTTGGCAAACATTCTACCACACCTCCTAGCCCAAATCATATGCAGTTTTACAATTATGTGGATCATTTAGAAGCCCTAATTTGGGTAAAATTTAAACTGATCTTAAACACGTGTAAAATGGGTAGGCAGCTTTGTTTTGTTTGTTTGTTCCTTTCTGGTACCACTGAGAATTAAATCCAGGTCCTTAATCTTGCTGGGCAAGCACACTGCACTAAGCTACCCATCTTGTTTGGCCCCCAAATTATTTTTTGAGGCAAGGTTTCACTATATAACCAGACTGACCTTGAACTTGTGTACCTGCCTTTACACTGTTAAGTACTGATATTGTAGGCATGGGTCACTATCCCTCACTAGGAAAATAGGTCTTTTAAAGAATTATGATCCATGAACTATGTGTTCTTCTTGAGAGGAAGCACAGGGTCCTGAGGAAGGAGCATCTGGAAGGTAGGCAGATTTGTACCAGGGAGTGTTACCTCGGTCCTTTTGAATGCTTGGAGGTCAGTCTAGTGGTCGATGCAGTTTCGTCTCCCTCAGGAAGCCAAGGCTAGAGAGAAGATGCAAACATGTATTAATTTTTATCATAAGGAAATGAAGCACAACTGAACTTACAGAGATCGCCATGGACTAATGGAGTGTTTGGCTTCAGGAATACCATATGTGTGTACTCTAGACACTTCAGGGTGTACCCCAGCATTGGACCAGGTGTTATCTCACTGAGTCTCCTGGCTGGCCTGGAACTCACAGAGATCAGCCTGCCTCTGCCTCTGTGCTGGGATTAAAGATGTGTGCTACCATGTCCAACCATCACTGAATCTTTATATTAATCCCATGAGGGAAAGAAAAACATTTTTTCACAATCAGGGCCATGTGTATGAGTATATTGCCTGCATAAAGTTAGGTACAACCATGTCATGCAGTGCCCACAGAAGTCAGAAGAGGGTTTCTGATCCCCGGAACTGGAGTTATAGACGGTTGTTAGCTACCACGTGGGTGCTCAGAATTGAACCTGGGTCCTCTGCAAGAGCAGCCAGTGCTCTTAACTGCTGAGATATGTCTCCAGTCTCCCAGTGGGGGAATTTCTCTTTTTTTTTTTTTTTGTTTAAATTTTGCATGCCTTTAATGCCAGCACTTGGGAGGTAGAGGCAGGTGGATCTCTGTGAATTCGAGGCCAGCGTGGTCTACATAGTGAGTTCCAGGCCAGTTGGAGCTACAGGGAGACCCTGTCTCAAAAAGACCAAAAAAAGTTGTTATTATCATTATTAGTGAATTTTTGTGTATTTCATACAGAACATCTCAATCAATCTTAATCTTCTTTATACCTCTGTCCCCACTGTCCTGCTCCCATTGTCCCCTGCCCTCGGAAGTCACACGTTCTGTCATTTGTCTTAAAGCCTATTGTATTGTTAGTGTCCCCAGACGTTCCTCAGTGCAAGTTCATCTACTGAGGTCTAGTCAGCCTATCTAGAGTCTCTCGTTTTTAGGAAGATTAGCTCTTCCTCATCAAGCAATAATCAGTTGCCAGTATTTCTTCAGCTAAGATTGGGATCAGCCGTCCATTTCCCCAGTTCTGTGCTGGTTTTTTGTCTGCTTGAGTTTGCATGGGTCCTGTGCATGCTGACACCATTGCTATGGGTTCATATGAGCAGGTTCCCAGGAGCTTGTAGGATTCTGTTTTCATATGGTCACATACCTCCAAACTGTGTATTTTAATAATGAAATGGAGATCTTTTTTTTTTCTCATTGCAGCTGGTTTGTTTGTTTGTTTGTTTGAAGCAGGGTCTCCCTGTAGCCCCAGCTGTCCTGGAATTCACTGTGTAGACCAGGCTGGCCTTGAACTCACAGAGATCCGCCTGCCTCTGCCTCCCAAGTGCTGGGACTACAGGCATGCGCCACCACGCCCGGCCTTTCTGCCCTTTCTTATATGATGAGATGTAGTTTATAAATTGATTTTGCTTAACTAAAGATAGTATGACCATCAGTTTAATACTGACACTGGTCATTTCAAAATAGATTTTTGAGTGACTACCATGATACTGATAGCATTAAACAGGATGTAGGATATTGAGAGATGAGAAAAACTCCGTCCCTCTCCCCTTCCCCTGAGAGCTTTGAACTACTAATTTTAAAATATTTTTTTCTAGTTCAAATGTTTATTGATGAA
>NW_008360325.1:1888148-1932983 GCF_000622305.1 Nannospalax galili | reverse complement strand
ATTATTTTTATTTTATGTGTATGTGTGTATTGCCTGCATGTAGGTAAGTGTACCCTTGTCGCGCAGTGCCCATGGAGGTCAGAAGAGGCTGTCAGATACCCTGGGACTGGAGTTACAGACAGTTGTTAGCTGCCATATGGGTGCTGGGATTCGAACTTGAGTCTTCTGCAAGAACAACCAGTGTTCGTAACTGCTGAGCCATCTCTCCAGCCCCTATTGATGAGTCTTTAACAAAACCATTCCCCCTGTTGGCATTCAGAGCTACTGAAATGAACTGTTTAGCCAGTGATTACTTTATAGGAACAAAGTTAAAACATATTTTGTTATCCTAAATAAAAAGAGGTTATTTTAGTATAAAGATGTCAAGGGTAATTGGCTTATTGGATCAGTCCTTTCATTCTATGGAGACTGTTCTTCCGTAAAATGTGAATGGCCTCCATTCAGATCTCAGTTTAACCATCATTTCCTTGGCAAATTCTTCCGTGGATTCACAGGTCAGATCAGTTTTCCTGTAACATGTTCTCATAGCACCTGTACTTTTCCTTCCTGATACTTTCTCACTTTGTAATTCTCTGTGATAATGTCTGTTCTGTGACAAAGCTTCCTTAGAACAGGGACTTGGCTTTTCTGCTGTCTTCCCAGTTGCCCAGTGTTGTGTTTATCATTGACTAGGATCTTACTGTCTATATATTGAGTTGAATGACTCAGTAAAGCAATGTCTACCTTTACTGAACCTTAAAAAAGACTTTTAAGAAGTTGAAAAATTGTTCAAGTTTGGGTCCAAAAGTAATGTGAGTAGTTTCCAGTAGTTCATGCATTTTTATTTTTATTTTATGTGTATAAGTGTATTGCCTGCATGTTTGTAATTGCACCCACGTTGTGCAGTGCCCTTGAAGGTCAAAAGAGGGCGATGGATCCCCTGGAACTGGAGTTACAGACAGTTGTTAGCTGCCATGGAGGTGCTCGGAACGAATCCTGGTCCTCTAGAAGAGCAGCCAGTGAGTACTCAACTCCTGGGCCTTCTCTCCAGCCCCAGCAAACAACTTTTAAAAAATTGTAGTCAGTTGGGCATGGTGTTACACTCTTGTAATACCAGCACCTGGGAGGGGAGGCAGGAGGATCAGAAGTTGGAGGCCAGCCTTTGTCGCAAAAGAAAAAAACAAAATGAAAAAACTAACTGTAGTTAGAATTAATTAATAATTCAAATCAAAGAATATTCCTCCTCCCTTGCCTCTCATTTCAGATTCTAAATCACAAATATCTTACTCAGTGATATGATTGATGTGATCTCTACAGTAGGTAGGAAGTCTGTTTAAATGGTTCTAAGGCATGTTCAATTCTTTTTCTTTTTTTTGGCCTTTTTGAGACAGGGTCTCCCTGTAGGCTGTAGGGTCTCCCTGTAGGCTGTAGGGTCTCCCCCCAAGCTGGCCTAGAACTCACTATGTAGATCAAGATCCGCCTGCCTCTACCTTCCAAGTGCTGGGATTAAAGGTGTGTGCCACCCCTGGCCAGCTTCAACTCTTAAGATTATATGATTCCTGTGTAGCACTGGGTGGCCTGGAACTTACTCTGTAGACCGGGCTGGCCTTGAACTCACGGAGATCTGCCTGCCTCTGCTTCCCTACTGGTATTAAAGGTATGTGCCACCATGACCAGCCAAAACAATGTAGCCCTAGCTGGCCTGGAACTGGCTATGCAGACTAGGCTGACCTCAGTCTCACAGAGATACCATGTCTGCCTCTAGAGTACTGGGATTGATGGTATGTGCCATCACACTAGGCTTCAATACTGTTTTTTTGTTGTTTTTAAAAATATTTTATTTATTATTTTTATGTGTATGAGTGTTATACCTGTATGTAAGTAAGTGCATCTGTGTCGTACAATGCCCTTGGAGGACAGAAGAGGCCGTCAGAGCCCCTGGAACTGGAATTACAGACAGTTGATAGCTGCCATGTGGGTGCTGGGATTTGAACCTAGGTCTTCTGCAAGAAGAGTGTTCTTAACTGCTAAGCTATCTCTCCAGCCCCTTCAATAAATTCATCTTTCTATTGGGGAGATGTGGAGATATCATTCTTCTTTGTGTTCATTACTTTTTGAATTTGAATTTGCTTGGGTGTTTGCAAAAGCTAGTTGAAAATACTGACTTGTAGGTCTTTATTCTAAAGAAGCTTTATATTTACCACATTGGGATGAAGCTGGGACAGAGAAAAGCAGTTCAAACCATTGATGTTTTATTAGAGGAAGGGGGATAGTGGGTTGATTTGGGAGAGAATGAACATTTTGTTTTGTTCTGTCAAAACTGCAGGACTGCCTGTTGGTGGTGCTGAAAGAATTCCTAGGAGGGTAAACTTACAAACTGTGATGTCTACACTCTTCCCCTCCCCTGTTCTGCAGACTGGCTTTAGATACTAGACTACTTCAGAGGAGGCCATTTTCAAAGCCTTCCTTCCCTTCCTTCCCTCCCTCCCTCCCTCCCTCCCTCTTTTTCTGCACAGGGAATTGAACCTAGGGCCTTGAGCATGCTGGGCAAGCGCTCTACCATTGAGCTTTTGAGATAATCTCAGTAACTTGTCCATGCTGGTCATGAATTTACTTGTAGCCCATGTAGGATTTGAATTTATTATCCTCCTGCCTCACTCTCCTGAGTAGCTGGCATTACCGGCTTGTGTTACTAGGCTGAGCCCCGTTTGGAATTAAAAATAATTTTTTTACATTTATTTATTTGTTTATTGTGTGTGTTGTACATGGGTGCCATGTCTCAGGTGGCTTTTTTTTTTTTTTTTTTTTTTTGAGACAGGGTCTCCCTGTAGCCCCAGCTGTCCTGGAACTTACTATGTAGACCAGGCTGGCCTTGAACTCACAGAGATCTGCCTGTCTTTGCCTCCTGAGTGCTGGGATTAAATTAAAGGCGTGCACTACCATGCCTGGCTTTCAAGTGTACAAGTCAGAAGAGAATTTGCTGGAATCAGTTCTCTCCTTTTAACACTTGGATTCTGGGGATTTAATTCAAGTTATAAGGCTTGTGTAGGTGCCTTTACCCATCGAACTATTCTTGATGGTTCTGCCATTTGTGTTTTTTTATTTATTTGTTTGTTTGTTTTTGAGACAGGGTCCTCACTATGTATCTCCGACTGGCTTGGAATGTGATGTAGACCAGGGTGGCCCCAAACTCACAGAGATCCATCTGCCTTTGCCTCCTGAGTGCTGGGATTAAAGGTGTGCACCATGCTTGGCTCTCATTTGTACTTTTCGAAGACTCCCTTTCCCACTTGGGAGTTGTTATATAAGATTTACAAGATTTACATTGAGACAGGTGCTTACTCTGTAGTCCAGGCTGGCCTGAACCTTGCTTTAGACTCCCAAGCATTAGAATTGCAGGCATGGGCCCACCATGCTTTCCTCTACTTTGAAAAAAAAATATTTTTTTTGTTTTGTTTTTGAGACAGGGTCTCCCTGTATAGCCCCAGCTGGCCTGGAATTTGCTGTGTAGACCAGGCTGGCCTCCATCTCACAGAGATCCACCTGCCTCTGCCTCCTGAGTATTGGGATTAAAGATGTGCACCACCATGAGCAACAAAAATCTTTTTAACTTAAATTTCATCCTTGTTTCCTAGAGAAGTGGGAGAGGGGAGGGAGAGGATGACAAGGTCTTTGCAGCTCAGACTGACCTTGAGCTGTGGCCATCCTCCTACCTTAGTCTTCTGCCTGCTAGGATTGTAGGCATGCACCACCACGCTTACTTGGAGAAATTCTGTACTTAGTAGGACACGTGTAGGATTGCCGAATGACTGGAAACCTCTGTTTATTTCCATTGAGAGCTACTGACTGACTTCTGAAATATTGATAAGCTTTATTTGACTGACTGTAGAATCTTGCATCCTGAGTGGAAAGCACCTTAATTATTATTTAAAGTAGGAAATCTTATTCTTCTACTGGATTTCGCTTCTTTTGACCACCAAGAGGATAGCAGTGCCAAAAGATCCAGGGTAGTAAATCCAGCAGTAGATCCAGCAGCAATAGATCCAGCAGTAGTAAAGAGCACACAGAATATGTTTGAAATCCACGAAGCAGTCTGGTGTCATTCTACAGCAAGTGACTGTGGAACATGTCTGCCAGATAGGATTGTTCTGGACCCTGCCTGTAGACTGAGTCTCTGCCTTCCAGAAACTTACCATTGTACTTTGTATCTTTGAGTTAATCCTAGTGACTTAAGTGGTATTGTGCTTGGTACAAAACTTGAACAAGAATCAAGACTGTGGGCTTTGTCACTGACTGCTCTAGCTACATATCGAAAGAAACTTATTTATTTATTGTTTTTTTTTTTAAATTTTATTTTATGTGTATAAGTATATTGCCTGCATGTATGTGAGTGCACCCATGTCATGCAATGCTGTGGAGGTCAGAAGAGGGCTTTGGATTCCCCTGGAACTGAAGTTAAGGATGGTTCATAGCCACCATGTGGGTGCTGGGACTCGAACTCGGGTCCTCTGCAAGAGCAGTCAGTGCTCCCAACCGCTGAGCCATCTTTCCAGCCCTATTTATTGGTGTTTTTAAATTTTTATTTTATGTGTGTGAGTGTATTGCCTGCATGTAGTAGGTGCACCTGTGTTGTGCAATGCCAGCAGAGGTCAGAAGAGGGTGTCGGATCCCCTGGAACTGGAGTTATAGACGGTTATTAGCCTCCATACGGGTGCTTGGAATCAAACCTGGATCCTTTGCAAGAGCAGCCAGTGCTCTAGCCTTTAAGTCATTTCTCCTGCCCCTAAGAGATTTATTTTAAAATAAATAAGAAGAAAGGCCAGGCATGGTGGCGCATGCCTTTAATCCCAGCACTGGGAGGCAGAGGCAGGTGGATCTCTGTGAGTTCAAGGTCAGCCTGGTCTACATAGTGAGTTCCAGGACAGCTGGGGCTACAGGGAGACCCTGTCTCAAAAAGACCAAAAAAAAAAAAAAAAAAAAAAAAAGTGGAGAGCAATGGAGGAAAGATACCCAGTGTCAACCTCTGACTGTCACACACATACCCACGCTCACACTTGTATTAACATGCACACACACACACACACACACACACACACAAATTTAAAGATAAGTATGAAGATTTTCATAGTTCGTATTTGATGTTTTAGAGAGTAGTTTTTGTTTTTCAGTGAGGTTAGTTTGTAAAGAAGTACGAACTATGATCCTATTTGATTTTTCAACAGAACGCATTAAAAAATTAAAATATTTAAAAAAGGGTGGCGCTGGAGAGATAGCTCAGCAGTTAAGAACACTGACTGTTCTTGCAGAAGACCCAGGTTCGAATCCCAGCACCCACATGGCAGTTCACAACTGTCCTTAACTCCAGCTCCAGGGGATCTGACAACCTCTCCTGTCCTCCGTGGGCATTGCACAACATGGGTGCGCTTACCTACACGCAGGCAATACACGCATACACATAAAAATAATAAATAAGGGGGCTGGAGAGATGGCACAGTGGTTAAGAGCACTCACATACATGTAGGCAATACACTCATATACATAAAATAAAAAAAATAAAATATAGAAAAATAAATAAAATATTAATAAAAAATTAACTGTTTAGCTGTGATGCTTCATTTCTCTAATCCTAGCACTGTGGAGGCTGAGGCAGGAGGATTAAGAGAGTTTGAATCTAGCCTGGCCTACAGAGTGAAACTTTGTCCGAATAAAATGAACAAAAGGAAATAACTAACTAAAAGACATTACAGTTTTAATTTTCAGGACATTTTAAATTGTCAAAGAGTATCATTGGCAGTGTACCTCCTTTTAGACTCACAGAAATAGTGGCTGAGTGTTTTTTTTTTTAATTTTTGTTTTTGTTTTCTTTTTGAGGCAGGGTCTCCCTGTAGCCCCAGCTGTCCTGGAACTCACTATGTAGACCAGTCCGGCCTTGAACTCACAGAGATCCACCTGCCTCTGCCTCCCGAGTGCTGGGATTAAAGGTGCGCGCCACCACACCTGGCTATTCCTTTTTCTGAGACTGGTTTGCTCTGTAGCTCAGGCTGGTCTGGAACTCACTAGGTAGCCCAAGCTGGCTTCAAAACTTGTCGTAATTGTCCTGCCTCAGCCTAGAAAGTGCTGGGATCACAGAGGTAAGCCAATTTCCCCAACCCATAGTTATTTTTCATGATGGAGTATAAAGTAGGCCTTGTTTTTTTGTTGTATACAAAGCACTGTTTACTCTGCAGGACTTAAAGTTGGGTTAAGGTACACCTCCAGGCTTTAAAGAGTTTGTATTTTGTACTCCTAATGGTAAAAAAAAATGGAACTCGTTGGACTGAGCATGTGGCGTAAAGTGTGGCAAGTGGATTCAAGGAGTGAGTAGGTAGAAGTCTTTCTCTGCTTGGTAGAATTTCGGGTTGGGGTTTACGTGGATGATTTGCCCCAAAGTGTTGTGTACAGATCACGTTTCTGTAACTTTTTGTCACCTTGTTCCTAATTTCAGAAAATCAGCTTCACTTCTCATCAAGCTTCCATTGGTAGTTGCTCTTCCTTGTAGCTGTTCTTAGCTTTTTTTCCATTTGCCAGTTTATTAATTAACTTATATTTTGCATATCAATTCTGTCTTGTAATACAGATTTTAAGTATGTTAACTTTGGCTTGTATTAGTAGAAAAATGTGCTTGAGTCTATAGATTTTATGAGATGAATCACACATGAGGAAGGCTTTCCATCGCTTTTAAAAGGAGCTCAACCTCTTCGGTTAACCCTTTCATCCTGAAGCCATTTTTCTGTTTTTCTGTAGTTGCTGACAGCCGGCCCTTCTGTGCCTGTTTATCCCGACTACAGGGGCTCACTCTCTCTATTTGCTTTGATCTCCACTTTTGCCTCAAAAGTTTCATTTAATAAATATTTGAGTGGTGTGTGTGTGTATGTGAAAAAACAATGTACTGGACACTATGGGGTATCAAAGAATCTACTTCTGGAGCTCCAAGCTGGAGGGTATTGTCATCTAGCAAGGAGGTGTGAGGGTCACACATGTGTCCATTCTGTGTAGACACCTACTGCATAGTTGTTGAGAAAGAACATGTACAGTCACAGTCCAGTGGGATGATTAGTGGCTGCTTCATCTGACATTTGTTGGACCTGTGGCCTCTGAGCAAAGACATAGTTACTGACCTAAAGTGGCTGCAGGCAGGTGGGATGGGAGGAGAAAGCAGTGAGGGGTGCCTGGCCAAGAGCACACGTATGGCCTTTTCATCTTCCCCTCAGAGTTACCCTTTAGGTGGTTGGTTTTTTTGTTTTGTTTTTGTTGTTTTAAAAGTGAGAGATTATGAGCTGGGTTTGGTGGCGCACGCCTTTAATCCCGGCACTTGGGAGGCAGAAGCAGGCGGATCTCTGTGAGTTCAAGGCCGGCCTGGTCTACATAGTGAGTTCCAGGTCAATTGTGAGGGTTCTTGTCCAGTAATTTTCTTGGCGAGAGAGAGAGAGAGAGAGAGAGAGAGAGAGAGAGAGAGAGAGAGAGATTGATTGTGACATGCCCAGGTTACTCAAGGAATTTGTTAGAGCCTGGTGTTGAATCCAATCCAACTGCCTCTGCCGATTTCCTATCAAATGGAATGCTACAAGGTGGCAGAGCCTGCCAGGTGATTGATGTGATGCTGTTCTGGGAATGGGAATGGAAGACTGGAAAGCAGTTTTGTAGGGGCTGTGCTGTGGGCACTGTTCCTTCTCTCAGACATAAAGAGCTGAGCTATAGGCCCCTGGACACGCTAAAGAGGGAGACAGCAAAGTTTAGAGATCAAGTAGTAATAATAACATTTAGCAACTTACTAGTAATAATAATGTATATTGTAGAAATGTGATTGTGTATGATCTCATTTAATCCTTATCAACAGTCCTACAAAATAGTCTTTTTTTAAAAAATCTGCCTTTAAATTTTATCATTGTGTGGGCCGGGCATGGTGGCGCACGCCTTTAGTCCCAGCACTCGGGAGGCAGAGGCAGGTGGATCTCTGTGAGTTCAAGGCCAGCCTGGTCTACATAGTGAGTTCCAGGACAGCTGGGGCTACAGGGAGACCCTGTCTCAAAAAGACCAAAAACAAACAAAAAACCCAAATTTTATCATTGTGTGTGTGCCTAGTGTATGGGGCACATGTGCCGTGATGCACATGTGGAGGTAAGAGGACAGCTTTAGTCAGTCCTCTTGTTCCACTTCTGTATGGGTTCCAGAGATCAAACTCGGGTGTCTGGGCTTCTGCGGCAAGCACTTTCACCAAATGTTGAGCCATCTCACTAGCCTTACAGAACTCTTAAAATCTCCATTTTACAGGTACAAAAACAGGTTTATAGAGATTTAATCATTTGTATAAGTAATAAAACTAACAAGTGATTGTTTGGGGGCTTAAGTCCAGCCCCAGAGTATGCCAGCAGAGTTCTTTCCATAATCTCTACTACTCAGAACTGGGACTCCCAAGGGAGTTCTGGCTCCTTTAGGACCAGAGTTTTCTACTCTGTTCTTAGAACCTTTTCCTATTGGCTGTTCTTTCTGGTAGGGATGACAACTTCAGTGCCATCCCTCTAGTTCTAGGGAGTAGCTATGGGTCACTTTGTGCAGTATCCGTTTAATCCTGCAAAGCATGCTTATTACAGTTGACTTAGTCCTTTTAAGCTGCTGTGACAAAATACCATAAAGTAGGTAGTTTATAAATAACAAATTTATGGGGCTGGAGAGATGGCTCAGTGGTTAAGAACACTGGCTGTTCTTGCAGAAGACCCGGGTTCGAATCCCAGCACCCACATGGCAGCTAACAACTGTCTGTAACTCCAGTTCCAGGGAATCCAACAGCCTCTTCTGTCCTCCGGGGGCATTGCACGACACGGGTGCACTTACGTACATGCAGACAATATACGCATACACATAAAAAAAAAGAAAATATTTAAAAAATTTATTTCTCACAGATCTAGAAACTGGGATGTCTAAGATCAAGGTGTAGTAGATTCATTGTTTGGTAGGGCCAGTTTTCTGGTTTCTAGATGATGTTTCCTTGCTGTGTCCTACGTGGTGAAAAGGACAGGCAGCTCCCTAGGGTCTTGTTTATAAGGGCGCTAAGAGTATTAGGAATTTATTTTTATTTTTTGGTCTTTTTGAGATAGGGTCTCCCTGTGGCCCCAGCTGGCCTGGAACTCACTATGTAGACCAGGCTGGACTTAAACTCACAGAGATCACCTTCCTCTGCCTCCCGAGTACTGGGATTAGAGGCATGTGCCACCATGCCAGGCCTTTATTTTTAATTTTTTAAAAAATATTTTTATTTTATGTGTATGAGTGTATTGCCTACATATATGTGAGTGCACCCATGTCATGTAATGCCGCGGAGGTCAGAAGAGGGCTTCGGATTCCCCTGGAACTGGAGTTAAGGATGGTTGATAGCCACCATGTGGGTGCTGGGAATCGAACCTGGGTCCTCTGCAAGAGTAGTCAGTGCTCTTAACTGCTGCGCCATGTCTCCAGCCCCTATTTTTAATTTTTAAAATTACTTTATGTGTGTAGAGGTCAACAGACAACTTGGGGGTATAAGTTCTCTCCTTTTACCATGTGGGACCTGGGGGCTGAACTCAGATTGTCATGTTTGAGCATCTCACTGGCCCTAATTCCATCTTATACGGCCTATACACTCATGGCCACTAGCCTCCCCAAAGTAATACCTCCTAATAACATTGGTGATTAGGTTGTAATATGTATTGGGGAGACACAAAAATTCAGATTTTAGGCTGGTAATTTCCAGTTTATTTATGTGCCCCACTGTCATGGAATATAAGCGTCATGAGAAAAGGACTTTTTGTTTTATTGACCGTGTATTCCCAGTTTAGCACTCACACCATGCTGGCCACACTGCTGGAGCACCAGTGCACAGTGTGTACTGCTGTGCCTGCTGCTTTCTGTGTCCTGTTCTTTATTGGTGAACACGGTGACTTCACAGTATGTAAAGCATATCAACTCACTTGAGCTTTATGGGGTAAGGTCAGGCAGGCATTCTTGTTATTCCCAGTAGACTAGAGAGTCTGGATAGCAACTGATAGGATTAGTATATGGTGCTCAGGAGTGCTCTGTGTGGTGGAGGATGACCTTGATCTCTGGATTCTTTTGCCTCTGCCTCTCAAGCTGTGTCCCCATGCCTGGCTCATCTCAGTTAGTTCTGGGAATTTTAAATAAATCAGCTTGTATTTGAAGCCCTTTTAAAAGTGTCCTCCAAGGGCAATATGCTGGTTTTTGTATGATGCTTTGTGATCTTGGTTAACCTCTCACAACCTCAGATTTCTGTTTTGTTTTGTTTATACTGAAGAGTGTCTGTCCTGTTTCTTGATTCAGTGTTCTTCAGGATTAACAAAATAGTTATGTGAAAGCTCCATGAAGGCGGCAAGTACCGTGGCAATGTAGCATACTCTTTGGTTATGGGAGAGTATGCTCAAGAGCTGGAACCACCCTCTGTGTCTCACTGTGACTTGCTGACTTACTTGGAACTTTTAGGAGAAGGGGCGGAGCAAGGTAAGAATTGGGAAAGTAGAATGGCTTTGTTGACCTGGAGAAGGTACAGGGAGATTGTTAGAAGAGCTAGAAGAGGCTAGGGAGAGTAGGGAAAACAGACAGCTTAGCCCTGCTAGCAGGTGCGTTGATGTGTCTGCTCTTTTGGACAATGTTCACCCAGTAGCACATGGTTACCTACAGTACTAGAGAGTCAAGAATTCAGCCTGAATGGTAAAAAATGGTTCATACCTTTTTTTTTTTCCTTTTCGAGGTAGGGTCTTATTATGTAGTCAAGGCTGACCTTGAACTTGAGATCCTCCTGCCTCAGCCTCCAGCTAGGATTTACAGGCATGAGTTACCATGTCTCACATTTTTTTTTTTTAATCTTTTTGAGACAGGGTCTCCCTGTAGCCCCAGCTGTCCTAGAACTCACTAAGTAGACCAGGCTGGCCTTGAACTCACAGAGATCTCCTGCCTCTGCCTCCCGAGTGCCGGGATTAAAGGCGTGTGCCACTAAGCCTGGACATCACTTATTTTTTTTTTACTAACTTCTCACTGAAATTTAGGAATGTAGGTATCATGACAGTAATAGAATCTGTGACCATCACTGACGAAAATCACAGATGTTTTCATTTCCTGTTACATTATGTATGTTTCGGATATGTACACGCTTTCCTACTTTGAAGTCAACAGTAGCAGTGTGCCTGATGCAAGGTCTTGTTATTTATAGTGAGGAGTCCATGGCACAGAGACTTAAGTACTTGGTTTAAATAAAATCTTGCATTACCCTTTTCAGGGTGTGTGTGTGTGTAAGCTGGTTCCTGTCTTACGTGAAACTTGAGCCCTCTAAGAATGCCCTTGCAGTGGTTCATCACTTAGCACTGGATTGTTAGTATTCTAGGTTGGCTGTGCCATTTGCTGCTTTTCTTTAACTTTCTGGTCTTTGCTCTTGTTGCCCTAAAGAGGAGGAAGAGGGGGAAGGGAAGGGGAGGAGGAGGACAAAGGGGAGGGGGAGGGGGAGGGGGAGGAGGGTGGCCACTCTGTAGGGTCACCTGGGTTCCATCTGGTTAGATGGTAATGATTCTATTGCAGTTGATTTGCCTCCTTGCAGTAGGAATGTAGAGAGGCCTTAACTAAGTGGCATGTGAATTAAGGTCCGTCTGGTGGTAGGTAGGCTGAGGGGCAAAGGTAGGGATCCCAGACCAAAGCAGCTAGATGCCCAAGACCCAGGGCTGTGCCATTCAGAGCTCTTGGGCATTATGAGCTGGGCTGTGCCAGTTGAAGGTTTGCAAGGCTTAGGATAGTGGGTTTAGCTTTCTTTTTGGTGGTCATTTAAAAGTTGGCTATATCCTAGTTTTTTTCTTTTCTTTTTTAAAATTCTTGCTATGATTTTGAAAAGAAATTATGAAAATCTATGTTCTTTCTGTTGTACTGTTTCTGAGGCACTGTGTTATCATTAGCAGACCGTCTTAAGGACTCAGGTCATCAGATTGTCTCAGCACCTCCTTCCTGGACTCCTGTCACTTCCCTCCATTTTCAATGACTTTAGCTCCTGTTTCATTCTCACTCTAACACTACCCATCATAACACCATGTGTAGTCCTAGAATCCCCTTGCTCAGCTGCCACAGTCCTAAACCTAGTTACATCCAGTCTCTACATGGCTGGAAATAGTGTACCTATGCTTCCTTTAGATTCATGGTCATGACCCTGAAAGGGTTGCTTGGTGGTGGCTGGTTGTCCCAGCACTGTGGCTCTCCTCTTTCCAGGATGACAGTCTTACATTTTTTGTTTACAGGCCTTTAATAACATCCATCCCCATTCACAGCTGATGACCTTAAAGTTCACCGAGCACATTAAGACACTTAAGAAAGGGCTGGTGAGGTGGCTTAGAGTGTAAGGGTGCTTGCTCTGCAGTGACCTGAGTTCGATTCCTGGGGTTCACATGATGGAAAGGAAAGAACCAACCAAGTTGTCCTCTGATCTCCACATGCATGCTGTGCATGTGAGCATACACACACAGACACAAGAGTAAATAAATAAATTTTGGGGGGTCTTTTTGAGACAAGGCCTCTCTGTAGCCCCAGCTGGCCTGGAACTCACTGTGTAGACCAGGCTGGCCTTGAACTCACAGAGATCTGCCTGCCTCTGCCTCCAGAGTAATAAATATTTTTTTTTTGAAAAAAGACAGGAAAAACTGGGTGTGTTGGCACTTGGGAGGTAGAGGCAGGAGATCAGGAATTCAAAGTCATCCTTGGCTGCATAGTGAGTTCCAGGCTAGCCTGGGCTATATGAGACCCTTCCTCAAAACAAAAACCAAAAAGATAATCGGGAGAGAAGAGAACTTAAATTTTTACCTCCATTTCCTCCGCCCCAGCCGTATGGCCTCTGCCTTCTCCATTCTTTGCCCTCAGGCCACCTCTGCTTGCCCGCTGTAGCTCTCAGCATGTTGACTACACATCAACTTTTCTCACTGCAAATGTCATTTCCCCTATGTGGAGAAGGGGGGAACCTTTGCCTCCCACTCACTCTCTGCCTTAGGCAGCTACTACCCCATTTCTCAGCAATTTCAGCTGCTCTCACTGTCTCAAGCATCTACATCCTCCTGGTGTAGTCCATAGGCTTGCATCATCACCATGGTTACCAGGGAGGTTGTTGGACATGCAGTTCTCTTGGCCCCATTCTGTACTTACTTTTCTTTTTTTTTTAATTCGTCTTTTTTCAGACAGGGTCTCTCTCTAGTCCCAGCTGTCTTGGAACTCACTATGTAGACCAGGCTGGCCTTGAACTCACAGAGATCCGCCCGCCTCTGCCTCCCAAGTGCTGGGATTAAAGGCATGCATCACCATGCCCAGCTTTTTTTGGTCTTTTTTTTTTTGGTCTTTTTGAAGCAGGGTCTCCCTGTAGCCCCAGCTGGCCTGGAACTCGCTATGTAGAACAGGCTGGGCTCAAACTCACAGAGATCTGCCTGCCTCTGCCTCCCAAGTGCTGGGATCAAAGGTGTGCGCTTTAAAACGCCTGTTGTCTTCGCTTTCTTTCTTTTTTAAAAAAATATTATATTATTTTTATTTTGTGTGTATGAGTGTATTGCCTTCATGTATGTGAGTGCACCCATGTTGTGCAATGCCATGGAGGTCAGAAGAGGGCTTCGATTCCCCTGGAACTGGAGTTAAGGACGGTTTGTAGCCACCATGTGGATGCTGGGAATTGAACTGGGGTCCTCTGCAAGAGCAGTCAGTGCCCTTATCCACTGAGCCATCTCTCCAGCCCCTTTGCTGCTTTCTTGAACCTAATTGAGTCAGATTATTGTTCCTTTTTGCCCTCTGTTTTAAGTACACAAGTCAATGATTTTTGGTGAACTTTCCAAGGTATACAGTGGTGCAACTGTCTGAGGTTTTAGGACATGAGGGCTTTTCAGGTAATTTTTGTAGTAATTATGTAAACTATTTACATGGTTCCAATATCATCTGTAGAGCCTGGTTACATGGTATTTCTGTACTCCTTCCTCTCCCTATGTAATTATTGTTTGTCTCATAGGAATGAGTCAGGTGTGGTGGCCCATGCCTCTAAGCCCAGCACTCGGCAGCAGCAGGAGATTCACTGTAAATTCCAGGCTTAAATAGCTAAGATCCAGGCCAGCCAGGGCTTCATGGTGAAACTTTGTCTCAAGCAAAACAAAAATTTAAGAATTGACTTGAAGGAATAGGCAAAAAGTAGTAGGTTGGTATTTGCATTGTGTTTGGGATAGGGTCTTTCTGCATAGTCCAGGCTGGTCCGAAACTGTTCTTCCCGCCTCAGCCTCCAGAATGCTGAGATTACAGGTGCAGGCCACCACTCTTGGCTAGGCGTTATTTTTATTGCTTAATGATGAATAGTAGAGATCTTTCAGTATTGGTAAAAGAATTTCTCCACTCTTGTTTGCTTTCTTCTATTCTGTGGAAGTATCACAGTCTGTTTATTTTATTTGTATTTGTGTGTGTGGACACGTGTGCATATGTGTATATGGGTAGGCCAGCAGAAACCTCAGTTGTCCACCGTTTTTAAAAGGTATTTTATTATTTTTATTTTATATGTATGAGTGTATTGCCTGCATGTATGTAAGTACCAGTGTGTCATGCAATGTCCGTGGAGGTCAGAAGAAGGCGACACATCCCTGGAACTGGAGTTAGGACAGTGGGTAGCTGCCATGTGGATGCTGGGAATCGAACCTGGGTCCTTTGCAAGAGCAGCCAATGCTCTTAACCACTAAGCCAGCTCCCCAGTCCCCTGACCTTTTTTTTGGTCTTTTTGAGACAGGGTCTCCCTGTAGCCCCAGCTGTCCTGGAACCACTGTGTAGACCAGGCTGGCCTTGAACTCACAGAGATCCGCCTGCTTCTGCCTCACGAGTGCTGGCATTAAAGGCATGCGCCACCACGCCTAGCTTTTTTTTTTTTAAGATTTATTTTTATTTGAGACTGGAGAGATGACTCAGCAATTAAAAGCAGTGGCTGCTCTTGCAGAGGACCTAGTTTGATTCCCACCACCCACATAGTGGCTTACAAGTGTCTGTAAATGCCAGTTCCATGGGGATCCAGCACCCTCTTTTTTTTATTATTATTTTTATTTTATGTGTATGCGTGTATTGCCTGCATGTAGGTAAGTGCACCTGTGTCGTGCAATGCCCGCAGAGGACAGAAGAGGCTCTTGGATCCCCTGGGACTAGAGTTATGGACAGTTGTTAGCTGCCATGTGGATGCTGGAATTCGAACCCGGGTCTTCTGCAAGAACAACCAGTGTTCTTAACTGCTGAGCCATCTCTCCAGCCCCCCAGCACTCTCTTTTAACCTGCATGGGCACTGTGCACACATGGTACTCTTACATACATGCAGGCAGAATACTCAAAAGCATAAAACATGCAGGCAGAATACTCAAAAGCATAAAAAAGTAAATGCTGTGTGTGTGTGTGTGTGTGTGTGTGTGTGTGTGTGTGTGTGTGTGTAGTCTTTTTGAGACAGGGTCTCCCTATAGCCCCAGCTGGCCTGGAATTTGATATGTAGACAAGGTTGGCCTTGAATTCACAGAAATCCACCTGCCTCTGCCTCTACCTCCTGAGTGCTGGGACTAAAGGTGTGACCACCACACCTGACTTTGTTTTTGCTTTTTGAGACAGGGTATAGCTGTGTAGCCCACACTGACCTGGAACTGGTGATCCTCTTGCTGGGATTACAGATATGTACCAGTATTTCTAGCCTTGGATTTTTTGTTTTTGAGACAGGTCTTGTTGTATAGCCCTAGTTGACCTGGTAGTCACTGTGTTGTCCAGGTTAGCCTGGAACTCATGACAGTCTTTCTGCCTAGCCTTTTGAGTGCTGGAATCACAGGTGTGTGTCACCACACCCAACTATAAAAGGAGTACTTTCTGTAGTAAATGAGCATGTTTGTTGTAGTATGAGTTTTACACTATTTCTTTCTGTTTCCTATTTATCTTCTAGTTTTGTTTGTGTGGGTAGTGGAGTGTGCTACAAAGACTTTTATTTTTATAAATTTATAAATTTTTATACACTTTTATAGTTTTGTTATATGAATGTATGTATGTATATGTCTTTGTGTGTGTGCAGGCTAGAGGTTGTGTGTATGCCTTCTTGTGTGTGTGTGCATCTGTGTGGAGGCTAAAGGTTGACGTTGCATTCTTCCTTATTCACTTCTGCTTTGTTCTTTGAGACAGGCCTGTCACTGGACCTGGAGCTTGTGGATTCCACTAGCTTGGCCAGCAAGCTCCAGGGTTTCTCCTGTCTCCACCTCCCCAGGGCATGCTGTTATACCCAGCTTTTTACTAGGGTGCTGGTGCTGGGTGTCTGAACTTGGGTCCTCCTGCTTGCATGGTAAGCACTTCACTGACTAGCCATCTCCCCAGCCTCCTTTTTTATAGATTTTGGGCCACAGTTAGCCAGTCTAACTAGTTGTCATTCTCCAAGGTTTAAATAAGAGGGAAATGATTTATATTTTAATATTCAGTAATTAAATTTGACATACTTTTTTTTTTTTAAGGTTTTGGATTTTTTTTTTTTTTTTTTTTTTTTTTTAAAAAAAAAAAAAAAAAAAAAAAAAAAAAGAGGACGATAAATCTTTCACTGTGATATATCAAAATAATTTTACTCACAAAGATCTGCCTGCCTCTGCCTCCCAAGTGCTGAGATTAAAGGTGGGCGCCACCAATGCCTGGCTGGGTTTTGGATTTTTTTGAGACAAGGTCTCCCTGTTGCCCCAGCTAACCTGGAACTTACTGTGTAGAGCAGGCTGTCTTAATCCCAGCCATCCACCTGCCTCTGCCTCTGGAGTGCTGGGATTAAAGGCGTGTGCCACTGTACCTGATGTCTTTTTTTTGAAGTGAGATAAAAATTGAAACGAGCTTAAAAAAAAAAGAGTTGGTAGACTGATTGATTAGTTGTTTTATGAGTTAGTTTACCTTGAGTATTTCAAAATGTTAGAAGTGTTTTTGTTGGGGCTGGAGAGATGGCTCAGCGGTTAAGAGCACTGACTACTCTTGCAGAGGATCAGGGTTCAATTCCCAGCACCCACATGGCAGCTACGAACTGTCCTTAACTCCAGTTCCAGGGGAATCCGAAGCCCTCTTCTGACCTCCCAGCATTGTATGACAGGGGTGTACTCACATACATGCAGGCAATACACTCATACACATAAAATAATAAATAAAATATAAAAAAGAAATGTTTTTATTTATAAGTAACAGGAAATCCATGTAAGGGAGTTTGTTGCTTTATATTAATGCATAGTCCCGAGGTGAGGTGAGCTTTAACATGGCTTGGTGTGGGACCAGCTCTGTTTGCTAAGATTGTCTTGCTTCTGCTTTCCACTGACCCATCAGCCTAGCATAGGTGGCCAAGTGTTCGGAGAAGTGTCAGGCTCATTTCTCTGGACCACATGGGCCAGAAGGAGAACCAGCATCCAGCAGGACAAGAAAGTTTTTCTAGTCAGTCTTTCAAAAGAATAAGATTATTTCTTCAAAGCCCCCAGCAAATACTCTTACTGTCCCACGTCAGATGACCAGTCCATTTTGTGTGACCCCTGGAAATGCACACCATTCCAATCTTGGCTAACCTATTCCTTTAGCAGTGGGATTGGATTATGCTATTTTTTTTTTTTTTCTTTTTTTTTACTGCTCTGAAGATCAATGTGGAACTGGGAAATGCCGTATCAGACAGACAGTCTACAGGTAGATTGTAACCAAGAGAGACATGTGAGCTATACTGAGGGTCTTATGCTGGGCTAGGAATTGGAGACCCAAGCAGTAACAAACACAAGAACAACGTGGGAGAGAGGAGCAGTGCCCTGGACCTGGCACGCTGTGTCTTGCCTGTTCACAAACCTGTCTTTCCATTACTCTTGCTGTTTAGTCGGTGTGGTTCTTCTGCCACATCATACAGTGTTGGGTGTTTTGTTTGAATCTGTTTCCCACCTAGACTTCATTTTGAGGGCAGAAACCATAGCTTACCAGATCTGTCACACCACCAGTACATAGGAAATAGGCAATTTTCATTTCATTTTTAATATTTATTTATTTACTTATTTATATATTTTGAGATAGGGTTTCACTGCATAGTCCAGGCTGGCCTTGAACTTGAGGCAGTTCGTCTGCCTCAGTTTCCCAAATTCTGGGATTATAGGGTGTTAGTCACCACATCTGGCTTATGTGTCTAAGTGTTTTCCCTACGTATATGTAAGTGTACCCATGATATTCAGTGCCCATGGAGGGTAGAAGAGAGTGTTGGATCCCCTGGAACTGGAGTTACAAAGACTGTTGTTACCCACCATGTGGGTGCTGGGAACCGAACCTGGGTCCTCTGCAAGAGCAGTCAGTGCTCTTATTGCTAAGCCATCTCTCCAGTCCCATATGTTCTCTCTCCTCTCTCTCCCACACTGGCTTCTGTGCATACATTCTTGTTCTACTGCCTCTGGCTAGTTCTTAGCAGCTTTTCGACTTCTGAACTTCTTCCTGCTTTTTTTTTTTTTAATTTTAATTTTTATTTTATGTGTACATGTGTATTGCCTGCATGTGAGTAAGTGCACCGGTGTCACGCAATGCCCATGGAGGACAGAAGAGACCATCAGATCCCCTGGGACTGGAGTTATGGACAGTTGTTAGCTGCCATGTGGGTGCTGGGATTTGAACCCGGGTCTTCTGCAAGGATATCCAGTGTTCTTAACCGCTGAGCCATCTTTTCAGCCCCCTTCTTTCTGCTTCTTGAATGTTCTTATTCTCCAGGACTTGTCCTTAACTCCCCTTCTTATGCTGTCTGTTCTATGACCACCATTCTTTTTTTGTCTTTTTGAGGCAGGGTCTCTCAGTAGCCCCAGCTGGCCTGGAACTTGCTTTATAGACCAGGCTGGCCTTGAACTCACAGAGATCCACCTGCCTCTGCCTCCCGAGTGCTGGGATTAAAGGCGTGCACCACCACACCAGGCATATGTTCTCTTTTAAATGAGTGAATTGGTTCAAATTATAGTCCTTAGTCCCCTAGGGATACACTTGAAGGAATTAGTGATCTTTCCATCCCTTTCACCAGGCAGATGTAGTCTGTGTTACTGAAATCCGTGGAGGTAGGTGCCAGCCCCCTTTGTATTGGTTGAGACACTTTTGGAAATTAGTCAACAGTCTAAAGTCTTATACTGTTAGACTCCTGGGCTAAGCTGTATCTGGCTTGAATGCCTTAAGCTAGCTTTGTTTGGAATCTATGTGTTCCTTACCCTGGAGTTCTGGGGGGAATAAATGTGTGCACTTTACCTTCCAGAAGAATGCTACTGTCCCTGTCCCACTTCTTTTTTGTTAGTTATAAGAACTGTACAACTCCTTATGTTGCCCCTCCCCCCATTTCTGGTTTAGATGTGCTTGTCATTATCAAGGTTGAGAGCAATGTTATCTCAGCTAATTAAAAAATAGTGGCTGCTGTTCTCAAAACTTTCCATGATATTCCTGTAGTTTTGAGTTTCTGTGAGAGCTGAGTGGGCACAGGCGGAGGTGGAAGCCTCACCGAGCTGACTCTCTCCTCTGTGTGCAGGGCTAAACCCAGACTTCAGTCCAGTTCCCTCCCCTGGCACCCTTTGGCACCTCAGTCCTTAGGCTCATGTCACTTTCTCTTTCATATGGTATGCACTGATCGTTGGCTGCCCCTGCTTATTGCAGACTTGGTTACCTGCCTCTTGAACTTCCTTTCCACTCCAGTGCCTCTGATCATCTGGTTTCATTTCTACCAAATGATCCTTCAAGCACCTTGGCTACTTGGTCGCATGGCTACCATGGCCAACCTGTAGTCTCAGTCTACCTCTGACACTTTCCTACAGTGACGCTCGGGTGTACCATCAGCTGAACGTTCAGCTTCAAAGTTTGAATTCAGATAGAAAGTTCTTCTTGTACTCTGGCATGCCTGGCTCACAGGGCTCAGAGTACCCTCTTGACTTTTATCTTATTTTATGTGTTTGCATGTATTGCCTGCATGTAGGCAAGCGCACCCGTGTCCAGCAGTGCCCATGGAGGTCAGAAGAGGCTGTCGGATCCCCTAGACTGGAGTTACAGACAGTTGTTAGCTGCCATGTGGGTGCTGGGATTCAAACCTGGGTCTTCTGCAAGAATAACCAGTGTTCTTAACCGCTGAGCCATCTCTCCAGCCCTACCATTTTGACTTTGTACCTTTCTGGCCCACATCTCTCTGGCCTCCCTCCCTCCCTCCCTTCAGGTCTTTTGAGACAGGGTCTCCCTGTAGCCCCAGTTGGCCTGGATTTACTGTGTAGACCAGGCTGACCTCCACCTCACAGAGACCCACCTACCTCTGTATCCCGGGTGCTGGGATTAAAGATGAGCATTAGTTCTTAATCTGACGCCTAGCTTTTAACTATTAGATTTCCTCAATGACTCATTCCCAATTCCTTTTCTCAATTCTATTATGTTTTTCTGCTGTCTCTGAAATTATCTCTCCCTTTTGTTCCTGAAGTTGTTTGTTTATACCTTTTCCCTCCCCCAGGAAAAGGTATTTATAACAGTAAATTAACCCAGTGGACGGGTATTCCTGTGAGACCACAAATCAGTCAGGGCAATTAAAACTTAGTGTATGCTCAGGCCAGGCTCTGTCTCTATCACAGCACTAGAGATTGCCCTCTTGATAGTGGCCTTGCCAGTTCCTTTCCCAGCGCCTCTTCCCCTTTGCTTTCTGGGCTGTGTGTCTTTAGTGCTAGATGTGGCCATCTCTTGAGTGGAAGCTCTGACTCCTGCCCTGTACGCAGAGACCTACTGTAGAGAACTTCACCCTCCTCATTCAAATTTTCATTTTCACCCAACAAACAAGATCTGTCCATTAATTTTTTTTTTCAAGCTGGTTGTTGTGACCCATGCCTATAATCTCAAAATTCAGGAGATGGAGGTAGGAGAATTGCTGAGCTTTAACGGCCAGCCTCGGCTATAGAGTGAAGCCTCCTGTTCCTTATTTTTGGTTTTCTATTTTGTTAGTATGTGATGTGTATTCTTATTTTCTTTAGGGTTTGCTGTTCTTTTTCTTACCAAATAAAAAACATTTCATTCTTTCTTAGGATTTAATGATATGCCCACAGTTGTAGAATTTCCTTTAAGTTTTGCTTTAGCAAGCCTCCATACTAGATGTGTGGTAATAACCGTTGCCATTGGGATCTAAATATTTTGCTATTTTCATTTTTATTCTCTCCTTAACTCTTGATTCTAAACAGGCAGTTTTTAGTTTCTATTTAAGGTATTTGACTTGGGTTTTTTTTTTTGGTCTTTTTGAGACAGGGTCTCCCTGTAGCCCCAGCTGTCCTGGAACTCACTATGCAGACCAGGCTGGCCTTGAACTCACAAAGATCCGCCTGCCTCCGCCTCCCAAGCACCGGGATTAAAGGCGTGCGCCACCATGCCCAGCAATTTGTTCTTTTTATTTAATGTGTTTGTGAGTGTGTACGTGCGTGCCATGGCATGAGTGTGGAAGTCAGAGGACAGCTTTGTGGCGCTGTCTCCTTCCACTGTAGGTTCTGGGGATCAAACTCAGGGCACAAGATTTGTGCAGCAAGTGCTTTTACCTCTTGGCATCCCAATGGTCCATACCTTTTCTTTCATTAACATTTTTGGTGACTGCCCCCTGTCCCCCCCCAAAGACAGGGTCTCTCTGCTGGCCCAGCTGACCTGGAACTCGCTGTGTAGACTAGGCTGGACTTGATCTCACAGAGATCTGCCTGCCTATGCCTCCTGATGCTGGGATTAAAGGTGTGTGCCACCATGCCCAGCTTATTAAAACCTTTAAAAATTACATTTATGTATTTATTTAGTCGGGGGGAAGAAGGAACACTCATGACATGTTGTGCATGTGGAGGTCTGAGGACAACTTGTGAGAGTCTGTTCTGTCTGTCACCATTTAGGGTCCTAGGGTTCGCACCCGGTTTCCAGGCTTGGCAGTAAGCGCCGTTACCGATGAGCCGTCTCATTAGCTTCTTTGTTTCTTTGTTTCAAGAGCTACACAGTTTATTTTGATTACTCTTTGCATTGAATGTCTTTAAATCTCAGTTTCAGCTATCTGTGCCACTTTGTTATCTATGTGTGCTCTGTTTTGGCCTCTTCTTGGAGACCCGGTTTTGTTATGTAGCCCAGACTGGCTTTGATTTGGGATTTTGTGATTTGAGAGTACTGGATTACAGACACATGCTGTGGTTTTGTTGTTGTTGTTGTTGTTGTTGTTGGTTTTTAAAAAATACTTTATTATTTTTTTTATGTGTATGAGTGTTATGCCTGCCAGTCCTTTTCAAACTTTAAAATAAACATTTATGGGGCTGGAGAGATGGATCAGCGGTTAAGAGCACTGGTTGTTCTTGCAGAAGACCTGGGTTCGTATCCCAGCACCCACATGGCAGCTAACAACTGTCTGTAACTCCAGTTCCAGGGGATCCAACAGTCTCTTCTGTCCTCTGCGGGCATTGCACGACATGGATGCATTTACCTACATGCAGGCAATACACGCATACACATAAAATAAAAATAATAAATAAAATATTAAAAAAATAAACATTTATGTGGGGGCTGGAGAGATGGCTTAGTGGTTAAGAGCACTAACCGCTCTTGGAGAGGACCTGGGTTTGGTTCCCAGCACCCATATGGCAGCTAACAAGGGTCCATAACTCCAGTTCCAGGGGATCTGACACCCTCATCTGGCCTCCAAGGGCATTGTACAACACAGGTGCACTTACATGCATACAGGCAATGCACTCATATGCATAAAATAAAAATAGTAAAATATTAAAAAATAATAATAATGATAATTTTTTAAATATGTGTTTATTTTGTGGAGAGTGGGATGCATGCCATGGGCACACCTGTGACAGTCAGAGGACAGTTTTCCAGATCTTCTTCCACTATGTGGCTTCCAGGGACCAAACTCAGGTCTTCAGGTTTTGTGGCAAGCGCCTTCACATACTAAGCCATTTCACTACCCTGGTTCTGTTTTGCTGTGTTGCTTTGTCTTCTTTTCAACATTCTCTGTTGTCGCTGTTCTTGATTCCCTCCCTGCTGTTGTCACTCACAGTTTGCTGAGTCTTCTCCTTGAAGTGTGCTGCTCTGCTCTGCTCTGGCTCATCTCCCCTTGCAGCTGCAGTGCCAGCCTGCTCCCCTAGTCCACTCTTGCTTCCCTCTAAGCTTACCTCTGTATAACTTTAGAATGAGTGGTCTTTAAAAATGTGACTCTGATCATTCCCAGCTTAAAGTCTTTCAACGCTTTCTTAAAGTATTTTTTTTTATGTGTATGGGTGTTTTGCCTGCATTTATTTAAGTGCACCATGTGTGAGCAGTTCCTGAGGAGGCCAATGGAGGGTGTCAGATCCCTTAACTGGAGTTACAGATGGTTATAAGCTGCCACATGGGTACTGGGAACCAAACAAGTGCTCTTAGGTGCTGAGCCATCTCTCCAGCCCATGGTTTTTGTTTTTGATTTTGTTTTTCACTTTTTTGATGTGTTTTGTTTTGTTTTTTGAGACAAGGTCTCATATAGCCTCATCATGCTGGCCTCCAACTCACCATTTAGCTTATGATGACCCTGAACTTATGGTGCAGCACATGTCTAGTGATTCTTGTTGGTTCTATCATAAAAAACAAAATTGTTTGCTGGGAATGTAGCTCATTGGTAGGCTACTTGCCTAGCATGTATGAGGCCATGGGTTCCAGGACCAGCACTTCAAATGAAACAAAACCTGAACCCTCCTCTAGGACTGTGTGTAAACCCTTGCCTGTCTTATTTGTGTCTCTTCCCTCTCTACTCTCTCCAACTTGCTGGCTGCCATTTACTCCGTCTATAGCCTTGAGCGTCTTGTCAGTATTCTGATGTGCTGTCCTCTTTGCCAGGAGTGTGCGTCTCTTTCTCCTTTGGACTTGAAGAGGAGTGGCACTGTCCTCTGGTCAGAGCTGTTACATGTACTACATTCCCTCTCTCATTAGACAGCCCCTCTTCCAGGTAACCATGTGGCTGGCTCCCTCACTGATCTCTGCCCAGATGTGATCCATGAACTTTTCCCAGACAGGAGCTGCCATGTGGACCTGCTCAGTCCCTAGTCCCTCCATTTCCTTTTTCTGACTTGGTGGGGGTTTTGGTGAGGAGCTGTTTTTTGTTTTTTTTTTTTTCCTTTTCAAACAGGGTCTCATACTATAGCCCAAGTTGTCCTGGAACTCACTCTCTTTAGCCCAAGCTGGTTTCACACTCATGGCATTCCTTCTGCCTCAGCTTCTGAAGTGCTGGGATCACAGTGTGAACACCATACACAGCGCTGACTTTGCTTAGTCCTCAGTACCCTCTGATTCTCATTTGCTGATTTATTTACTATGTCCGTCCTAGACCTGACAGGAAGAGGGATTTACCACCTTCATTCCTAAGACCTAAGCATCTGACAGTGCCCAGCACATACAGTAGACTTTAGTAGATACTGGTTGAGTAAATTGTGAAAGATCTTATCTAAGGAGACTTAGAAAGAAAGCCTGCATTTAGGATGTAGGCATTCTGACTTCTCATAGACCCGTTTTGTTGTTTATTTAGGCCATACTTTCCCATGGTTCAGACTCAAAGGCTAAACAATGAAAAGTTTCTTACAGCCTGCTCCCAGGTACCCTGTGCTCCTCATAGTAACTGATAGTGGAGTCAGGGATGTGGCTGGGGTAGAGCAAGTGCTTATCATGCTCAAGGCCTTGGGTTCTACCCCCAGAACTGCCAAACACAAAAGCAGAAATAACCAGTATTAAGGTCTTGGGTATGAGTCGGGCATGGTGGCACACTCCTGTAATCCCAGCACTCGGGAGGCAGAGGCAGGCAGATCTCTGTGAGTTTGAGGCCACCCTGGTCTACAAAGTGAATTCCAGGTCAGCTGGGGCTACAGGGAGACCCTGTCTCAAAAAGGCAAAAAAAAAAAAAAAAAGTTCTTGGGTATATTTCTAGAGACAGAAAATTATAAGTATATTCCATCTTTAACAAAATGCAAATTTTAGCACCTGCACTTTTATACCCTGTCTTTTTGTTTTTTAAATAAAATAAACTTTGGAGGTTGACCTTAGTGTATAAAAGGCTTCTTTAGCTGGGTGTGGTGGCACATACCTTTAATCCCTGCACTCAGGAGGCAGAGTAGGCAGATCTCTGTGAGTTCGAGTCCAGCCTGGTCTCCATAGCAAATCCAGGCCAGCTGGGGCTACAGGGAAACCCTGTCTCAAAAAGGCAAAAAAAAAAAAAAAAAAAAAGGCTTCTTTATAGAATGACTGCACAGTGTCCTGTTGTCTTAATTTACCATAATTCCCCTTTTGATGGACTTTGAGCTATGCTGTTTAAATAACCCTGTGCATATACCATATCACTATGTTGGTAATATCTGACTTTTATTATTAGTGTTTGTATGTGCATGAATGGGGGGTGGGGTGGGTGTTGCACTTGTGGAGGTCAGTGACAACTCTGTGGAATCAGTTCTCTCCTTTCAACTTTATGTGGATTTCAGGGATTGAACTCAGGTCAGACCCACCAGGTTTGTGTGGCGAGCACTTTCGTCTGTTGATGGATCTTGTTGGCTCTTCCTTTTGTTTTTTAAGATTTATTTTATTTTTAATTATGTGTATGTGTGTGGGTATGTGCACATGAGTGTAGATGCCCACAAAGGCCAGAAGCATTGGGTCCCCTGGAGCATAGACAGCTGTGAGCTACCAGATGGGTTCCAGGCTCTTGGTCCTCTACAAGAGCTGTATATTCTCTTAACCCTGAACCGCCTCTGCAGCCCCTTCCTTTGCTTTATCAAGTTGACTCTGTAGGAACATTCTTTTGTGTAAATTAGCTTTTAACTTGTTCTGAGTTGCTGGACATTTTTTTTCTATTTGTTGGTTGTCTTCTCATAGCGTTTTTACTTCCTGTGCTGGATGCTTTAGTTGTCAACCTGACACACCTGGATAGAGGGAGCCTCAATTGGGGAATTGCCTCCATTGGACTGGCCTGTGGCCATGTCTTGGGGCATCTTCTTGATTGTTGAGTGATATGGGAGGGCCCAGCCCACTGTGAGTGGTGCCACCCCTGGGCAGGTGGTCTGTGATAGAAAACCAGAAGTCCTCAGAAACTGCCACTATCTTTACCTCCGAAACTTCTGCTGACACTTACCTGCCTCCAGGACTGTTTGAGACTGGCTGTTGCTTAAGATAGCCTGTCCTGTTTGAACAAGTGCCTCCAGAGAATGAGACACATAGACCCCCACAGCTGCATCCGTTTCCTCATGCCCTAGCCTCTGTGTGATCTCTAACTCTCTGCATTCACAGTGCAGTTGCTTCCATCCCAAGGGAAGGTGACTGTCTCTCACTGTGTTTGAATAAACCATAGTCTTGTCCCTTTGAAGGTCTGACATTATCTGTTATCTGTTTTCCCGACTCCACTTTCTTTCCTGCTCTCAAAATTCTAACAGTCTTGTATTGTGTAAGAAAGCAGGCTGAGCACAGGCCAGAGGAGCAAGCCAGTAAGCAGTGTTCCTTCATGGTCTGTGCTCCAGGTTCTTGCCTTGGCTGCCCTTGATGATGAGCTGTGCTGTGAGCCAAATAAACCCTTTCCTACCCAGGTTGATTTTGGTCATTGTTTTTATCACAGCAATAGAAAGCTAACCAGTATACCTGGATAGAAATCTTATTTATTTTCATTTAATTTCTTTATTGTGTGTGTACATGTGGTGTGTTTGTGTATACACGTATGTGCAGGTGTGCTTGCCTATGCATGTGGGCATGGAAGCCAGAATGTGGGGGCTTCATCCCCTTCCTATATGGCTCTCCTCATCATTATTATTGTTATTATTATTATTTTACTTATTGGTTTTAGTTAGAAAAAGCCTTAAAGTCTCTGGGCAATACCCCAAAACACAGTAAAAACTGCCAAGAGTGTTAGTTAACATCTTGCTGGCATGCGGTGGTTACTTCACCAAGAGCAAAGGCTCCCAGAAGTTGCCACATAATTTCACAGAGCCCCACCCCTTTAAAGTACAGAAGCACCAGAAGCGCAGGGACTGGCGTGAGCTCAGCCTGCAGGAGACACCGAGGGCCAGAGACCCATCATTCCTCTCCACTGTAGTTTTGAGACAGGCTCACTGAACCTGGAGCTTGCTGTCCAGTGAGACTGACTGGCCAGCAGGCCCCCTATCCTGTCCTCCTGGCCTGCAGCTCTGAGGTCATGGAGCGGTTACACTGTCTCGCCCAGCTTTTCCATGGGAGCTGGGCATCCCAACGTAGTTTTTCGTGCTTGGGCAACAGCACTCACCCCAGCCATCTCCTGGCCTCAGAATTTTATGTATTATTTTACAGCATTGCTAAGCCGTTTCCTTTTATGAATACAGGTTTAAGGCTATCTATGAAAGTGTCCTAACTTTAGCTTAGTCTCATGATTTCTTCTTGTGCTTCTGAGGTTCATTTTTGTACATTTGACAACTCTGTTATTTCTAAAGTTTACTCTGTTAAAAGATATGAGATTGGTTTAAAGCCTATTACAAAGAATTTCAGGGTTTCTTGGTCTCTTAGCTCTTGTGTGGAAATAATTTGTTATCTGTTTTCTGCCAAACTGTTCAGTGTAAGATGTAGTTGTTCTTACCAATACTGAGTTTAAAAAGAGTGCTTGGGGTACAACCTATTGATAAACATGGTTTCCAAACAAATTCTGTGAATTTTCAGTTTATAAATGAACATTGAAAGATCAGTAGGAGACACACTGATAGCTAATTAGCATTATGCACTACAATTAAGGAACACAGAAAACTAAAGAAGTATGCAGTGTCAGCCTGGCATGGTTGTGACGCCTTCAATCCTGGCACTTGGGAGGCAGAGGCAGGTGGATCTCTGTGAGTTCAAGGCTAGCCTGGACTACAAAGCCAGCTCCAGGTCAGCTAGGGCTACAGGGAGACCCTGTCTAAAAAGACCAAATAAATAAATAAATAAATAAATAAATAAATAAATAAATGTAGTATTTTTCCTTCCTGGATTGGAGTGAATGCTATTTAATCTTTTTGCTAATGCCTGGTTACACTGAGTTTTAATTAACTGGAGTTGAGATCCTTGAGGCTTGGTTCTCATGCACCTGTATTCATATTCATATTCATGCTCTCTGTCTCTCTCTGTCTGTCTCTCGGGTCTTTTTGAGACAGGGTCTCCCTGTAGCCCCAACTGGCTTGGAACTCACTGTGTAGACCAGGCTGGCCTTGATCTTACAGAGATCCACCTGCCTCTGCTTCCTGAGTCCTGAGACTAAAAGCATGTACCACAACACCCAGTTCACTCTCTCTCTCTTAAAAATTTTTTATTTTTGAGAATGCCATACATGAGTATTGTCTTTGTATTATTTCCATCCCTTTCAGACCCCGGCCAGCTCCTCCCATGTCCCCCACTCCTTCTCAGTTTCTTGTCCTCGTTATTATTGTACACACACACACACACACACACACACACACACACACACACACACAGATGCACTGAGTTCATTTAGTGGTGTGTTCCTGTGTTTAGGGCTGCTCACTTGGGATTAGATAGCCTCTCAGGGAGTGAGTCCCTGGAGAAAATGGATTTTCCTCTCTCAGCATCCAGTCATTGCCTGTTACTCCTCATCTTGAGGTGAGACCCATTGAAATGTCCCCATCTTGGCATGTTGACTGGTTTTGTCATGACACAGATCTTGTTAGGCTATCACACTGGAGATTTCCTGCTGCTGCTTCCCTACTATGTCTAGAATGTATTAACTATCAGCAGGTGTCTTGTCCCTCTGGTTCTTACGTTCTTTCCACCCCCTCTTCCTCCACGTCAGGGTAGTCTGGAGTGCATGAGACATGGATCCCTGCAGCCTTCAGGGAACTCCTTCTGAAACAGAAGTCTTAGTTCTTGGCCTTAGTGATAAGAACATGTTTTGTAGTCACTTGCCCCTGAGTCAATGGGTCAAAACCAACAAAAACAACCCCAAAAAGCACTCAGGAGGCAGTTGCAAGTGGATCTCTGTGAGATGGAGGCCAGCCTGACCTGCATAGCAAGTTGCAAGTCAGCCAGGGCTTCAGGAAGGCCCTGTCTCAAAAATAAATAAGTAAATAAAACCAAAGCCCCCCAGACCAGAGTTGAGGACTCTCCTGCTTTGCCCTCTGTCCTCCTGTTTCCCTGCCACTTAGTCTGACCAGTCTCTCCAGTCTTCATTTTTACCTTGTGATCAACTTGCCCAAGATACGTAATGACTCACTCTTCTGATAGCATCAAATCCAAGCTGAGCCTACTAAGTAAGGTTGCCTGCCCATGGGCTTTTTGGACTCAGGTGTGGTGATGTGATCCTCTCAGGAGAGGGAACTACCTGAGCCGACAACCGTGTTGTCTTTACATGCTTGTCTCCACGTTCCCTCAGATGCCTTTCCTCATCTTTCTGCTCGCCTCTAACACTGTCTAGTTTACCTTTTTTTGTTTTTTTGGTCCTTTTGAGACAGGGTCTCCTATAGCCCCAACTGGCCTGGAACTTGCTATGTAGACCAGGCTGGCCTGGAACTTGGAGATCTGCACGCTGTTGCTGGGTTAAAGGTGTGCGCCCAGTGTTTTTTACTTCTGACATATACAAACACTACCAGACTGTAGGAACTTTGCTCCATATCACTATTTGTTGTATCCCTTTGAGGACTGAGTGTCCCTGCACTCTGGCATCCAATTTTTTAATGAAAATTTGTAGCCTGGTGTGGTAGTATACACCTATAATCCCAGCTCTTGGGAAACTGAGGTAGGAGATTAGGAATGTGACATCAGCATGGGCTAAATTGCAAGTTCCAGGATACCTTATGATTCTCCTTCCTCACAAAAAGAAAGAAAAGAATTTATGCTTTTTTTTTTTTAAGGTTGGCATGTTTCAAGTCTATATAGATAGAGTTAAGTTGTTTTGTATGTGTCTAGCAGCTCTTGCATGAGTTCCTACATGGTAGGAATGGACCATGTACACTCTTCCCTCTCATAGCATGGTCCCTGACCAACAGCATCAGCATCCCCTCGGGGCTTGTGGAAATGAACATCCTGGTGGCCTCATGTTCTTGTTTTGTTTTTGAAACGGGCACAAAGGATAGTCTAAGAATTACTGTCTTAAAGGTTGAATTCAGATGTCTTTTAAAAATATTTGTTTTTGGCTGGGTGTGGTGGCGCATGCCTTTAATCCCTGCTCTCAGGAGGCAGAGGCAGGTGGATCTCTGAGTTCAAGGCCAGCCTGGTCTACATAGTGAGTTTGGGCCAGCTGGGGTTACAGGGAGACCTTGTCTCAAGAAAACCAAAAAAAATTTTTTTAATTTTTATTTTACATATATGGCTATATTGCCTGCATGTATGTAAGTGTACCCGTGTTGTACAGTGCGCTCGGAGGTCAGTAGACAGTATTGTGTCCCCAAGAACTGGAGTTACAGAAAGTTGTTAGCCACTATGTGGGTGCTGGGAATCCAACCCACATACTCTGCAAGAGCAACAGTACTCTTAAACACCGAGCCAACTCCCCAGCCCCCGAATTCAGGCCTCTTTATATACTTGTAAAAGCTATTGGCTATTAATTAATTAATTAATTAGTCAATTTTAAATTTATTTTTTATTTATGTGACTGTCATGCTCATGTAACAAATTGTTATAACACTTACATTTCTAAATTTCCCCACTTAATACTTTTTGTTTTTTTGAGACAGGGCCTCCCTGTAGCCCCAGCTGAAGCTTACCATGCAGACCAGGCTGACCTTGAACTCACAGAGATCCTCCTGCCTCTGCTTCCTGAGTGCTGGGATCACCATGCCTGTCCCCCTACCATGATCCTTTTAACCCCACTCCACCCCCCCACCCCGCCCCTCGAGCTTTCTCTCTGTCTCTCTGTGTGCACTTGTGTGGTAGATGGTACTGGAGATTGAACTCGGGGTCTTCGTGCCACACAGGCACTTTTCTGTTGAGCTACATCTCTAGCCATCCATTTATTTATTATTCATATTTATTCATTTTAATTTTACATGTATGAATGTTATGCCTGAACATATGTAAGTGCACTCATGTCATTTAATGCCCATGTAGCCCCAAAGAGGGAGTTGAGTCCCCTGGAATTGGAGTTACAGACCATCATGTGAGTGCTGGGAACTGAATTCTCTGCAAGAACAGCCAGTGCTCTTAACCCCTGAGCTATCTCTCCTGCTTCTTATTTTTTGTTTTGAGATAGGGTCTCACTAAGTTGCCCAGGGAGGCCTTCAACTAGCAATCCTCCAGCTAGAGCCCCCTAGGTAGCTGGGGTTACAGGTCTGTGCTACCAGGCTTCCTTCTAGCTTTTCTTAAAAGCAGAAACAGCCAGGCATGGTGGCACACACCTTTAATCCCAGCACTTGGGAGGCAGAGGCAGGCAGATCTCTATGAGTTCAAGGCCAGCCTGGTCTACATAGTGAGTTACAGGACAGCTGGGGCTACAGGGAGACCCTGTCTCAAAAAGACCAAAAAAAAACCAAAAACAAAATAACGCAGAAACAAAGACCACTTTCCTTTTCTTAATATTCATTTACTTACAGTGTATCAGAATTAGGAGGTAAGAGAGACCTTTGACTTTCAGTTCAAACTCTGTGTTTTTGTCATCACATTATATATGTTGCTGTTTGAAAACCATACTGTAAAACTATTTCCTCTTCTCATACAACAGCAGTCAACACGGAAGACTTCTGCGACTACAAAATGCGTGGGCATTTCTCTCCACTAAGACAGTTCTGCAGCAGTGGATGCAGCTGCTGCTAGCTGTGCTGATTCAGTTGTTTTCATATTGTCTGAGTGGAACAAGTATCACATCCCACGGAGGCTCAGTCCTCTTAAGACCTCACCCGCTTCAGACTCATTTGCAAGTCAACCAGAAGTTCTGATAGGTCAACAACAAATTAAGGTTTCCGTAACTCCCTAGATTGGATTTGTTTCTTAAAGTGACTCACAGAGCTCAGGAAAACACTGCACTTAAACATTTGCCAATTTTTAATAAAGGATTACATTTTTGGCACCATTTTTTTCCTGTATGTATGTGTATGTACGAATGTGAGTGTGCTCATGTCTGTGTGGGTGTATGCATGCCTGGCAAGCATGCGGAAGTCAGAGGGTAACCTGTGGAAATCCGTTCTCTTCTACCAGGGTACAAGCTCAGGTTGTCAGTCTTGACAACAGGTGCCCTTACTTGCTGAGCCATCTCCCTGGCCCTATAAAGGATTTTTTGGGGGGTCTTTTTTGAGTCAGGGTCTCCTTGTAGTCCCAGCTGGCCTGGAACCACCTATGTAAACCAGGCTGGCCTCAAACGTACAGAGATCCACATGCCTCTGCCTCCTGGGTGCTAGGATTAAAGGCATTCGCCACCACACCAGGCTATATAAAGGGTAATTTAAAGGATGCAAGTATACATCTGGATTAAGAGACGCATAGGGCAAAGTCTGGAAGACTGCTGCTCTCAGGAGCTTCTGTCTCAGTGGAGTTGGGGTGCCCCACGCTCCCTGTATGTGGGCAAGTTCTTGTTTGTCTGTGAGCCTCCATGTGTTTAGCTGTCTCTGAACCCTGTCCTTTGGGTTTTATTTTTGCCTTTTGTATTTGTTATTGCTTGTTAATTTTTGTCGTTGTTGTTGAGATAGAGCTTCGCTCTGTAGCCCACGCTGGCCTCAAACTCCCAGTGATTTTCTTACCATAGCTTCTCGAGTGCTAGGATTACAGGTGTGCATCACCATGCCACATGCTCGTTTTTTGTTTTTGTTGTTTTAAAAAAAATATTTTTATTGAATTTTTGTGCATTTCATATAATAGATCTTAATCACATTTAGACCCCCTCTCCATCTGCACCTTCCCCATTCCCCCACTGGATTTCCTGCATTCTGTCCTATGTGTTAAATCCTGGTCAAGCATATGTACCCAGATGTCCCTCAGTGTAAGTTCATCCACTGGAGTCTAGTCAGCCTGTCTAGAGTCGCTTCTTTAAAGAAGATCTACTCCCCTTCACCCACAGTAATCAGTTGCCAATGGTTCTTTGGCTAGCGTTGGGGCCTGCTGCCCATTTCCCTAGGTCTGTGCTGGGTTTTTGTCTGAGTTGTCATGGGTCTTGTGCATGCTGTCACCATTGTCGCAAGCTCATGAGCAAGTTCCTAGTGGCCTGAAAGTCTGTTTCCTTATGTTCATGTACCAACCCTGGCTCTTACAGTCTTTCTGCCCCTCTCTTCTATAATGGTCCCTGAGCCATGGGTGGGTGAAGTTTAATATAGGAGTCCTCTCCAGGGACACAGACTCTGCAATCTCTTATTCTCTAAAACTTGGTCAGTTGTGGCCGCCCTCTGTGTGCATCACACTCTTGTATGAGAAAACTTTGCTGGTGAGAGTTGAGGGATGTATTAGTGTTCTCTCTAGCCCGTGTTCTCCTGTGTAGAGCCTTAGGTGTAAAAGTTCATTTTATTTTGAGCCAGGGTCTAACTATGTAGCCTAAGCTAGTCTGGTCTTTGTATTTCTCCTGTCTCCGTCTCCCTAATCCTGGGCTTTTGGGGATGACACACCATGTCTATATTTCACTATGTTGTGCAAGTTGATCTTGACCTTATGAATGCAAATGATCCTATCATTTCGTCCTCCAAGCAGCTGGGACTATAGATGTACTCCATATCTGACTCCTTTGGGATTTGTATGGCGACTTCATATGTTAGGCATGGTGGCATATAATAGACTAGGTGAGAAAACCAATAAGGCCTGTCTGTTGAGTCTTCAGCAGCCCTCCCTCCAGAATATGGGAAGGACCCTTTCAGAAATGGGGGTCTTAAGCCAGCTATGGCAGTGGCATTATATAGTATTATTTATTATTTTTGTTTCCCCAGATTAGGGACTGTGTGGAGAGTGCATCTGAATTCACTCAGAGGAATGTGTTCCTTTTTAAATGTTTACTATGTGGTTCGCTAGGGACTTGGCCCAACAGTGTCTCTGGCAGTGAAGGCAGTAAAGGCAGGTGGCCTCTGGAATGGGACAGTTCCTTGGTGTGAATAGGAGTCTTACAGTGCCTTTCTCAGTCTAATTCACACTGGGATAATCCCTGGCTGCTTTTTACTTTTATCTTCCTTTATTTTCATGAGTGTACCATATTTTCTTGGTGCCCATCACATATGCACATGTTAATAGCCCCAGAATTTTGTGAGAACAAGTACTCAGACTTAGACTTGTGGGCAAGAAGAAAATCAAGGGGCATGGTGTCTCATCTTGAAAGATGAATCTGTTGCCATACCCTGTGTTGGGAGAGATCACATCGTTCCAGGCCATTGTAAAGACTGCCTTTGGGTGGTAAGTTGCTGTAGATGGCACTCGCTACCACTGGGAGCCTTAGCCTTTGTTGTAAGCAGATGTACCACCAAGCCGAGTTGCTAAACTGACCATAGCAGTGCAGCCTGTTTAAAAACATTCCTTAGCTGGGCATGGTGGCGCACGCCTTTAATCCCAGTGCTCAGGAGGCAGAGACAGGCAGATCTCTGAGTTCAAGGCCAGCCTGGTCTACATAGTAAGTTCCAGGCCAGCTGGGGCTACAGGGAAATAAAAAAAAAAAAAAAAAAAAAAAAAAATTCAGTTTCTGCTATCTGACTTGTATTTACATAAAGGATTTTGCATATATTCCTGCTGGTCAAAATTTTATTGGTGAACATTTGGCAGCATTGTGGTTTATGATTTTCCAGAAGGTAGTCATGAGCTTTGGAAAGAGCTATGGAAGTAGGCTTTGGTTATGATTGATCAGGACACAGCCAGTTTGAGAACTTGTAATTATCAGAGGCAAGCAACTCACTTCTCCCTCCTCAGTCAGTTTCCTGACAAAGGCTGGCTACAGTCAGAACATACTTGTGAGCTTTGCTCCAACTAAATGAGTATCATCTGCATATTCCAAAATTAATGATGTTTGCAAAATCTTTATTTTACTCTGTGCTATAAATGATCTACCTACAGATTCAGATTCTAACTGCTTCTTACTATCTGGTCCAGAAGCAAAAAAATCACAGTGAAAGGAGTGGGATTGAGAAATGAGGGCTTTGCTTTTTTTTTCTGGTCTTTTGAGACAGGGTTTCCTTGTAGCCCCAGTTGGCCTGGAGCTCACTATGTAGACAAGACTGTCCTTGAACTCACAGAGCCTCTGCCTCCCGAGAGCTGGGACTAAAGGCGTATGCCACCACACCCAGCTTTTTTGAGTTTTTGTTTTGTTTTTTTAAATAAATTTTAAGAATGTATGCATATGTGTATCTGTCTGTGTGCATGTCTTTGCCCATATTTGTGGGTACTTGTGGAGGCCAGAAGAAGACGTCAGACTCCTTGGATCTGGAGTTACAGGTGTCCATTGGGTGAGCTGTCCAACGTGGGTGCTGGGAGCTGAACTGGGGTCTTCTGGAAGAGCAGCAAATGCACTTTTAACCACTGAGCCTTTTCTGTTCTCACTGTGGCCAGTCTCGCCTCCACACTCTGCATCTTCCTGCTGTGGCCTCCTGAGTGCTTTTTGGAGGTCCCTGGATGTAGTACACATACCATAACAAATCAGAGCGCCAATGTTACCTTTAGTAGGAACTGGTTTCCTTAGTTTCTTCCCAATTCCTTCATGTTAGACTTGTATTACCTACTTAGAATTGCCCTTTTTTTTTTGGAGGCAGGGTCTGAGGTATCTAGCCAGCCCCAAACATACATAGCTGATGATGATTTTGAACTTCTGATTCTCTTGCCTCTACTCATTGAGTACTGGGATTACAGGCATGGACCATCACACCTGTTTTTATGTGATCCTGGGGCTTTAACCCAGGTCTTTGTGCATGCAAGGCAAGTATTCTGCCCACTGAGCTTTATCTCCAGTTGATGAGTTTACTTTATGAGAAGCTTTATAAATAGAGTTGTTGACAAGTGTTAATGTTTGGATTATGGTTGCTTTTATCCCTCAGTGTGGAGTTTTTTGTTATTGTTGTTTTTCCTTAAAAGACAGGTCTCTCTCTATGTTGTCCAAGTAGGATCCTCTAGTCTCTCAAGTAGTTGGGATTACAGGTATGAACTCTACTGCATCTAGCTCCTGTGAAGCTGCTTTTCCAGTTCCAGGTTGCTTGGTCTGCTGATCTACATTTCAAATGCAGTACTGTCCCTGAGACCAGGAATGCACCACCTTCTCTCTTTGACCTCATCTTTCTACTTCAGCCCTCGAATTTCTAACTTTTAAATACTAAAGTAGTACTGAGTGCCTGAAGCACTTCTTCATGAAGGGTAGTTTTTAGGGTTCAGCTTTTCTAAAGTCTCGAGAAAAGTATAAAATTAATGGTAGGGGTTAGGGGGCTGCAGCTCGGTGATATATCTACCTAGCTTCTTGGAGGCCCTGGGCTCAACCTTAAATACCCCCAAATGCAAGAAGAAAATTTGGGTTGGGGGCATTCATAGCTCATATGAATGTTAGAAGAAAAAGTAGGGAAATAAGCTTGAAACAGTTGGACTTTCTGGAGTTCTGTGGAAAAGATTGCCTTTATCTACCACTGCGGCTAAGAGCCCACTGTGAGCCAGTTCAACACACTGCAGTAAGAGCAGCCTGGGCCTCCTTTCCTCTAACTCCTTGATATCAGACTTAATTCATTCCTAGAAGATGCTTGTGTGTATAGAGATGGTGAGTGATACCTGCACTGCCGTCACAGAGGTAGGAGTAGTAGACTGCAGCGGTCTCGGTGGTGTCAGACTTGGGATTAGGCTGTTCCCAAGGGTGATCACCTGTTGGCCATATGACATCCCCATCATGCACTTGATTAAAGCAGTAGTATACTTCGTCCTGTGGTCAGTTTTACAGTTATTAAAGCACGTAACTTTCTGTGACCCTGTGCTGGGTCATGATACGCTTTTAAACTATCATCATTGCTTAATGATGGATCCATTTGTTATAGTTTTGTGTGGACATTGGTAGGATTAGTTTACAGAGGCTAAGGCAGCTGTGAGGTCAGTCAGGACCAACTTGTAGGTGCCACCTGCGTAGAATGAGGTGCTGTGATGCACATGGTGGTACTAGAAAAACATTTTTGAAACAAGTTTAGTATTTTGGGGGCATTACTTTTCCTTTTCTTATTGTTTGTATAGGGGAGGGGGCACATATAGAGATCAGAGGATAACGTGTGGGAGTCAGCTTTCCTTTTCAACCATGTGAGTTTCTGGGCTCAAAATCAGGTTGTTTGGCGGGATGACAAGCGCCTTACCTATTGAACCACCTCCCCTATCCCACTTCCCTTTTTTTTCTCTCCCTCCCTGTTTTGTTTGTTTTGTTTGTTTTGTTTTGTTTTGTTTTGTTTTGTTTGTTTCTCATAGGCCACCCTGGCTTTTAAGGCTTGGTAATCCTACCTTGACCTCCTGAGTGCCAGGATTGCAAGTTTGGGGATTATGAGCCTAAGGCTACCCTACCCATCTTGAACAATATTTTCTAAGGATAAATTCATAGGAGTTGAGTTTGTGTTAAAAGGAAAGAAGATGACTGCATGTTTGCAAATTGCTCTTCCTGAGAGCTGTGCCACTTCATATTCTCAAGGTATTAGGTGAGGCCTGCCTTTCCATGCTCCATGTGCCAGATCTAGACTGCGTTTTAAAATTGGCCACTGTTGGGTTACTAGGACTCTATCAAAGCCTGCTAAATTTCATGTACTTCACTGCTCTTTTAATGTGGTAGAAAAACAGACCAGAGGTGTCTGAGTGGCTGTTGCTAAGTTGGCCTACAAAGTCATCCTCTCGCCCCCAATTGGAGTCACTGGGGAGATGAGCAGAAAGTGACCAGTGATGAACAGCACAAGTGCTGACTGAGTAGTGGCCATTATGAGATGATGTGGACTGCAGGGAACCATGCAATGCTTCTTCACAGCGTGGTTAGATGGAGCAGCTCTCTGTCGCCCTCATTGATTTGAGCCATCGTCTTCTGGATCAGAGACTATTTGAGTTACAGATCCCAAACTGAATATTTTCGCCAGTTGTTTTAGTGGCTGATCTCCACTAATATGTAGGACATATTTAATGCCCTTTCCTTTTGGCTCTCCTGCTTCCTCTTGACAACACAGCAACATACGAGACGAGGTCTTTTATGTAGCCCTGGTTGGCCTGGAACTCTACGTAGACCAAAGCATCCTTGAATTCACAGAGCTGGGCCCGCCTCTCTGCCTCCTGAGTGCTGGGATTAAGGGTGTGGACCACCACACCTGGCTTCTGCATTATTTTTTCTAAAGTTGCATGTACACAGTCCACTGTTCATCCGTCCAGCTATATTTGGGTGCTTGAAAGAGCCTGACAAGGCAGGCGGAACTCTAAGTGCTCACCTGAACCAGGTTTTTTTTTTTTTTTTTAAAGGCATGACAAGCTGGGTGTGGTGGCACAACTTGTAGTACCAGCACTCAGGAGGCTGATGCAGGAGGATTGCTATGAATTCAAGGCTACCCTGGGCTACATAGCTTAAGACACTGTCTTAATAAACCCGAGGGGGCGGAGAGGGAGGGAAAGAAAGGGGAACACCATGCCAGCTTAATGTGGTTAAACATAAGATTCTAGGGCTGGTGACATAGCTCAGTTGGGTAAAGTGCTTGCCATCAAGCCTGGCAACCTAAGGTTGAGGCCTAGGTCCCACATGGTAGAAGCTGAGAGCTCCCAAAAGTTGTCCTCTGACCTCCACATGTGCATTGTGATACGTGTGCTCCCCCAATAAATAAATGGCGATAAAAAATTTTAAGTATAATTGTGAGCACTGTGCAACCTTGGGCAGATCACCCCTGCCCCTGTGCCTCAGTTTCTCTATATAGTCAGGAAGTGGCAGAAGTTGGAAGGGCTTCTGCACAGTTGAAGTTTTTGGGGATTGCTTGTGTTTAAAAATCATTTATAGCTGGTCATGGTGGCACACGCCTTTAATCCCAGCACTTGGGAGGCTAGGGCTACAAGGAGACCCTGTCTCAAAAAAGACAAAAAAAAAAAAAAATCATTTATATGCTCTGCCAAATACAATAAACCCAAAGATTGTCCAAAGATCAGAAAAACAGCAAAATACTTAAGCAACATACAGGAACTACTTTCTGGGTTTTTTTTTGGGGGGGAGGAAGGGGATCTTACTTTATGTGCATGAGTGTTTTGCTGCACGTATATCAATGCACATGTGTGTGCAATGCCCATGGAGGCCAGAAGAGGGTGTCAGATCCCCTAGAATTGGAGTTACAGATGGTTGTTAGCCACCATGTATGTGCTGGGAATCAAACTTGGGTCCTCTGTGAGAGCAGCCGGTGCTCTGAACTGCTGAGTTCTACTCCCTGGTTTTTAATGGTCTTTATCAGTATTATCTCAATACTTTTAGAAGGACCTACAATTTTTTTAAGTTTTTAAAAATTGTTTTGTGCCTTGTTGTGGGGTTTTGTTTTGTTTTTTTGAGACAAGATCTCAAGAAGCTTTTAAAAAGTCTTTTTCCCCCAAGGAGACCCTATCTCAAAACAAAAACACATTTTTTTTTTTTTTTTTGAGGTAGGGTCTCATGTAACCAAGGATGACCTTGAACTTCTGATCTTTCTGACTCCACCTTCAAAGTGCTAGGATTTTAAGCTTGTGTCATCACACCTGGTTTATGTTGGGGATCAAACTTAGGGCTTCATGCATGCTAGGCAAGCATTCTGCCAACTGTATCTCCATCCTTCCTGGTTTTTTGAGACAGAGTCTCATATTGTAGCCCAGGCTGGACTGAACTCACTGTATAGTTCAGGCAGGCCTTCAGTTTCTGGCGCTGTCCTGCCTCAGCCTTCAAAGTACTGGAATTACAGGTGTAAGCCAATATACCCTGAAAAAAATTTTTTCTTAAGAGTTTAAAATGAGTATCTTGCAGAAGGAAAAGCATTTTACTTTTTCTTCCATTTGAGATATTGGCAATCCCTTTGGAATAGGATTGCATATCTTATGCATATTTAGCAGAAGGGTTTAATAAAAATAGGTCATTTGAATATGAAGCATTTTAATGTGATGAGATCTTCTGTTAGAATGTATGCAAATTGAATTTATCTAATGTTTATTCATAGTTTTTCCTTAATGAAGAAATTAGTATTTCATTATCCTAAATGAAATACCAGGACAGCCATTTGTAGTAACTCTTGGTGTGATGAGTCTGTACGTGAAGTGCCGAAGTGATGCAGAAAGGAGGAGGTGGCAGGGATGGAGCTTAGTAGCTTATTAAGGTCGTTAGAAAAAAGTCTGCTTCATAGCTGGGTGCGGTGGCACACGCCTGTAATCCTAGTGCCCAGGGTATTGAGACAGAATGATCTGGAGTTCAAAACCAACTTGGACTACACTCAACAAAGAAAAATGGAGGGAAAAAGGAGGAAGGGGGAGGGGAGGGGACTGGAAAGGGGAGAGGAATGGAAAGAAAAGAGAAAAGAAAAAGAGCTTTGGAGAAGGAAGACAACTATTCTGAGAAAAGAGGAGTCAATTTTATGTTAACAGTTTTTAGTGACAGGCTGTCCTGGGGAAAAATGACATGACAGCAGCAGAAGCTTGTGACTTCAGCAGGCAGGTGCCCGACAGTGCCGGGCCAAGGAGGAGGTACAGATTCCTTGACATGGCCCTCAGCGCCTTCCCCTGCTGATGCCTGGTCCTCCCAAAGCACGGTTCCTGAGGGGCGCTTCTGTCTCCTTGAGAAGAGCCTGTCTTTGATGAACAGCAAGCAGTTCCAGACACTGGTGTGCTTTCCTTGACTGCACCTCTTCCCATTTGGGGCTGACGTAAAGGTGCTGCGGTCGCACCTGACGTCCCACTTACAGCCCATGCTCTTACAGGCTGCTACCAGCTCCTTGAGCTCTTGTTTCTCCCTCCACCTGGTTCCCTGCCCACCTCTCACAGCCTTGCTGCTGCTGTGTGTTTGAAACACCACTGGAATGTGGGTGGGAGCCACCACTCCAGGGTCATCTCATCCTAAGCATGTTAGCAGGTGACTTGCCAAGAGTTTGTTTTCAGTAAAGTGAATGGCTCTAGAATGCCAGGAAATGTGGGCTGTATACTAGTATGTCCAGAATGAAGAGGGATGGAAACCAAGAAAGAGAAGCCTCTGCCGTGTTTTAGAAATTGAATTGGAAGGAAAACATGCCAGACCTTGGTTTCTGATGCTGCTGTCCTCCAGGAAATGTAGGACAGGAAGAAACATCCCTGCTTCCCTTATTTATGTTTCTTTGAACGTGTTACTGAGCAGTGAGAACTTTCAAAGCCTATGAAATAAGCACTGAATCCTTATGTATTCAGAAGAGGAATTAACTTTTCTACATGCTTTTTTTTTTTTTTTTTTTTTTTGGCTTTTTTAAGACAGGGTCCCCCTGTAGCCCCAGCTGTCCTGGAACTCACTATGTAGACCAGCTGGCCTTGAACTCACCGAGATCCGCCTGCCTCTGCCTCCCGAGTGCTGGGATTAAAGGCATGCGCCACCACGCCTGGCTCTACATGCTTTTTAAGTGCCAGACATTATGCTGGGAGACCATACCACTGTTACTCCACGTTAGACAGCCTCATGAGAATAATGCTTTAGAAGACAGATCTGGAATCTGGGCCAAACTGAGCAAGGGTGGAATAGTTGATTCCCACAGGATCATGGGGCCACACAGCAGTAGAATTTAGAACTCTGTGCCTTCCACCTCGGTCTCTTCTTGCCAGCTTCCTGCTGTGGCAGTGTGACACCATAGAAGGAGCAAGGGCCTGGAGAGCCTGCCACCTCCCTCCCCTGGTTCCTCCACATCTCTATTTGTGACACAGGCTTAGAGTGCTGGGTGAAGACCTCATGTGCAGACGTGCTCTGTAAACCATAAAGTGCCATACCCATATTTGCTGGTGGAGTTTGTGGGGATTTTTAAGTTTTGTTTTTACAGATGGGCACCCAAGAAGGCAGTTATTGTTAGCATTTCAGTCAGCAAAAGGCTTTTCATCTGTTTCTAGATGTCTGTTTTGGGCCTCTTTGGCTCTTTTCACTTTAGTCTGAATTTTCTATGACGCGTTCAGTAATACCTTCTGTATGTCAGGCTTCTGTTAGCCAAATAATGGAGACAAGACCTGAACCCCGCATCCCCCAACCCTGCACCCCAGAAACTGTACTGAAACTGAAACTGTGTACAGTTGGTTGGCGTTAACTTTCCTACTGAGATAAGTGATTCCAAGCCTACTGATTACATTTTTGGTGTGTGCATGTATATGAGTGTGTGCGCACGCGCGCGCATCCATGGATGGTGTATTTGTACAGGTGTGTGCATGTTACAAGCATTTGGCTGTTTACATGGCGTTAATGCTAATTGTGCAAATATTTTGTATGTGACTGTTGAACTAAAGGGACTGTGAGAAAGATGGATTGTGTTGGTGCTTTCCAAGAGTAAGCTGGTTTTGTTTATCCTTAAGGGTAGGTAGATTTGACCATTGAATTGTCTGGACAGTGCTATACAGCACATTGTTACCTGAGTGTTATCTGTCTCTATATATTATAGGCAGTAAAAGTGTTTGAAAATCACTTCACTAGACAGATACTCACTCTACTCATTGAATGGTCAGTGTTTCTTCCTGTGGCTTGGAAAGCTTCAGTGTTTCTGCAATTCCAGCAAGCATGGCCCAGCAGGCGTGGTGTAGCCCCAGGCAGTCCACTGTATATTGATTTCCTAATAGGCTCTAGGAGCCTCAAATCTGAGTAGATTAAAAGCTGCCAGAAAAACTGTGGAATGCTCTTGGGATGTGGTTTATTTTGGATCTCAGGTTTTAAGATAGGGCCCTAGTAGCTCACCTTTTCCTCCAAGTAGGTCTTCCGTGTGGCCTTGGAAAGAGCCCTTGGTCGTTTTTGCCCTCACCATCTGAGATGTGATCAAGAGGAAGGACAGTGAGGCCAGCCATGGCTCTGTGGTAAGAGCCCCTGCTTATGCACACCTGTCGACCTGAGTTTGATCCCCGGAACCGTGTAAAGGTGAAAGGAAAGAACTGATTCCACAGAGTTGTCCTCTGACTGCTTCACATGCACTGTGGCATGTGTCATCCCCCCAACACATACATCGTGCCCACACATAGACACACATAGAAATAATAAAGAGGAAGAGGAATGACACTGGAAAACATCCCAGCTCTTCTGGTTTTCAGAATGGTGTAGTGCCAACCTTAATGCCACTTGGACTGTTCCTGCTGTTTTTGAGTAATCTGCTTGGGCTGTCAGTGACTCAGCAGCTTCCTAGTCCTTGATTTTTAAAAGGAGCTGGATTTTCAAAGTACATAGAATTGTTGTTAAACCATTAGAGGTATTAAATGTGGCCTGTAATAGACAGATGCTCCAAAGGTGAAAACACCCAGAGAGGTGATGAAGAGGAAGCAACATCTGTGGCAGGTGAGCAGGGTCTGTGTGGACATTGCCGGTAGGAAAGATTTTCTAGGTAAAAGTTGAAAAAAAAGGCCAGCTGCAGGCACAGAAGGAGGGGCCAGACAGGGGCTAAGACCTACACTGGGAGGCTCCAAAGGGCCAAGTTGTCCTGCCTCCAAGAGAGAGAGATCTAGGGATTCCTTAGGATGAACCTTGCAGATGTGTGGGATGAATTGGACAGGGCAGCAGTGAGTGGCAGGAGACTGGCACCGAGCTGGGAGGCCAGCTCTGCTGGGCCAGAATGGGGAGGACGGGCCTCGGAGGGCCATGGAGCTGGGCAGAGAGACCAGAGAAGAGCACTTCAGGAGGGAGGAGTGCAACTTAGTACAGGGAAGTGCGTGCAGGCCAAGGAGGTGAGGCAAGCCCAGATCTGCACTGGGCATCCAACTGCTGTCAACTTGCCAGTAAAAGGACATTTCATTTTCTAGCAAAAAAGACTGATTTTCTCTGAGGTGATTCTCAGATGTGATGGGGAGAGAGAATCAAATTCATTTTAGTCACCCACTATTTCCCCTAATGCATTTAGAATCTGACATTTAACACATTGTTTTCAAAAGAGGTCAGCTGATTTCCGTACCACAACAATTTCTCTGGACCTGGAGTATCAAGTAGCAGGTTCCTACCAGGACTTGGGACAGGTCCATGTGATGGGGATTGGGAGGAGGCCCACTGGGCCCTGGGAGCCAGGCTGCCCCTCAGAGGTTCTAGCTCCTGCTCCACACTCCTGTTGGGAAAGATCAGGTGGGCTGGGGTGACAGTGTGAGCCAGAACCAAACCAGACAGATTCTCTTGACTCCATTGTGGGGCTGGAAAGGGGATTCCTCACCTACCAGATTTCAGTAGGATCCATCTTGAAAAGAATTCCCAAAGGATCTGCATTTCAAAGAAAAGAAGTGGGACCTTCTTACTGAGGAGCTGGAGAGATGGCTGTTCTTACAGCACCCACGTGGCAGCTAACAACAGTCTGTGACTCCAGTTCCAAGGGATCTGACACCCAATTTTGTCCTCAGAATTGCACAATATGAATGCACTTATATGCAGGCAATACATACATATACATAAAATAAAAATAATAAAATATTTTTTAGGGAGCTGGAGAGATGGCTCAGCAGTTAAGAACACTGGCTGTTCTTGCAGAAGACCCGGGTTTGAATCTCAGCACCCACATGGCAGCTAACAACTGTCCGTAACTCTAGTCCCAGGGGATCCTACAGCCTCTTCTGTCCTCCACCAGGATTGCAGGACATGGGTGCACTTATGTACATTCAGGCAATACACGTATACACATAAAATAAATAATTTTAAAAATTAAAAAAAAATTCTAAAAAAATTCTTACTGACTGAGGCCATAATTGTCTGATTCTCTAGGAGGATTTTTTTTTTTAATTGAGATAGAGTCTTACTATTTAGTACCAGCTATTTAGGACCATCTTAGGCAGATG
>NW_008360325.1:1885872-1888137 GCF_000622305.1 Nannospalax galili | reverse complement strand
TGTTTTTTTTGGTTTTTTTTTTTTTTGGTCTTTTTGATCTTCCTGTAGCCCCAGCTGTCCTGGAACTCACTATTAGACCAGGCTGGCCTTGAACTCACAGAGATGTGCATGCCTCTGCCTCCCAAGTGCTGGGATTAAAGGCTCTGTTTTGGTTTCTTTTTGAAACAAGGTTCTATACTATAGCTCAGGCTGTCCAGGAACTTGTGTGCCTTCTGCCTCAGTCTGGGTTGCGGGATGTTTGTTTTGTTTGAGGTTTCTGTTTGTTTTATTTTTTTGTTTAAGATAGGTCTCATTATACAGCCCAGGCTAGTCTCTACCCTTGAACACTCTTTGTTTTGAGACAGGGTCTCATGTAGCACAGGCTGGGCTCAAACTCACTATGTAGCTGAGGATGACCTTGAATTTCGAATCCTCTTTGCTTCTATTCTCTCAGTGCTAGGATCATAAGTGTGCACCACCATACTTGACAAGTGTGAATTTTTAAACCATCACTTAAGTTTCTTTCTCTCTTCCTTCCTTCCTTCCTTCCTTCCTTCCTTCCTTCCTTCCTTCCTTCCTTCCTTCCTTCCTTCCTTCCTTCCTTCCTTCCTTCCTTCCTTCCTTCCTTCCTTCCTTCCTTCCTTCCTTCCTTCCTTCCTTCCTTCCTTCCTTCCTTCCTTCCTTCCTTCCTTCCTTCCTTCCTTCCTTCCTTCCTTCCTTCCTTCCTTCCTTCCTTCCTTCCTTCCTTCCTTCCTTCCTTCCTTCCTTTCTGGCCCTTTTTGAGACAGGGTCTCCCTCTAGTCTCAGCTGGCCTAGAACTCACTATAGACCAGGCTGGCCTTGAACTCACAGAGATCCAGTTGCTTTTACCTCCTGAGTGCTGGGACTAAAGGCTTGCACCACCACCCCAGGCTTAAGTTTTTTTCTAAGTTGACAACAAATATGCTGAGACACTGACATTATTTTGTAATCAATAACTCCATGTGCACAGCTCCTGTGCAGTTTTACCATTTGAAAAATTCAGGAATAATTGTTGTTCTATTTCTTAAAAACTTTTTGAGTATTTATGATATACTGGATACTCAGCTGAGGCTGGAAACCAAATATACCTTAATTCGTAAAACTGGTAAAGAATTTTTAATAAGTTGGTTCTGTTACAAATTCATGTTTAAGGGGCTGGAGAAATGGCTTAGCATTTAAGACCATGTATTGCTTTTGCAGAGGACCTGAGTTCAATTCCTAGCATCCATGTCCAGTGGCTGGCCTTCAACTTCAGGGGGATTCAAAACCTCTGACCTCTGTGGGCACCTGTACTCACATGCACATACCCATATAGACACACATATAGACATAATTAAAAACAAAAAATCGCCTGGCTTTGTGGCATACTCCTTTAATCCCAGTATTTGGGAGGCAGAGGCAGGCAGATCTCTGAGGACAGTGTCTACAAAGCTAGGCCAGCTGGGGCTACGGGGAGACCTTGTCTCAAAAAAAACAAAACAAAACAGGGCTGAAGAGATGGCTCAGTGGTTAAGAGCAATGGCTACTCTTGCAGAGGACCCAGTTTCAGTTCCCAGCACTACATGGCAGCTAACAACTGTCTGAGTTCCAGGAGATCTGACACACTCTCCTGACCTCCACAGGTGTTGCAAAACACAGGCGCATGTACACACATTCAGGCAATACACTCACACATAAAGTAAAAATAAAAACCCACCAAGTTCCTGCTTAAGAGTTGAGATGATTGTCAGTAATTAGGGATGCAAAGCATGTAGAAGTCACCAGAAAGCTGAAAACAAGAGCCAGGTTTGTAGAACTACACAGGTACCTTTAATCCTGAAGTTCTACTCCCTAAGGGACTTGTTACTATAATTTTGTTGTAACCCATAACACATAAAAATGCCAGGCATGGTGGCGCACGCCTTTAGTCCCAGCATTGGGGAGGCAGAGGCAGGCACATCTTTGTGAACTCGAGACCAGCCTGGTCTACATAGTGAGTTCTGTGCCAGCTGGGGCTACAGGGAGACCCTGTCTCAAAAAGACAAAAAAAACCAAACAAACAAACAAAAAAAAAAACCAAACCCCAAAAAACCTCAAGTGTTGTAATATTAGACCTTGTGTAATAATTTTAGTACTGGAGAACTCAGATAAACTGAGGAGCACGAGGAGCCACAGTCAGGAAAACAGGTGGGTCAGAAAGTGATGGACAGATTCCTGAAGGTGACTAAGGAGCATATCCTTTGTATGTGTGTGTGTGTGTGTGTGTGTGTGTGTGTGTGTGTGTGT
>NW_008360325.1:1872992-1884979 GCF_000622305.1 Nannospalax galili | reverse complement strand
TTAAAAGACTGAATCCATATAAAACATGTTCTATGACTACAAAGGAATTAAATCAGATAATCCATAACAAAAAGATGTATTGAATAGTCTACAAGTACTTAAAAATAAAGCCACGTACTTCTTGTATGCTGGATTTTATATTGAGAAATTAATACTGGCTTGTGAAAAATATTTTTAAAGACACAAAAATAAACATCTTAGAAACTATTCTTCAGCTGGACGTGGTGGCACACGCCTTTAATCCCAGCACTGGGGAGACAGAGGCAGGTGGATCTCTGTGAGTTCAAGGCCAGCCTGGTCTACATAGTGAGTTCTGTGCCAGCTGGGGCTACAGGGAGACCCTGTCTCAAAAAGACAAAAAAAACCAAACAAACAAACAAAAAAAAAAAAACCAAACCCCAAAAAACCTCAAGTGTTGTAATATTAGACCTTGTGTAATAATTTTAGTACTGGAGAACTCAGATAAACTGAGGAGCACGAGGAGCCACAGTCAGGAAAACAGGTGGGTCAGAAAGTGATGGACAGATTCCTGAAGGTGACTAAGGAGCATATCCTTTGTATGTGTGTGTGTGTGTGTGTGTGTGTGTGTGTGTGTGTGTGTGTGTGTGTATACACAAAATAAGCAAATGTTAAAAAATAAACATTTTGGGGGCTAGAGAGATGGCTCATTGGTTAGGAGCACTGACTACTCTTACAGAGGACCCAGGTTCGGTTCTCAGTACTCACATATTAACAGCCACTGGTAACTCCAGTTCCAGGAATCTGTTCTGATCTCCTTGGGTAGTATATGCACATGGTCCACTTACATGCATGTACACAAAACATTTATACATGGGCCATGCTTGGTGGCACAAGCCTTTAATCCCAGCACTTGGGAGGCAGATTGTTGTACATAGTGAGTTCCAGGACAGCAGGATGTACAGGGAGACTCTGTCTCACCACCACCCCCCCCCAAAGCTAGAAACAAATGAAAAAACCATTTATACATATAAAATTAGAATATATATATATATATATATTTTTTTTTTCTTTTTTTGCTGGGCCTCAAGGCACACATCCCAACACTTTGAAAGTGGAGGCAGGTGGATCTCTGTGAAGCCAGCTGGGGCTACAGGGAGACACTCTTTCAAACCTCCCCCCAATAAATATTTTTTAAAAGGGGGGAGAGGGACATGTTGAAAAGTCACTTTGAATCAAAGTCAGAAGCGATTGCTTTTGATTTAGGAATATAGTATGTTTGATGTATTTTTCTCCCCATCTGCTTATGGTTAGCAGGGCGGGATTCCAAACCCAGCTCTGCTACTCACTAGGTAGGTACCATGATTTTGGTAAATCATTTTAACCTCTGGTTTCTCCCCTTAACTGGAGAAAATGCTATCTGGAGACATTGAAGGACTATCGTAAGCAATAAAACTGATATCTGTAAATAAAGGGGCCGTGACACCTGCATGTGAGTGCCTGGACAGTGGTTCTCAGACTTAAGCAGCATCAGAGTCACCTGGGAGGCTATAGAGCTGCAACTGTGGGCTACCAGGTAGTTCTGATTCCTTCCTTGGATCTGGAGTAGGGCTTAAAATAAATTGGTATTTCTTTTTTTTTTTAAATATTTATTTTTATTTAAAATGTATGAGTGTATTGCCTGCATGTAGGTAGGTGCACCCGTGTCATGCAGTGCCCACCGAGGTAAGAAGAGGGAGTGAGGTCCCCTGGAACTGGAGTTAAGGACCATTATTAGCCTCCATGTGGGTGCTGGGAATTGAATCCAGGTCTTCTGCAAGAGCAGTCAGTGCTCTTAACTGCTGAGCCATCTCTCCAGCCCTGAAAATTGGTAATTCTGAGTTTCCAGGTAATGTTGCTGCCTGGTGGTCTGTGAACCACACTTTGAGAACCATTAGGCTACAGATATATCTGTGCTATAGATATATCTAAAAGCTGAGCTTTTATGTGGTGGATAGATTTACTCTGTTCAAAAAAATTCTTGGAGCTGGACATGCCTTTTAGTCCCAGCACTCAGGAGGCAGAGGCAGGTGGATCTCTGTGAGATCAAGGCCATCCTGGTCTACATAGCGAGTGCCAGGTCAGCTGAGGGTACAGGGAGACCTTGTCTCAACCCCCCCCCCCCCAAATTTTTTCTTGACACTGGGCATGATGTCATATGCCTTTAGTCCCAGCACTTGGGAGGCAGAGGCAGGTGATCTCTGTGAGATCAAGGCCATCTGGGGCTACAGGGAGACCCTGCCTCGAAAAGAACCCCCCCAATTCTTAGAGTGTATTTTGAAAATATGGAATTTAATATCAAAGAGATTTTCCTTCTGAAGTTCAGGAATCCTTATTACATGTATTTGAAGGAGAACAAGTTGTGGAAATAGCAGTTACAAATGAACATATGGGTAGTCTAACAGTATCTAATGTACTACATGTGTGAAATTGCTTCATAAAATATGAAATGAATGCTAAGTCACAATTGAAACAATATTTTAAATAACTTTGTTTTTAAAGTTGAACTTCATAATGGAGTATAAAATAGTTTAATTAGGTTTCTCATCTCAATGTGCTGTTTACCGTATGTATTTTCTCTTTCTCCTCCAGGCTGCTGACTTGAGTAAACCAATAGATAAAAGGATATACAAAGGAACACAGCCTACTTGTCATGACTTCAACCACCTCACAGCCACAGCAGAAAGTGTCTCTCTCCTAGTGGGCTTTTCCGCAGGCCAAGTCCAGCTTATAGATCCAATCAAAAAAGAAACTAGCAAGCTATTTAATGAGGAAGTAAGTAGCACCCGTCTTAGCTGTTAAGAGCCCTTATGAGTTTTTATGTTCTTACCCAAGGGTAGTGGGCCTCATTTTACACTCAGCTGTCTTATCTAGTATTTTGTAAGATTAAACGTGGTAGATTGATGTGTTGATCTTGTTTTTCCTTGAGGTAACTAATTTGTGCATTTGTACAGAGCATGCTTGGATAATCTATAGCAGATACTTTTGAAAATCCTTTTGTACAGGTGGTTGGGGAGATGGCTCAGTGGGGAATGAATGTGCTTGTTTTGTTTTTGTTGGGTTTTTTTTGTTGTTGTTTTTTGGGTTTTTTTGGATCCCCAGCACCCATGTAAAAAGCCAGCATGTAATCCCAGTCTTGGGAAGTGGAGGCAGGAGTAGCCCAGAGACTCATTGATGAGCTAGTCTAGCCAATCTGTGAGTTCCAAGTTCAGTGACAGACCCTGTTTCAACAGATAAGGTGGGGGCTGGAGAGATGGCTCAGCAGTTAAGTTCTTCCAGAGGACCCAAGTTCAGTTCCCAATACTCACTGTTCTAAGAGAGCCTCTGCCCTCTTCTGGCCTCCCAGGCACTTGCATACACTCCACAGACACACGCATACACATAAATAAAATTAAATAAAATAAAGGTAGACAACAATAGAGAAAGTTGCAGGATGTTGACTCTACACATGTACACACACGCATGCACACACATCCCATCTGTAATGGAGAGAAGTATGACATTTGATACGTTTATTTTGAAGAAAAAAACATAATTCCAGACATCATTCAAGTCACTGGAAAATTTCCTGCAGATGGTATTTCCTAAGGCTGCTCAAATCGCAGTTTAAGCGTCTGTATGTGTACATCTGACAGGCATTTGACTGGGGATAGCTTTCTTTTTCTCAGAAATATTTGTTGTAAAATCACCTTTGACATAGCTGGGAATTCTGGCATTTAAACTAAATGACATGACACAGGTTTTGCCAATGCTGTTGAATGCATTGGGTTCTAGTGCATCTTCACTTTCATTCAGGAAGGTGCCTGGGCTGTCTGACCTACCCGTTGAGGAATGTGTCAGGACTGTTGAATGTGACAGACAGAAGTTGCCAAGTAGATTATATTTATTAAAGCCATTGTAGTGGCTTTCCAGCTCCAAGAATTCATGTTTGGTATTCTTTCTCTTCTGTTTCAGCATGACTTTCCTAGAAAATGGAAGAGATGCAGTAGGCTTGCTGAGGTAGACAGTCTGGGTTCCAATGTCACCTATACTCAGCACTGACGTGCGAGGGTCATGTTACATAGGACTCCATTTCAGAAAGAATACGTAGCTGTGTTGTTCGTTGGTTTTTAATGTCATTTACGTGGAACAGAAGCATGTTATCAATTCTAGTTTGTAAGAAATAGTTTTTGGTGTGCTAAAGAGATGACTCAGCAGTTAAGAGCACTGACTGCTCTTGCAGAGGACCCCAGTTTGGTTCTCAGCACCCACATGGCCGCTAACAACCATCTGTAACTCCGTTTCCAGGGGATTCAACTCTCTCTTCTGACCTCCACAGGCATTGCATGACATGGGTGCACTTACATGCATGCAGGCAATATATGTACACATAAAATAAAAATAAGAAATAAAGGGGGCTGGAGAGATGGTTCAGTGGTTAAGAGCACAGACCGTTCTTATAGAGGACCTGGGTTTGATTCCCAGCATGCACATAGCAGTAACAACCATCTGTAACTCTAGCTCCAGGGGAACCTGACGTTCTCTTCTGACCTCCATGGGCATGGCATTACATGGGTGAACGTGCATACAGGCAATGCATTCATGCACACAAAATAAAAATAATAAAAATATTTTTTAAAAAATAAATATAAGAAAAACAATAAATTTGGGGGAGAAGACAACCACTCCCCAAACTTGGCATATAGCAGTTAACAGTTCGGACTCCTTGTCATCATCCTGGCTTTTGGTGTGCATGTCTGGATTCAGTCTCATCCAGAGATCCAGGGTAGTTCTGTGGGTTTGGGGTGGGGACCTTTTTTTTTCTTCTTGGTCTTTTGAGACAAGGTCTCCCTGTAACCCCAGCTGACCTGGAACTCTATGTAGACCAGCCTGGCCTTGATCTCACGGAAATCCACCTGCCTCTGCCTCCTGAGTGCTGGGATTAAAGGCGTGCTCCACCACGCCCAGCTACCATTTTTCTTTTTTAAAAAAATTTAATCACAGGGACTAGAGAGATGCCTCAGGGTTAAGAGCACTGGCTGTTCTTGCGGAAGACCAGGGTTTGAATCCTGGCACTCATACAACGACTAACAACTGTCTGTTACTTCAGTTCTAGAGAATCCAGTGCCCCCTTCTGTCCTCCACAGGCACTGCATGACATGGGTGCGCTTATACACATGCAGGCATAACACTCATACATATGAAATAAAAATAAATAAAAATTTTAAGCAGAAAACAGGCTATTTACCTAAATGTTGTTTGTTTGTTTGAGACAGGGTCTCCCTGTAGCCCTAGCTCAGGCCTGAAACTCTCTATGTAGACCAGGCTGGTTTCTGTTTCACAGAGATCTACTTGCCTCTGCCTCCTGAGTGCTGGGTTAAAGATGTGTGCCATTGTACCCAGCTCACCCAGATATTTTATTAATGTCACCTGAGGAAGTAATTTGCGAGTAGTTGGGTAATTTTTTTGGTGTGGTGGGAGGCACAAAGCTTCCCTTCTCTGCACTGTTAACAAAAACTCTGGAGTTGGAGTCATCTTGGTTTTGTTTATGTTTGGTTAGAAGAGTATGTGATGGACTGGAAGCAGATTGAACACGTGCAGAGCTGTTAGTAAACAAGTTCCAGAGGCATTTCTGACTGAGGATGGTACAGAATGCCACTCAGAGAACAAGAAAGGTTACTATGTTGTGCTGGGGGAGGTCAGGGAGTTGGAGCCTACAAGGCCCAGAGAATACTCAGGCTATACCAGTGAGACCCTCCCTGCCCTGGAGGTGGAGGTTCAGGCTAGAAAGCAGCTCCCTGCTCTTCATGACTTAAGCATGAGCTCTTGTATACTCTTAGATTGTACTTGAAAAATGTCTTCAAAGTGCTAGGACTCTGTATGGCTTAAGGCCAGGCTGCCATTTGGAGCTTAAGGCTGAAATGGAGGGTCTTCACAGTAAGAAAAGCTTTGGCTATGTGGGTACATTTCTCTCAGTTTGGTCAGAGTGCCAGACATGGTGTAGAAAGTAGTCTGCAGTCTGTGTTAGCACTGGTGTGAGCTTTAGCAGATTCTAGACACTTGTGCATAGGAGGGGAGGTAGTTTTCCATTTTACAGATGAAGAAATAGGCAGAGATGTGTGCCTAGTCTACATCAGGTAGCCAGTTCATAGACATAGCATGATAGAATTGGAACCAGAAATTAATCCCTGAACTCTTCCTGGTTGTAGGCTGTAAGCCTCACCATGTTGGTTTCCAGTCTGGCCTTGCTTTCTCAGCAGCTCACAGTGCAGTAAAGATGGACAAGCAGAGTACCAGCATGTGTCACAGTCACATCAACAGAGTACTGACAGGCTGTGTTATATGTATTCTTTCATATGTATCAAATACATAATTTTCTCATAAGTTCTTTCCAGTCAGGATCGACTGGTAATATGTCATAGTTCATGCTTATCATTCCAGCTGGCCAGGAGGCCTGAGTCCGAGGGTCACTAGTTTGAAGCCAGTCTAGGCAGCACAGAGATCCTGTTTCAAGAGAAAGGGGGGAAGAAGAAAAGAGGGAAGGGAAGGGAAAGGTAAAAGTTAGGTTCAATAAGGGCGGTCTGAGAAATACTTAGAGAAGATAACGTTTATCTTGGTCTTGAAGGGCACTTATAAGAACAGGAGAAAGTGAAGACATCCTTTAAACCGAAGAAAATGACCCAGGCATGGTGGCACATGCCTGTAAGCCCAGCCCTTGAGAGGCTGAGACAGGACCATCTCAAGTTCCAAGCCAGCCTGGGCTGCATAGCAAGACCCTGTCTCAAAAAGCAAACAAACCAAAACAAAAAAGGTAGAGAAAACAAGGTGTTATTTTGTGGGACATCAGATAACACATGACCAAGTCATGGTGTGGTGGTGGTGGTGGCAGGGCTCATCACCAGGAAGATCAGTTAGAGGCAAACTGTAAAGCTCTTCCATGTCATGCAGACAGTTTGGATTTGACACCTGAAGCTGTTTGGAGGAACCTTCCAGCTTTTAATCAAGGGAATGACAGAATCAGATGTGTTTTTTAACCTCTGTCACTTGTGGAAGGTGGATTGGAGTGAGAGAAGTAAGAAAGAAGGTAGGGAGACTAGTGAGGGGACTAGTAACTGTCCAGGTGAGAGCTGAGGGCTTGAGCTAGTGTTTTAGCCGTTCTTTCACTCATCTGACAGACCTTGACCACTTACCACATGCCCAACACAGGGGTTGCAGCAGCAGCAGCAGCAGCACAACCTGCCCTTCTGTTGCCCCCATAGGGAAAGAGAGCTGTAAATAACAGTACCACCTACACACACTGAGGACCTCGGACAGCAATCCATCGGATAGGAGGGGAGCACGCAGGCTGCTCTTTCAAATATTGTATTTATTATTTCTATTTATGAGTGTATCGTCTGCATGTATGTGAGTGCACCCGTGTCGTGCAATGCCACGGTGGTCAGAAGAGGATTCCCCTGGAATTAGAGTTAAGGATGGTTTGCAGCCGCTGTGTGGGTGCTGGGAATCGAACCCAGGTCCTCTGCAAGAGCAGTCAGTGCTCTTAACCGCTGAGCCATCTCTCCAGCCCTGAGCACAGGCTTCTTTAAACTGACAGGTTGGGCAGATCTGTCAGAGGAAGTGGTGTGCTTTAAGCTAAGCCTCTCAGGAGGAGGCCACCAGGCAGAGAGCTAGAGGCAGGTCTTTTCTCCAGAAGACCAAGAGGACACCTTCAGAGAAGGGCACACCTTTCTTTAGAGATGCCAGTTAACTGAACTCAAGTTTGGAGCCTGATCCTTCCTGGTCAATGAGCAGAGGAACCCTGAGATGGTCCTGTTCCCATCTTAGACCTGGCCACAGACACTCCAGAGACCCTTGTTGCTCTACCTGCTTCTGACCAGAAGGGAGGAGAAATGCCTAATACTCCTGTAGAGTCTTCTGGAAAAGGAAGTACTCAACTCCCTTGTGCCTCTGCCTTTTCTAGTGTCTTAGAGTAGATTTGAGGGTTCTGTTTGTATCATTCTGTGCACATTAGCCCTTGAGATAAACCCTTGAGAATGTTTTGGCACATAGTTCACTGGACAAGGGCTGGGAGTTGACCTTCGTGATGAGAGCTGCTGGGGAGGACCACAGTGTGGTTGGTGTTGGGCTGACCCAGGGTTTGCTTTTTGTGACTACTGGGGAAGAAGTTACAGAGGGACAAAGAGCACTTCCTATATTAAAATAAATACAACCTTTCTTTATAAAATTCTGATTTGGGGTATAGCCACAGAATGGTAACTTCAAGGGAAGTTAACATTTTTAGGTGTTTTTTAATTGGGATATCAATATCAATTATATATAATAATGGGTTTCTTTTCTCTTTTTAAGATTTATTTTTATTTTTGGTTGTGAGCCTGAGCCTTTAAATGGCTACACATACTCTCCAGACCTAGATTTATTTTTATTTACTTATTTATATATTTTAAATGTTTTATTATTTTTATATTTTATGTGTATGAGTGTATTGCCTGCATGTGTGTAAGTGCCTGCATGTATGTAAGTGCACCCGTGTCATGCAGGGCCCATGGAGGTCAGAAGAGGACGTCGGATCCCCTGGAACTGGAGTGTTAGCCACTGTGTAGGTGCTGGGAACTGAAGAACTCCAGTCCTCTGGAAGAGCAGCCAGTGCTCTAACCACTGGGCCATCTCTCCAGCCCCTTATTTTAATTTTTAATTGTATGTGTCTGTCTGTCTGCATGTATGTCCATGTGTGTGGAGCTGCCCACAGAGGCCAGAGAGAGTGTCAGATTCCCTGGAACTGGAATTGCAGGCATTTGTGAGTCTCCCAATATGGGAGCTGGAAAAGGGCCTTTGCAAGAGCAGCCAGTGCTGTTAACTGCTGAGCATCTCTCCAGCCCCATCATTCTGACTTCTTTACATGCACAGTGTTTATTTTGACCATATTCACTCCCCACCCCCAGCCCCCTGTTGTCCATGCTCCCTCCTGTTCATCCCTTTCTTCATCCCAATGACTTCTCCCGCATTGATGTCTCTGTGAGTGTGGGGGACCCAGTGAGTTTCCTTAGGGATGGTTTATAGATACATAAGCACTACTGAAGAAAATGTCTTTCCCTCTCTCCATTAACTGTTTACTTTGAATGAATCCTCAAAGAGGAGTGAGGGCCCCATGATCCCTGCCCCCTTCTATGACGCAGGTGTTAATGGGTCCCGCCTTGTGGAGATCTTATACTGGTGTAGATAGCTGCTGTGAGTTCAAGAGTGCAACCATGGGCCACAGAGATGGCTCAGCTGGCAGAGGTTGGAAAAGGCGCTTGGTTGCCGAGCCCAAGAGCCTGAGTTTCATCCCTGGGATCCACGATCCACATGGTGGAAGGAGAGAATCAACTCCCACAAGTTGTCCTCTGACTTTCACATGTTTGTTTCTCTCTCTCTCTCTCTCTCTCTCTCTCTCTCTCTCTCTCTCTCCCTCCCTCTCTCTCTCTCTCTCTCTCTCTCTCTCCCTCTCCCTCTCCCTCTCCCTCTCCCTCTCTCTCCCCCCCTCCTCTCTCTCTTTGGTTTTTTATTTTTTGTTGAGGCTTGGTGGCCCTCCAGACCTGGGAGCTTTCCCAGACCTGTCTTGACTAATGCATGTCTCAGCTCTCAGCAGAGAAGCGTCCTTACACAGCAGATGGTGATTAACACAGAACCACAACTGGCCAGCGTGCAGAGAACAAGAGGCTGCAGCGTGCTCACCCCTGAATAGGACACCTGTATCAAACTCCTGCCTCCCAAGGCTCAGGGATCATTGCAGAGAAGGGGAGAAAGGCTCTCAGAGCCGGAGGAGGTGGATGATCACAAGGAAGCAGTTTTCCAGACAGCTGGTCAGTCACTCTTACAGCAAAGATGACAGCATAGACAAGCCCCCATGAGCTCAAGCCAGACAGAATCCCAGCATAGGTGTGGGGAAGTGGGGAAGAAACCCCAGCCTACCTGAGAAACTATTGACAACCAGTAGCTGCTGGGAGGGGGAGTTGTTCTCCTTTAGGGTGAGACTCCTGGTGGGCTCCAGTGAATGAACCCACACTGAAGGGCACTTAGGGACACAAACCTGACTCTATAGTAAAATATATAGGGAGTACAGAAAATTGAGGTTAGTGAGGGTGGGGCAGATATGGGTGGGGTCTAAATAGGACCAAAATATATTGTATGAAATTTGTGAAAGTTCAATAAAAATATTTTTTAAAGGGCTTAGAGATGGCTCAGAGGTAAAATGCTTCCCACTCTTGCAGAGGAGCTGAGTTCCCAGCACCATATTGGGCTGCTCACAACTACCTATAACTCCAACTTGGGACCAGAAACCTTCTTCCTGGCTTCCTTGGACACTGCACTCATGTGTACATACAAACACATACATATAATTAAGAATACAGTAACTCTTTAGGAAACAAAAGACAAGGTGCAACAGTCATTTCATGCCCAGAAGTCAGCATTCCACACCACTCCCCGACTTCCTCCAGCTCTTAAATTCTCTCTGTCCCCGTCCTCTCCGTGTTTCCCAAGCCATAGAGGGGATGACATGGATGTACTTCTTCTCTGTGCTTTGACCAGCTAGGAGAGACTGTTAAATCATATGTTATTGTGGTAGGCTATGAAATACAGAAAGAGCATGTCATCTTGGCTCCTTTCATTGCTGACATGTAACAGGACCCACTGTTATGAACCCCATTCTCACTCAGAGCTTTGAGGCCAAGGTAAGCATACATCTCCTGTGGCATTTAGATAAGTCTAGTGGAAGGGCACTTTGGGCTGGAGGTGGCCCTGGCTCCATCCTTAGAGGATGGTAGTGTCTACCAGCTCAGGCTCCTCCTGTACCAGGGCCTTGTTTCCTGCTTGGCAATATCCTAGCTAGTTCTGATATTTATTTATTTATTTATTTATTTATTTATTTATTTATTACAGGGTCTCTTTGCATCTCTGGCTGGCCTAGAACATGCTATGTAGAGCACATTGGCCTCAAACTCAGAGATGTGCCTGCCTCTGCTGCCTAAGTGCTGGGATTACAACAGGCCTGAGACACCACTCCTGGCTTGTTTTTTTTGTTTTTTTTTTTTTTTTAAATAGGAAAGGCCAGATGACTCGCTGAGGGGAGGTACTTGCTGAGAAGCCTATCTGCGTTCAGACAACCGTCCTGTTTTAAATTATAATACAGAGTTCTAATAATAATAATAAAAAAAAGCACAATACTGGCATAAAAATAGACACAATGATCAACGATAAATGGGGTATAATTGAAGATCCAGAGTTAAGTCCAGGACCTTCCAGCCACCACTAGTCTTCTGACAAAGCCAGGGGAGCAAGCCAATAAGCAGCATTCCTCCATGGCCTGTGCTCCAGCTCCTACCTCCAGGTTCCTGCCCTGAGTTCCTACCTCTGGCGGATGAACTGTGACCCGGGATATGTAAGTGAAATAAACCCTTTCCTCCCCAAGTTGGTAGTGGTCAGAGTATTTTGTCACAGCAATGAAGAACAAACTAGGACAGAAATTGGTACCAGAAATGGGGTATTGCTGTGACAGACCTGACATTGGTATTTTTGGGAGGACTGTGGAAGTGTTTGGAACTTTGGGCTGAAAAAGCTATTGTGTGCTCAGAGTTTATTTCTGTGGAGCTTGAAACAGTTATACTGAAAGAGTTGTGGACGATGGAGGCCTGGCTTGTGAAGCTTCAAAGGGAAGCAGAGACTATCAGGGCTGTTTCTGTGAGATTTTGGATTGAGAATCTGTGGGTTCTGATTGGCTGGGGCTGAAGAATCAGCCGTGATTAAGAAGAGACCAGAACCTGAAGCAAAACCTTTGCTTTACTAGGACAATTGATGCTGGTTAGCTGGGGCTGAAAAATCAGCTGTAAGTAACAAGAGACCAGCATCACTGTGGTGAAATCTTCTGGGGGGTATTTCCTCAGGGTCAGCACACAGAGGGGACCCAAGCCTCTTTCTCAAGCTGGAAGCAGGACTTGGTAATGTGTAAGAGTCTCCTGCATGGTTCTGGTGTTGAA
>NW_008360325.1:1834417-1872923 GCF_000622305.1 Nannospalax galili | reverse complement strand
CAGTTGCAGTGAAGACCCCAGGACTGAAGGGGTCATGGAGAGAATCTGAGGGTTTGCACCTGGAAAAGCAAGAAGAGGCCATTGGTGAAGGTGTAGCCTCAGTTTCAGTGGAGACCCCAGCTTTTTGGAGATGCCAGGACTGTGGGACGACCACCAAGGACCACAGTAGGTAAGGAATGGAGCTGGCCTGGGTCTGCAAGTCGAGCTGTTTGTGCTATGGATGGCAGAGTCAGAGAACTGGAGCTGCCAGAACCCTTTGGAGGCTGGAAGATGGTGAGTGACTCCCAGATGTCCAGCCTTGAGCTACTTTGCTGGACTTTGGTTTTGTTTAGGTGTGCCTGATTCTTCCCTTTGAAATAAGACAGTACTTGTTTTGAATTTTACAGAAGCCTACCCGCAGTTAAGAGACTATTAAGAGACTAAGGACTTTTTAAGTGTTTGGATTTTTTAAGAAGTGTGGGGTTTTTAAGGTTGTACGGTCTTATGTTGTGGTATTAATGTTAACATCATATCTTGGGGTTAAGAATTGGAAAGCTTATGGTTTAATAGTGATGTGTTTGTGTGTCAAGTTGACAAGGGGTCAGTTGTGTTGGATAGCTTTAGTGTCAACTTGACACACCTGGGTTGAGGGAGCCTCAGTTGGAGAATTTCCTCTATTGGACTGTCCTGTGGCCATGTCTGTGGGGCATTTTCTTGATTGTTGAGTGATGTGGGAGGGCCCAGCTCACTGTGGGTGGTGCTACCCCGGGCAGGTGGGCCTGTGTTGCATAAGAAAGCAGCCTGAGCAGGCACCAGGAGAGCAAGCCATTAAGCAGCATTCCTCCATGGCCTGTGCTCCAGCTCCTACCTCCAGGTTCCTGCCCTGAGTTCCTACCTTGGGCTCCCGGATGAACTGTGACCTGGGATATGTAAGCTGAATAAACCCTTTCCTCCCCAAGTTGGTAGTGGTCAGAGTGTTTTGTCACAGCAATGAAGAATAAACTAGGACAACCTGTGTCGTGCAATGCGCGTGGAAGACAGAAGAGGCTGTCGGATCCCCTGGAACTGGAGTTATGGACAGTTGTTAGCTACTATGTGGGTTCTGGGATTTGAACCTGGGTCCTCTGCAAGAACAGTTGGTGCTCTTAACCGCTGAACCATCTCTCCAGCCCCTTGTTGCTCTTTTCAGTTGAATGAAGGAAATGGTCATATATGATCTCCTTCTTAAAGCTTCAAAATTGGTACAAAATGGCAATTGACCTTTTCTTACATGGTTTTCAAATACCCCTCAGTACTTCCTGGGCAGTCCTCCAGCCCTCTCCACTTGCTTTTACGTAATGTAATGAAGGCTCTTAGTGCCATTTTTGTTTATGGTTACGTTATGCTTATCTAACAGCTGCTGTGGTTTTTAAAATTATTTTAGTACTTTTTGTAAATTAACTGCATTGTAGGGGCTGGAGAGATGGCTCAGTGGTTAAGAACACTGACTGTTCTTGCAGAGGACCCAGGTTCGATTCCCAGCACCCACATAGTAGCTAACAACTGTCCGTAACTCTAGTTCCAGGGGATCCGACGGCCTCTCCTGTCCTCCGCGGGCTTTGCATGACACAGGTGCACTTACCTACATGCAGGCAATACACGCATACACATAAAATAATAAAATATTTTTTAAAAACTACATCGTAAAATGCATACCCACCTCAATATACATTTTTCCTACTTGTCATGTTGCTAGAGATGAGAAAAGGGAAACAAATGGAGCTTCAGAACTTCAACTCAGGTGAGCGATTTACATGACTCGTGGACACCAGGATGTGGTTCAGATGGTTTTTATTGCTGCCTTCCCACGAGGATGGTCGACCTCAAAATTTATCTGCGATGCCACTGGGTGTGAAGGCTTTTGGTTGTTTAGTATGATTTTTCTTTGGGTTACTATCTGAGATGGGCACATAGATTTGACTTCCAGGATTAGGAGGAGGGGTGGACTCTGGCCAAGTGTTCCATGGAGACACCGGAGCTCCTCACCTGAACCTTGGCTGCGACAGAGATGTCACAGTGCTCTTAGGTTTTGAGGTGGGTTCTGTTGGGTTGGGTTGAGTTTTTATTGTTTTCACAGAGGTGGTTCTAGAGATGGGCTTTGGGAAGCTGACTTTAATGGAGAGCTCTGTGGCAACCTCAGTAAAAGTGACAAGACTAACCTGCTGTGCCTTCCTCTCTGTGCCTGCCTGCCCCATGCATATACCTGTACTTCTTAGGTCTGTAGGACACGGGCCCTGCCCTGTGGGGCTCGCATGGGGCTCCTGCGTTCCTGTGCTTCCCCCCACCATCTGCCAGCCTCCTCCGGCTGCTTCTGTCCCTGGCGCTAGGAGCCGGCTTTCCCCTTCAGGCTCTCCTTTCTCAGCATCTGCCCGTCCCTCGCTCTCGTGCCTTCTCAGTCCCCAAACTTGCTTCCCTAGGCTGTCTCCCAAGGCAGCCCCAGTGCCCTCCCAGGCCTCTGCTTCCTGGCTGTAGACAGAATCAGCCTGGAGAGCCTGTCCTCTGAGGAGGGAGGGACCTCGCTCTCAGCAGCCGCCCCTCTCTGCTCTTCTTACTGCTGTGGGGTGGTCTGCTCATCTTGTTTCCGTTCTGTTCCCTGATTTTTTCCACCTCTCCCTCTGCATACATTTTTCCAGAATTCTACACTTTCCTCCTCTGCCGAGCTGCACATTCTCCTTGGAAGTGCACAGCCAGCACAGACTGGAATGTTGCTATTCCTGGCCGACTTACCTGACTTTCCTGCTCATTTTCATTAGCCGCAGACTGACCTTTCTAGCTGTCTCCCGGACTGAGCTTTGGGGTCTTTATTCGCTGTTTGCCCTCCCATTACCCCCACCCACACCACCATGTCACTGTTAGTAGACCGTTCCTACCACGTTGCCACACATGCTGAATACCTCTCTCTGTTCATGGCCTGGCTCCTCCCCAGGCCACCTTCCATTCTGTCCTTACTGCTGGGGGGTTTCTTCTTGTTCTGATACTTCCCTTTCTAGCAGCCTTTGATGCCCCACTGTCTGCAGTGGCACCATTAAGGGAAATACAGAGTGAACCGCAGTTGCACACTAAGTTGAAAGAATGAAAATCAACTTTAAGAATACATTTTATTTTATTTGCTATGACCAAAATCTTTTCCCATGTAATATAAAAATAATGACGGGGGCTGGGCGTGGTGGTGTACGCCTTTAATCCCAGCAGAGGCAGGCGCATCACTGTGAGTTCAAGGCCAGCCTGGTCCACATAGTGAGTTCCAGGACAGCTGGGGCTACAGGGAGACCCTGTCTCAAAAAGACCAAAAAAAAAAAAAAAACAAAAAACACTGGGATAATTGACCTTTTTTTCCAAAGCACAACTGCAGAATCCAGTTTCTCTTTTGCACCCACACTGTATCTCCATTCAGGCCAGTTCCGTGGAAGTATAGCATAGGGCTTCATGGCTCTAAGCCTGAGCCCTTACCCTGGGACCTCACGTGCTTCAGCCAACAGAGATGCTGTGTACTTTTCTCTGTCCCTGGGACTGTTCTGTGGGAGCCTTGGCCCTTTGTGCTCCTGCCTCCCCTCCCACTCCTGTCTAAGACTACCTGAAGGGCCGAGGTCTTGCTGGGTATCTTTATAATGTTTAACCAGATGTTCCAGTGCAAGCTCAAGGCTAGCAAGGATATCCTGCCACCTTTTTGGTAGAAGCTGGACTATGTAAAGTTTTGTTCTACTTTGTTTTTGAGACAGTTTTGCTGTGTGTCCTGACTGACCTGGTGCTCCCTATGCTCCCAGCTACCATGCCCAGCTTCTGGCTGTGTTAAATAAATGTTACATAAAACATTCCAGGTGTTTTGTTTCTTAATCTGAAGGTAGTCATAAGATGCATTCTGTTCTCTTTTACTTTGTTATACCCAAACCAATCAAGACCCCGAAGTGACTCTTTGGCCGTGGGGTCTGAGCTAGGCTGGCAGTCTGCTCCAGGGAGGTGTTAGTGACTGTGGTAGGCTGTCTGCAGACCAGTTAACATTTCTCCGTGGGACAGAAGATAGCTACCACCTTGGGGTCTGATGGCCCATCCCCTCAGCGAGCTCCCCGCTGTCCCTCAGGCTTTGTTGGCCTGCCTACCTCGGCACCCCAAGCTGCTGTTCCTTGAGGGGCTCTGCTGCTTTCTGCGGCCTCCCAGTATCTTCTCAGCTGACTCCTGCCCCTAGATTAAGAGGCTTTGCTTAGCTCGGCTCCATGATGCACGTCTTTAATCCCAGTGCTGGAGGCAGAGGCAGGCGGTTCTCTGAGATCAAGCCTAGGGCAGTCGAGATAATAAATTCCAGGCCATTTGGGGCTATAGGAAGACCCTGACTTTAAAAAATAGAAGAGAGAGATCTTTCTCAGCAGTCCTCTTGGAGATTGAAACTCCAGACACCCTGTCCCCAGCACTCCGTCACTTTGTTCCCCCCACCACCACTAGTCTTCTGCTTGGTAGCATTTAGACCACCCCTCTAGAACACACACATTCCTTTAAAAAGGGGCAGCAGTTTTCATTGGTGCCGTATCAGCGCCTGACAATGCGGTATGCATTCGGTGCCATTGAGTGTATGAATGAATAGGACCAGGTAAGGTTCTTGACACCTTAAGCCTGTCTTTTTCATAGGTGGCATGCAGTAGTACGTTCTGATGGGGCAAATGGGTTATGGCGGGAGCGCGTAATTGTTATATTTTCCATGGTAGGCAGTTTGACTATATTTGTATATAAATTCCAGATGTGTGTGCCTTTTAGCTTAGCTGTTCCCCGAGAAGTCATCCTGTAGGCATACTGCTCATACTTCTGGAAACTAACTGCCCTGGGTTCAAGGTCATTCATCACTATGGAAATACTGAGCAGCGAGGGGCTTGCACTGTAAGCTACTGTCTATCCACATAATTGCATGCTTTGTAACTTGAGAAGAGTAGGAAGCTGTCCACTACACAGACAGATGTACAGTTATGTCATTGAATGGAAGCAGAGGTGAGCACACAGTGTGAAAAGAGAGGAGTTCGTAAACGTTGCTCATACTTGGCGTGTACGTGTTGTGGTCACTCTGGATGGATAAGAAGCTAGGATCCGTGACTGAGAGCTGGCAGGTCTGGAGAGCAGCAGAGGAGTCTGAGTCAGGCTTGTTGCATGCAGTCTGGTGCACGTGAACTATGTTACCTGCTCCTCAAACCCAGGTGGACCTAAGGGTTATTTTTGAACATTGGCGAGTGTGGGTATAAAGCTTCTTGCCAATGTCTGGCACCTAGAATGGATCCTCAGGTTGGAAGTGACACCTGCCCTCCTGCCACGCCATCCCCTGATTGAGACACAGGACACCCGCAGATGAAGCACACTTTTACCCCTCCCCCAAGTATGTGGAGCTGGGAGGGAGGACCTGGAGCTAGACAAGTGAGCTCTACCGTGGAGCTGGGTTCAAGGTCCTTTTTGGTTTTGGTCTGTCCTTGCTCACACTAGTATGTGAAGTTTCCCAGGGTCAGAATGCAGTAATAATGTCTGATTAGGTTGGCAGTTAGAGTAGGTGGGTACAGGTTTTATCTGTACTTGGTGCAAATTTTTTGTCAGTTGTTCTTGTCAGTTTGTTTTTTGAGACAAGATTTCCCTGTAGTCCCAGCTGGCCTGGAACTCGCCTGGCTCTGCCTCCGAGTGCTGGAAATAAAGGCACTAAAGGTGTGTGCCACCATGCCAGGCCACACAGATTCCCGAACCCCTTCCAAAGAAACTGCCAGAGTGGTGGGAGGTTTTTAGACTGCTGGCATTAACATAGGTCAGGTGCCATTGGTAGACAGGTCACTAGGCAGGAAATGAGAGTCAGGGAGCGAAAATGGTGACTCTGTCCCCGGGGGCGGGCAGTGCCTGCTGGTCTAGGAATGCCAGTCATGCTGTTCTGAGCCAGTTTTGTAGCTCCCCAGGCCAGGCTTGAGTGCTGTGGGGAGCTCAGCCTCCCGTTCTTCCCTGTTCGTTATCAACCCTCCTGACGTCTTCTTTTCATGCTTTGGTCTCGCGGGACTCAGCCACTTCTTTTACATCCTTTATTATTGTTGTTTCTGTAGTTCGGTTTGCGATGCTGGGTGTGGAACCCAGATTCTCTCACATGCTACAATTCAGCCTCCATTCTTTTAAAAATCAAGTTATTTCATTTCTGTCATTTTCTGTAAAGAAGCAACACACATAGTTGAAACATGGTCACTAAACCAACTAGGTAGATGGCTGTTTCAAGTCCACATCAAAGTGCCCTGGTGGCTTTCTGAGCCTGGGCCTGGGGAATCCCTTAGGCGAAGTGGTAGTGTTTAAGCCCTTGGGGCTGCCTCGGTAGGGAGTGGTGGTACAGCACAGAACATTTGGCAGCAGGAGTCCCTAAGCAGGACTCGGGAACCTTGGTGATTTCTGGTGATGTGATCTTTGAGACCGCACAGCCTGTGGAGGGTGTGCACCCTGGTGAGCCCCGTAGCGGGGTGTGCACAGAGAAGGGTACCTCTGCATCTGGATGGCTTTCACGGTTTGCTTTTGTTCTTTTGGTTTTAAAGGCAACACTACTGACACATGCAGTTAAAGAGACACCTAGGGCAGTGGACCAGAGATGAGCGTGGAGTAGAGCGCCAGTGGGGCGCAGACTCCATTTACGCCAGGTGTTTCCTTAACCACCACCGCGTTCCAGAGAGAATTTTGAGGAGATGCGGGTAAAGATATTCACAGGCCAGCGTATGGAGTGAGGAAGCCACAGTGAGTCCGGGGCTGCGTCGGGCCCAGGAAGTGTGCTTTCAAGTCCTGTGCTGCTGCTGGTCACAGGCTGCAGATGACGCCCCACCCTCAAGCAGCCACAGCAAGGGGCACATGTAGTCAGCCCATGGCCTGCAGTGACAAAGGCAAAGAAAGCTGTGAGGCCTAGCTTTCCGGCTGTGAGGACTGCATTTCCTGAGTCCTCAGAGAGGAAGCCGCTCTGGCTGCAGTGAAGCAGATTCAGATGCTCCTGCCATAAGGAAGTGTCCGTGGGCCGCTCTCACAGTGCCCGGTGCCTGGCTCGGTGCCTGGCACAGAGTAGGCTCTCAGCAGACATTTACTGAATGACTGACTCCCTCAGTAAATGGCAGTGGCCCAACACCCAAGTGCAATTCTAGGAAGGGGCCATGTGCTCTTCGCCGGCCTGGCTGACACAGGATAAATGTGGAGTGCCTGGACGGACTCTTCCCTTCTCACCAAGAAGCAGACAAGCTTGCTTTCTGGAAAAGTAGACCTTTAAGCTTCTCACTGTGATAACTTCTTCTCCTTTGTCTTCACAGAGACTGATAGACAAGTCACGCGTAACCTGTGTCAAATGGGTTCCTGGTTCGGAAAGCCTTTTCCTAGTAGCCCATTCAAGTGGGAACATGTACTTATATAATGTGGAGCACACTTGTGGCACCACAGCCCCCCACTACCAGCTTCTGAAGCAGGGAGAGAGCTTTGCCGTGCACACTTGCAAGAGCAAATCCACGAGGAACCCTCTCCTTAAGTGGACGGTGGGCGAGGGGGCCCTCAACGAGTTTGCTTTCTCCCCAGATGGCAAGTTCTTAGCGTGCGTGAGCCAGGACGGGTTTCTGCGGGTGTTCAACTTCGACTCGGTGGAGCTGCACGGTACAATGAAAAGCTACTTTGGGGGCTTGCTTTGTGTGTGCTGGAGCCCAGACGGCAAGTACATTGTGACAGGTGGAGAGGACGACTTGGTGACAGTCTGGTCCTTTCTAGACTGCCGAGTAATAGCTAGAGGCCACGGGCACAAATCCTGGGTCAGCGTTGTGGCATTTGATCCCTATACTACGAGTGTAGAAGAGAGCGGCCCTATGGAGTTCAGCGGCAGCGACGAGGACTTCCAGGACCTTCTTCATTTTGGCAGAGATCGAGCGAACAGTACACAGTCTAGGCTTTCCAAACGGAACTCTACAGACAGCCGCCCCGTAAGTGTCACGTATCGGTTTGGTTCCGTGGGCCAGGATACACAGCTGTGTTTATGGGACCTTACAGAAGACATCCTTTTCCCGCACCAGCCCCTCTCGAGAGCAAGGACACATACAAATGTCATGAACGCCACCAGCCCTGCTGCAAGCAGTGGGAATAGTGTCGCAGCACCCGGCAACTCGGTGCCCCCCCCACTGCCGCGGTCCAACAGCCTTCCACACGCGGCAGTGTCTAACACCGGTAGCAGAAGCAGCGTCATGGACGGGACCGTCGCCTCTGGGGTCAGCAAGTTTGCCACTCTTTCGCTGCATGACCGGAAAGAGAGACACCACGAGAAAGACCACAAACGAAATCATAGCATGGGACACATTTCTAGCAAGAGCAGTGACAAACTGAATCTAGTTACTAAAGCCAAAACGGACCCAGCTAAAACCTTGGGAACACCCCTGTGTCCTCGGATGGAAGATGTTCCCTTGTTAGAGCCGCTGATCTGTAAAAAGATAGCACATGAAAGACTGACTGTATTAATTTTTCTTGAAGACTGTATAGTCACTGCTTGTCAGGAGGGATTTATTTGCACATGGGGAAGGCCTGGTAAAGTGGTAAGTTTTAACCCTTAATGCCGCACCAGATCTAGAACTTGGCTAGGTAGTGATTCTCTTCTCCCGGGAGGGTTGGGGTGTACAATGAATGTGAATGATGCTTCTACTCCTACTGTAAATCGAAATGCATCAGAGCCATAGTTTTGGATACTGCATGCCATGTAATTCTGAATCATTTGATAATTCACCTTAGAGCATTTAAAAAGATATATAATCTAATTGCCAGCCAAGTCAGTCACCCTCTGGAGTACATAGAGCCCCAAAGGTAGCACTCCTGTGTCAGACTGTTCCAACTTAGGGAAATCATGACAGACTTCAAAATGCTAAAGTCAAGACCTAGGCTTGAACTGGAATATTTTTGCATAACTACTCAAGTAGACTATTGTACACCTGATCAGCGTGTGTCCAGTACAGATGGCCATTAATTGTCATTTATAGTCCAATTTCTTAATCTTAAATCATAACATGTTTAGGAATCTGTGAAATTTAACTTTAGGAACAAAGTGTTCAGCAGGGTTGATTGATATTATTTTTACATTGTCTGGCAATCCACAGAAAGAGAAGAGCCTTAATTTTTAAAGCCCATTTTAGTCATTTTATGACAATTAAAATTGTTTAATAAACATCTTTTTTCAAAGAAGCAGTTTGTAGAATTCTGATTGAAATTGTGCACTGAAATCCCCATGTGTCCCAGAGCCTGGACCGTCAGCACAGGCTGTGGCCAGGACGCCAGGACAGTTGTCAGAAGGGCTTCGTGCCACAACAGCCAAGAGTCACATGTCAGATGTCCCTGGCGTATTTTTTCTCCCACCAAGGGGGAAGGAGGTTCTGTTTATTTTGTTGGGAGGGGGCTGTTTTTGTCTGGAGGTCGTGGGCAGGTGTTTGTGTAGACTGCTAGGTCCCAGGCTGCAGGGCACACCCCCACATGGCACTTGGGTGAGTTTGGTTCCCCCAGAGGGAAGCACAAGGATGAATTTCCCCTTTTCAGATTCTGGGCCTGCAATTGAGAGTCCAGGGCAACTCTTGGGATGCAGACGCCAGGCTAGGGCTTGGGGTCCCACCGCGAGCCTCTGGGAATCCTGGTAGCCATGCCCGTGCAAGAACAGTGCTGTGTGGACTCCCTAGGGCTGTGCTGGGAAACTACAGAGTTTGGCTCCAACTGCTTAGGTCCTGCTTAGCTACTCAAGGAGTTTCTTTTCAAATTCCAGTTTTCACAGTGGAGGAGAGATTTCTTTTTGTGTCAAGGTGATTGTTATTTGTTAGATTATTTGGGGCATTTAGGATTATTTTCTGTTTGCACACCTTTGTAATTAAATATAGCAGCAATGGTCATTTAGACTGGCCTGAGCAACGATGTGGCTCAGTAGTGAAGACCTGCAGTGCCAAGGCCCTGGTAGACAGTGCGGTCCTCTCCAGAAAACTGGCTGGCCCCAGGCCCCTTCCACGTGCCCCTACCCCACAGTGCTCCTCCATACAGCAGCTTGTGTTCCGTGTGATGGGGTGGAAGCATGCTCCCTCCTGTCAGGGCAGCCACGTCAGGGCATCTGTGTCCTGGAGCAGTGCTTCACTGGAATGCTGATGCCTTGTTTACTTTAAAACACATTCCTTTGTTCCTAAAGATTAACTGAGCTGAGGTAGCAAAGACTGCCATCCTGTAGACTGTCTCAGCTTTAGAGGCCGAATTGGGCTGCCAGGTTGGGGAGGTTAGCAATGAACACTTCATGCATGATTTATATACCCACATAGTGTTAGAAACTCACTGTCAAATGCTTCTGAGGCATTGAGTATGCAGTTTCCAAATTCAGGACTTTGTGTTTGGCTTAAATAGAGAGTGGCCACTCCTAGGTAAGTAACATCTGTGGTGACGCTTCTGTGACCTCTCAGTTCTGAAGGTGTCACTCACTGACAGGGGAGCCATGGCGTGTGCACCTGTGTGCAGCACAACTAATGGGCACATTCAGATTCCTGCCCTGGTAGCAGTCCCAGTCGAACCTGCTGGGATCAAGGGGGAATTGCTAGGGTGTGGGCAGGGTGACATAAGAGTCCACGTGCTGGTGGGAATGGGGGAGGCAGAACGAGAAGAGGGCACGAGTTCCCTGAAACAGGCCCTGCAGTGTCGTCCCATGGAGAGGCCTGTGGGTTCTTTTCTGTGTCCCCATGATACTGTCACAGTTTGTGATTGGGGCTTGGCAGCAATCTCTTCCTATTTCTGTTGATGGGTGTTGTATCTTTAATGTCTACCTGGAACCCTACTTGGGGCCCCTTTGCTGTCTCTTCCCTTCCTTTGGGTTCCCCTGCCAGGTTCAGGGCCTGGTGAGAGCCCAGGGTCAGCCCCAGGGAGGGCTGTCCCAGCTACATGACCTGGCCCAGACTGGCCCCTGCATGCAGGGCGATGCTGCTCAGGTCCACTCTGCCCCCCTGACTGACTCCTGCCCCCCTTTCTTTGACAGCCGGCAGAACACTTCTGCAGGCAGGAGGACAGAGTGCAAGGTGTTCTCCAAGACCAGAACTAAAGGTGCGGCAGCTCGAGAAGAGGGCACTGGGGGGCGGGTGGGCTCCCTTCCTCCGTGTGTTCCTGCAGACAGAGGTGGTTGGGTGCCATGGGGTCGCAGGGGTTGGTGGTTCCTAATCTCCAAAGAATGAGGCATGGTGCCACCCGCTCCCACAGTAGCCACCAAGAGAAACCTGGGGAGCATTTTTGGAGTTTTCTCACCGAACTTTGAGCCTCCTCATTGAAACTTTTCAGTGTACACATTATCATAAGCAGGAATAGAACAGAATAGAGCAGCTTTTGGCAGGAAGAGTTTCTTGCTATAGGCAGAAGTCACGTTTACATGGTACAATATAGCCCAGAGTCCTCAGAGGCCAAGGGAGAGGACACCCACTGCAGGGGCACCCTGCTACCTGCCCTGCTTGCAGCCACCAGCAGACCTTACTGCTTCTGACCCCAGAAGCCAGTGCGCACCACAGCTTCGGTGAAGTGGCCCGCTCCTCTACTTTTCTCTTTAATGTGCATGCTGCCAGGGATGGAGCCCAGGACCCACACTCCGGGCAGGCAGCTCCCCCTCTGAGCCACATCCCAGCCCTCTTGAGGGGCCCAGAAGTTGTGCCTTTCGTTCAAAACAGATGCTCCAGGGAGAATGGGCAATCCTTGTAGCCAGTAACTGGGCCACAACTCTAGCTACACAGCAGTGAAGAGCCCTAAGTTTGTCTCATTCACCTGAGAGCCACTTAGCGTCAGGACCTGGATGAATGCCTTTAGGAAAGCCCTAGAGGCAGGGTCTCAAAGATACTCAGAGAGCAGGTGAGACAAAGGGCCACAAGCTTTCCAGTTTGCATGTGTGCATGTCCCAGTAGTCACCTCCAGCGTTTGGTTTAAGACATTCCAGGCCTAGCTGGCAGCCAGCAGTTTCTCCCCACCCTTCCACATCCTGTGGTGTGTTGTGAACGCTCAAGAAAGGTCAGCCTAGCTGGCCACCTGCCCGCCTTCAATCCCAGCACTCGGGAGGCAGAGGCAGGCGGATCTCTGTGAGTTCGAGGCCAGCCTGGTCTACATAGTGAGTTCCAGGACAGCTGGGGCTACAGGGAGACCCTGTCTCAAAAAGACCAAAAACAAAAGGAAAGGCTAGGTTAGCCTATTGAATTTGTGCAGAAAGGGTGAACCCGCCTTAGCGCGTGCCTGTGTGTGTACAGGTCCTCTCACCTCTTGCTGGAGGGACATGGTTTCTTTCTTTGTTGAGCAAGCTCAAAGTGTAAAGAGGATCAAGCCCCAGGGCAGGGAGGGCCAGAGAAGAAATCCTGTGGAGACCCAAATACCGCATCTCTGATGCCCTAGAAAGAACTAGGAGCAGAGTTCAATGGCTGTTTTTTCCAGCGAGCGATCCAATCCGTGGAATGCAGAGGCTGTGCTCTGGGTGCGGACATGGCTAAAGGGGTCCATGACCCCTTATGCCTCTTGCACCAGTGAACGTGGGAGAAGAAGGGCTCAGGGCCAGCTGCCCCCTGCAGTGCGCACGCCCACTGTTCAGCTCTCACTCCTCTGCCACTCCTCCTTGTGCTTCTGTAGGTAGGTCTGATAATGACTTGGAGATGTGACCTTTGGTGGTCCAGGTTTGTTTACTAAGGTCAAGGTTGACCTGTCTACCCTGCTGTCCTGGGACTACATGGGGGCCACCCCACCCTGCCTTTATTTGTCCAGAGCATGCCTTTTTCCCTTGGGCTGACTAGACTACCACAGGCTGACTTAGGTTAACAAGGTGCTCATCAAAGTGCCACGTGGTGTCCCAGGGAGAGGAGACATCAGTCTGGCAGTCATGAAGCCTGTGGCTCACCATGTAAAGCAGTTGTATTCAATTGTTACCTTTGAAACTCAGACCCCAAATTCAAAACTGTAAGAACGTCTCCCTCTGACAGAGGGCAGCCGTCCCATGATGCTGAGTTTTTATTCATTGCTGCATTTGTTACATAAACTTTGTGTCATGGTTAAATTGCTATCTATTAAGTTAAAAGCGTAAAAGAAGGTTTTCTTGGATTTTAAATTTCTGTATACCTGAGTTTTTTAGAAGATTGTTACTAGGTGACATTATGTAATTGTACAGATATTTATCTTCAGTGAAAAGCAAAAACTCACATGTATTTCCTTTCCTACGTTTTCATCTAACCTCATCACAACTTGAATAAATTTCATAGAGCCTCTAACATGAACTATCAGTAAAGTAAGTTCTTAACTGTTGCGATGACTGATGAAACTTGAGTACCAAGAATGTCGCTTTATAATTCTAAGAAAATCATGTTTCGTTGCTTTGTTTTTTAGCCGTTGTCACTGCTACAGCTAGCGAGATCACATACTTGACATCCTGCAGTACTGGGGGCTGTCCTCTGTGTGTTGACATTAAATAAATGTGTGGATGCATTGGAAATGCAGATAATTTTCAATAGTCATTTTCACATCTAAGTTTAAAAAAAGAAATCTCAGCCAAAAATGAAAAGCTGTTAAATGCTAAGAGCCTTGGTGTTTGTAGAACAGATAAGCACCGAGTCACTCCCTCTCATCTCTGACTGTGTCTCTGTAATTAGCAGCTTACTGTGCTCACTGTATGGGGTGTTTACTGTATGGGGTGTTTACTTTGAGTGCCAGAGCTCCCGTTTTTGTTTCCCTTTCCACCTGAACCGTCTGAGGGAAGCTGTGGTTGCTTTTTCAGCTGAGCTGTGAAAAGGCTTCTGTGTAACATGAATGCTGACACTCCAAAGGTAGCCCAGCTACTCACTGGCTCTGCTGTGCATGGCCCTGCACCCCGCAGCCATCTAGCTGGTCGCTCCAGTGAGCTAAGAGCCCCGGCAAGAGCTCTTCCCCTGACAGATTCCCTGCCTCCCCACAGCTGGGCAATTGCGTGTGGGCGTGGTGGTGGCTGCTGTGGTCCTGCCTTTGAAGCCTGCTCAGAGCCCAGTGCAGCAGGAGCTGCTGGAGCAGGCAGTGGGCGACACTCCGCTGGGCCTAGGAAGCTCAGTGATGTCTAGTGTCCCGCTACGAAGCCTTGTCCCCAGGCTTCGCTGGCCACCTCCATCTCCCAAGTGCTTCCAAGCGAGCTTTGCAGGTGTAGAGCGCAACCCCGCTGGTCTCTGCCAGGGTGGAAGCATAGAGAGTCGGCTAGAACAAGGCTCCTTCTCAGGCGCTGGTGCCTCCTTCACCTGTCACTTCCCGGCTGTTTCCTGAGCCACCAGGCTCTTGCTTAGCTGCCTCTCCACCAGGCTGATGGCCTGCCCAGCCCTTGCTCCACCTCTCCACCCTCACCAGATGGCTCCAGGAGTTTCCACTCAGTTTGGGTGGAGCCAGCTGCATGTGCGGATCTCCGCTAGCTCCATAGTGCAGAGCAGAAGAGATGCTCAGGTCTGTGGCTCAAAGCCACTGCCCGGTCTCCCACCACAGGAGCTCCAAGAGCCTATTTCTTTTCTTTTGTTTTTTTTTGTTTCATTTATTTTATGTGTATGAATGTATTGCCTGCATGTATGTCAGTGCACCCATGTTGTACAATGCCGTGGAGGTCAGAAGAGGGCTTCGAAGCCTATTATCACTGAACAGGTTTAAAGCCCTAAAAGACAGGTTGCCAGCATGTTCTATTTTGTTTGCTTAAAGAAAACCATATATTCTGATTTTTTTAAAAAACACAACTGTGCTTTAAGATTATGACCATCAGCCCTCCAGCCTGTGGATTGCTGGTGTGTTCTAGGCCGTGGATCTGTGGCGCTCCCTCAGCCCCAGGGCTGTGCCTCCTTTTGGGTGGGAGTGAGCTGGAGACAGTTTAGGACCCCCTTTTCCTGCCTGCATAGACAACTTGAGGGTGCAGTAGGACACAGGGTGAGGGCCTTAACTGATGAGGGCTTTTCTCATAGTGCACAGTATTGGAGAAGCCCGTAGCTGATTGCACTCTTTTCTGTCTTTCCCTAGATGTCTGAAAACTATACCTATTTTCCCTTTTCTAACATCAGAGACCAGGTTGTGCGGCCCATCAGTGGATAGTTCAAGGCTGACCAAGGGACATAGCCTGCCGCCCAGCAGGAACCAGGGTCCCAGGCCCTTGGGCAGTGAGCCTTCTGAGGCAGGGATAGGTGTGGATACGGTGAGTGTCCTAAACCCAACTCACTCACTGAATCTGGAGACCCACCTCATTCCTGTACCAGGGTAACAAAGACTGGTGGCTCTCTGTCCAGGTTTCTCTGGTCTTTTGGTAGGAGGTTTGCATAGTGGAGCGGTGGCATCATTAGAGTGAGCAGTTAAGGGGTAGGAACAGGAGACAGCAGCATGAGATGTTTCTCATCGCTTGTGCCGTTCTGAGAGGCGTCGGTTTACACAATTGCTCAGCTCTTGGCCTCCACCTGAGAGGAGTCACTGCTGGCGTGCCTGGAGTGTCCCTGAGCAGGAGTCTCCAGGGTCAGCCTGTCCTCAGCCGAGACAGGTGGGCCAGCGCTCCCTCGGAGGCAGTGGTGTAAGGCAAACTCTCATCCCCTTTCCTGCAGCTGTCAGAAGCTGGCTTGCATGTTACTTTGTTTGGAGTTGGGTGACCAGGTAAATCGGCCTTCAGCCCTGACTTCCATACCTCATCCTACAGCTGTCCCCTTGAGGTCCTACCCTTTCAGAAGTTTATGGCCAAAGGTTGCTGAAGTCAGTGCAGCTCTCCCAGGATCCAGAACTGGAGGCAGTGTGGGCCCAACAGAACATCAGAGCACGTCCTTGCTCTGGCATAGTATTGTGGCCCACCATCGGAACCTCCCGTCTCAGTAGCACCCACTAGGGTAGGAACCTGGACATGGTCCTTTGTTGTAAGTGCTTTTAAAGCCAAAATACTGTTTTTACTTGTCTCCTCTGGTGAAGACAAGGCAAGCTTCTATTAGCTCCGTATTGTGAATTGGAATCCAACCCAAACTGAGCCCTGGAGTATTTCATTACTTAAATTTTGAAATGAAATCTCCAATAACATTGGCAACTTTGGTAAGACCAGAAAAGCTTATTGACCATTCAAGAATTGTAAATCCCTAAAATAGGCTTTCTCCCTGGGGTAGTAGGACACTGTGCAGGTTTTCTGCCAGAGACCAGCACTTGCTGTGCCAGCTCTGGGACACACCCAGCAGGTGTACAAGCTCCTGTCAAAGCTCTTACTGCTGTGCGACCTCAGCTGGGCCCTGATCTCTACCCATTGCTCCAAGGAAAGGAATCAGAAGGGCGAATAAAGCAGCACTCTGCCCAGAGCATGGGTAGCCTGGGGCTGCGGGTCACGGTGTGCTTTGTGTAATACTTCGAGTGAATTTTAAAATGTGCTTCACACCGATCTTCACAGAAACAGAGTGCCCAAGCTTCCCCCAGCTATCTAGATTCGCCTAAGTTGGGATTTCCTGGTTCCCCTTCCACTCCTGACAATCTTTACACTAAAGCCTAGGATTATGGTCATAGGCTAGGCTGTAGCTCAGTGTCCAACTCCAAAAAGAAAGAAGATGACATTTATACTTAAGGGAGCAGGGGTTTGATACCCGGTCTCTCATAGCCCAGGCTGGCCTTAAATTTGCTGTATAGCTGAATGACCTTGAAATTCCTGGTCTTTCTGCTTCTACCTCCTAAGTGGGATTACAGGTCCGCACCACCACACCCAGCCTTACATTTTCTTTGGAATGCCACCCCTGCACCACCAATGCCTCCACTGTCCATTATGCAAAACAGCTGCATCTCTTAGGTGTTGAGGTCAAGGTCCAATGACTACTAGGGCTCTAGACATCTAGATGCTAGTGCTGAGCAGGCTCTGACCCTAGGCTGAAGGCTTTTCCCTCTTCCACCCTACGTTCAATTTCTGGCCTATGGAGTGCTTCCTGGGAAATGTGAGCCATCTGCTCATGTCCCTGCCAGGCCAGGGAACTGGAGGCTAGGCCTATCTGGTCCACTTCTCCACCCATTAGCCAGAGTTCTTCTGGCCCTCACCCCATGGCCATGCCTGACACTAAGCTGCTTTCCAGGGCTGACAGAGCAGGAGTCCAGCCCCCATCAGAGCCTGATCCCCTGGCATGCAAGTATAGATTGCAGAAGTTGAAAGGATAGATTTGTCTGGGCTTGGCTGAGTAGACTTGAAGTTTGTTCCCTTGGCCTAGTGGCCAGGGGAAGACACACTGGCACGAAAGGGCTGGTTGTCCTTGGCTCCTGAGCACCAGACAGGATTTTAGGGCCTTAACAAGGAGATGGTTGGCCAATGGACGCAGTCTGTCCCTACTAACTTCAGGATGTAGAAGCCTGGAGTCCTGGTGGCCTATGTCTATGGGAACCCCCATCCCCAGTCACAAGGCAGACTGCCGAGCCCACCGAGGGAGCACTCAATGCAGGAGGGCAGAGGGTGGTCCAACCCTTGCTGACTCCCGTGGCAGTCATGAGCCACATCACCACCAAAAATGGATCCTGTTCAAGTTGAAGTGTGCTGTCTCACACGCAGTGTACTACAAAGCTGTATACCCTCCGCCCCCCCGTCAATTTTTATTTTGATCACGGAATTTGGACTATATTCAGTTAAAAATTATTTTTACTGATTTTTAAATCATTAGCTATTGTTAAAATTGTGCCTTTCATGTTTGGCTGGCAGTAGTTTTCCATTGGCCGGCTCTGGTCAGTGTCGAAGTAATACCTCACAACAGGGCGTGTAATGGCCACTTCCCTTGCAATGGTGGGCCAAGGCTTAAGTGGCCGCTGCGTGGTGCTGCTCTCACTGCCTTGGTGAGTTTGTACGGAGGCACAGAGGGCGTGGCTCTTTGTTGCACTGTCCAAGCGGGGCTCTGTCCCCAGCAAGGGTCAAAGAGGAAGGAAGAGCCGCTGCAGATGCCAAATGGGACCAACTGCTGTATCTTGCTTCCTGGTCTCGTCTAGACCAACAGATTTCAGATCTGAGATAAAAACTAGAGGCTACACAGCCTGGCATGGGCCAGCTGCTGCCCGCTCCCTCCAGGGTACGAAGCTCACTCCATTCCAGAGTGTCACCCCACATTTCTGTCAGTTCGAGTCTGAGAAAATGCAGCAGTGTTCCCTTAGATCTGTAAAAAGTATTCATCAAGTAAATACTTTTTTAGAACTTAGGATAAGTTTGTTTCCATGGAGCCGAGTATATAGCTCTAGTGCTGAACTATTAGAAATCTTCAAATTACTCTGAGCACCAGACTGACGGAACTGCACATCCTAGTAATCAATGCAAAGGAATAGTGGTACCTTGTCTATTTGACATGACACTGGGCAGGACAGGTGTTCCCTGGGCTTGCTGCCATGGTGGCCAGTTTGTGGTGGCCATTGTGTGGTGGGGGGCTCCTTCTCCTCCTCTTCCCCAGTGCAGCTCAGGACTCGCCACCCAGGCCTGATCCCACTTTCTGTACCTGCAGTGCCTGTTCACTGGAGGCCAGCCAAAGCTGGGCTATGATCTTGGCACCTGCAACAAGAAAGCAGGCACCCTAACTGACGTGCCTTTTTGGTCTTTCTGAGACAGGGAACTCGCTCTGTAGACCAGGCTGGCCTCAAACTCAGAGATCTGCCTGCCTCTGCCTCCCAAATGCTGGGCTAACATGTCTTTTCAAAAGTGCCACTAGATTCTGTCTTTGGAGGCCCACAGGCTCCAAAGGCCTGGGCTGTACCTGGCAGGCACTGGCAGTGGTGCTAGTGACCCTCTCTTGCAGGTTCAAGCCACAATCCCTCCTGAAGGCTCTGATGGTCTTCAGGAAGCATCTCCACTTTGGGCCAGTGACCTTCCAAAGAACCCAGTCTCCTTCCTTGACCTTTGTAGTGGGTGTCGAGGCTGAGGAATTAGCTAGGTAGAATGGAGAGTGTGTTAAACCTGGCTCCCAACCCACAGAGAGGCCCTCGAGCCTGAGGACTGCAGGAGGTAGAGCACAGGGCTTGCCGCTGCCCTGTGTCTTGCTGGATTAATGTAAACTGCTTTGTTTGCAGGGTTTATTGTCATCCCCAAACCAGGCCCGTTCTCCAGGTGGAACTGTAGTGTAGCGACCCACTGGTGCTCCCAGACTCCCCAGAATGCACGAAGATGGAGTGACCAATGATGACGACGATGACGACGATGGAGCCATGAGCTGCACTGGAGCCACATGCGGGGCAGGCCTCGGGTGGCCTCGGGCGGGGTGGCCTGGGGGCTGTGCGGAGCGCTCACCCAAAGAGTTGTTTCCATTTTTAAGTCAGTCTCTTGGGGCTGTAGCAAAAAATGAGAGATGGGTTTTCTTCTTGCTTTTTACTTCAAATTCAATGTAACTAAATAACATATAATATATATACATATATACATAGTGTAAAGTAAAATGTTTCTTGGACAAGAAACCTTAAATTCAGCTGTTATAAATAGAACTTCACTGTTTGGTTTTGCACTGACCTTTTTTAAACTTTAGTGGTCAGAGGACAACCCGGGACGCACGGGATGCACTTGTAACAGAAGTTGCCACCTGACTTAAATGTGTAATTCAGAAAGACAGATGCTGCAATCGTAGATTTTTAAAATGGCACTTAAAATGGTTTAATGCTGATAGAAAGTGACTGAATACAGGGGTGGTGGGCTCCTGGCCAACCAGGATAATGGAGGAAAGAGGCCCTTTCTATCTGTTAACATTTATTTTAATACTATTGTTTCAATGCAATCAAGTCTGTATATGTGTAAATACTGTAACTCTGCAATGGGGGAAATAGTTACTTCACTAGCAATTTTCATCATTTAAGAGTGATATTTCTAATTCACAAAAACATTAATATTAAAATTATCTTGAATATACTATTTGTTTATGTTTTGTTAGACCAACTTCATTTTGAGTGGTTTTTTCCCTAATTCATTAGTTGGTCTGTAATTATTTCATCTGTACATCACATTCCTTGAACCCTTTCTGTTTGTCTGATGTAAAACAGGAACATGACTCATTTGAGATCTTGGCCCTGGGCCCCTCATCACAGGTCGCAGTCCACCCCACTGTGGGAGCTGCCAAGGCATGTAGACTTGGTGTCAGCACGTGGCCTTTCCTTGTAGCCCAGTCTGCTTGATGTCCTTCAAAGCTGGACCCATATCTATAAGTTTCCACACTGTGAGAGGGCTTCCAGAGGGTTGACCACAGTGGGTCTGCATTGCTGCTGCAGGTGATCACTGAAGACGTGCCCAGGGTCTACACCACCCAGCTGGGTCCTTCAAAGTCATTCCATGGTATCTGAAACACCGCTCAGTAGCCCCGTTGAATTGTGAGTGCACAGGGCGCTGTGACAGCACAGACCACACCAGTGCAGGCCAGGCTACTTTCTCTGTGCTAACCTTAGGTTCTGCAGCTGGGCCATCCCAGACTGGGAAAATCATGCCTTCCTCTGCTGCGTGTAGGGCCTGAGACCAGCCAAAGCTTGGGAAGGCTTAAATAAGATGCTAAGGCTACACTTTCTTCTCTCTCTCTCTCTCTCTCTCTCTCTCTCTCTCTCTCTCTCGCCCCCCGCCCCACTGTTCTGTTCTGACAAGCCCAGGTTGGCCTCAAACTCACAGCAGTCCCTCTCTCAGCTTCCCCAAGTCCATGGATGGCAGGCATGTGTCCTCATGCCTGGCTGAAGATTATTTGGCTTCTGTTACTTGTGGGTGCGTGCATGCGTGTGTGCATGTCTAGGTTAGAGAACAACTGTGGGGGGACTCTCCTTCCACCATGTAGGTTCTGGGGGGTCAGCCTTTGGTCTCGAGTCCCAGGGCAAGCACCTTTCCCACTGAGCCATCTCATGGCCCCCAAGACTCACTGTTTAAGTAAAAGAATTTATAAATCATACACTGAGAATGAGCATATATGAATCGAGTGTTAGCATATTTTAGATAGTTTTGTGTTCCTGTCACTTTGAAGCCGTGGTTACACATAAAAACTCAGCCCTTTGAGGGTCCAAAACCCTTTCAGGAAAGTGAGAAGGAACTGCCCTTGAAAACTGGCTCTTGATCCTCCTTGTCCGTAGAAGTGACAGGTGGAAATCGGGTTGACATCAGGGCAGCAATTACTCAGTGTGAAAACTGAGCGGCGTTTGACAGATGACCCTGTTGTACTGCACAGCTCTCTCGGACCTGGAGATCGCCGCCTTGGGTCCCCTGGTCTTTTGCCCTGCCTCTGACCAGCAAGTCACCCTTTGTTTTCATTTGGCCTGCTGCACGAAAGCTGTCACATGTGTCCCAGTTTACCAGAGATGACTGTGCCAGGAGCAAAGCTTTTTGGCTTTGTTCCCAAGATTAGTCCCCAGCCAAGTGGTTCAAGATGCCTTCCAAATGGTCTTGTAAATGCCCCAACGCTATGAACACACAGCATCCAGCAGGCCCTGGGGCCACAGAAGGTGAGAGCTCAGCTTACCTGGTTCTATGGGTGAGCACTGCTCCACACGTGGGGTCTGGTTCTAAAGGAAGCTGGAAAGAAGGGGCAGTATAGATGTGGTGTCCAGCTGGGCTCTAGCTGTCCATACAGCACACTCACTGCATTCAGGTGTGGCCCGGTAAAGGCCACCTCACGAGGGTTGCTTTCCCCTGGAGCAGCAGAGCAGGAAATAATCACAATGGTACCAAGCTGCGGCTCCAAGCTGAGGTGTAGATGGGTTTACAACACTAAGCAGACAGTGTGTGACTCCTCACGCTGGGATGTCTGCATGTCATCTCTGCCCCAATCTACCAACAGGCCCCATGTTGTCCTGCCCCATCCTCTTCTGAGGTCAGGCAGCCATGGGTGCAGGAGGGCAGTGCAGGCAGGAGCCAGTCGGCAGGGTCCCGGAACGAGCAGACATTTAACAGGTGGAAATGGAGAAAGGGTGATTCCCTTGTCCTTCCATCCCAGAAGGCTGTGGTAACAATTCAAACGCTTGGGGAAAAGTTAAATGATGTGGCTGGACAACCTGCACCCCCTTTTCCCAGTTTCCTGGAGACCTGCGAGGGCTCTTACAGCAGGGTCTGGTGGACTCCTATATGCTTGAGCCTGCCTGGCCCCTGTGCACGCAGTCTGGCCAGCACTACCCACAGTGGGGAAGAGAGCTACCAGCCACTGGAGCTGCCGTGGGCCCCTTGATCCTGCTGAGAGCAAGCATGGGCGATGACATCAAGTGCAGGAAACCCGAGTGCCCACAAGGGGTCTGATGGGTGGGCTGGGCAGGTGTGCCCGTCCCACAGGGCAGGGAAAGCCAGGTTCCCTTGCTGCAGCCCCTCCCTGGACTGGATAAGTTCCTAAGCCTCACATCTAGTATTGAGCCTGCCTGTGCTGGGTGTCCTGCCATGCTCCATGCCCACACTGCCTGTGCTGGGCGTCCTGCGATGCTCCATGCCCACACTGCCTGTGCTGGGCGTCCTGTGATGCTCCATGCCCACACTGCCATAGCACTACCATCTCTCTGCTGTCCCACCATCCCCCTTCTCCATTCTGGCTGTCCTTTGGCTCCTGGCACTGCCCTACCAACCACATATCAGGTGGGCTGGGGCTTGAGCCAGTAGAGTGCTGAAGGAAGGGGTCATAAATTTGAGACTAAACACTTACCTGGAAAATTCAGCTTTTAAATATTGAGCCAGGCATGGCGACTCATGCACCTTTAATCCCGGCACTAGAGAGAGGCAGATCTTTGTCAGTTCCAGGCTAGCCTGGACTACACAGTGAGTTCAAGGCCAGCCAGAGCTACATAGCAAGACCCTGTCTCAAACAGCAAAACAAATTGTAAGTTTAGAAGATAATAAAAGGGCTGGAGAGATGGCTCAGCAATTAAGATTCCTTCCTGGTCTTCCAGGGGACCTGAGTGTCGGTTCCTAGCACTGACATCAAGTGGTTCACAACTGCCTGTAACTCTAGCTCCAGAGGATTTGATGCCCTTCTTCAGACCTCTGCAGGCACATGCACATACACACACAGAGAGACACATACACAAAGTTTTTTGAAAAGATAAGAAAGGGGCCAGGTGTGGCGGCACATGTCTTTAATCCCAGCGCTTGAGAGGCAGAGGCAATCTCTGTGAGTTCAAGGCCAACTGGGGCTACAGGGAGACCCTGTCTCAAAAAAACCAAAAACTAAAGGCACACTCAATTCCTATGTTACATTTCAAACAAAAAGGGTTCAGCAGAGGCTAGGGTATGGCTCTGTGGCTGAGGGCTTACCTAGAGGGCATGAGGCCCTAGATTCCATCCCCAACACTGAGAAAGGAAAAACAAAAGCCAAGAGGCTTAGAAAAGGACCTTGTCCCTGTGACCAGGTGCCTGGCCAGTGCCTGCCTTTGAGTCCATTCAGTGCCCTTCCTTTCCTGTAGTGAAACAGGTGTGTGTGTGTGTATGTGTCCATATGTATGCACGTTGTGCACGTGCAGTAGCGTGTGCACCTATATATGGACACAGAGGCCACAGGAGGCTCTCAGGTGCCCTCTAGCCTCTCCCCCTCCCCCTTCCCTCAAATCTCACTGAACCTGGACCTTGCCATCTTTGGCTAGGTTAGTGTCCGGCAAGCCCTGGACAGCCTCCTGTCTTTGTCCTATTTTGCTGCCCCCGCTCCAGTGATGAGGTTAACGGGATGTAGCCATAACCAGGTTTTTATATGGATGCTATGGATCCGAATTCAATTCCTCATGCCTATTCAGCAAGCACTCTTACCCACTGAGCCATCCCCCAACCTCAGGCTTCTTTTGTGGCTCCAAGCAACGCAGGCAACCAGGCAGTTGGCACTGCATGGCCAGAGGAGCCTAGATCCTGGCAGCCAAGGTAACATGGTCGTCGGAGCTGGCACTTTAGAGGAATGCCAGGCCTGCTGTGCTGCTGAGATGCCACTCACCCAGTTGTGGCTCCGGAAAGCTAAAGGGAATGGCTAGTAACGATGCATTTAAGTCAGAGCGTTAAGATGAAACACTGCAATACCTTTTTAATAAAGATCAGCCGTCTCCAACAGCATCACGTGTGAGGTGCCACACACACCAGAACACCTGACAGTCCTATTGGTAAAACACGGGGGTGTAACATGCAGAGCTGCCTCTCAAGTAAGCCGAAGTGATTCACCAGAGATTTTAGTCTATTTGTATTGAGGCAAGGATGTTCAGTATGTAGCTCAGGCTGGGCTTCCCCTGCCTCCACCTCCCACATCTGGAATTGCAGGCATGAGCTACAATGCCCAGCCTCATGTTTTGATCATATAAAAAGTCCTAAAATACTCCGCACCTCAATTCTTACATGATGAGAAGAAAATAAACCCTCGAATGTGGTGGTTTTACAAATATATTAAATGGAACATACAGGTACAGTTGCTGTGGGGCTGGTTGCAAACACACGTGGCTCCAGGCCGTGGGTGCAGGTAGGCTCCGAGGCGGCTCGTCCTGGGCTACCAGGTACTGTGGGTGTGTCAGCGCAGGGCATCCTCTGGCTCATCCACTCTTAGCCACAGAGGCCTGGGCCTGCACATGGCACCTTCTCCCTCTCCAAGAGTGACCTGCTGGCATGCTGCTCAGTATTCACCCCCTTTCCTGTTGATCGTGGGCAGATGGTACTGTTTCAGGTTAGGTTTGATGACCTTCTGAGTGTCTGTCTGGTAAAGAAGAACCACAGACACTGAGTAGAGGCCAAAACCAGGCCCTGCAGCAGCCCCACACCGAAGAAAAGCTAGAGGTGAGCTACCTTCTTGTTCACACCTGCACACTTGGGGGGTCTCAACACTGGGACTCTTCCATTTGTTCCAGCACCCAACACCGACCGCAGCATGGGGCCGGAACATGATGGCAGTCTGGTCATTCCTGAAAGCCTCAGTTTCGGCAGCTTCATCAAGCTGGCCGGGCCTTGTCTTCCGGCATTGTCCTCCTCTTGCCTCAGGGGCTGCTGCTTGAAACAACACAGATCAGTCCCTTTCATGGGACTCAGGACAAGCAAAAGAGGCTCTTTTGCCTCCTCAAACTTCCTGGCTGGAGCCAGGGTGGCAACCCTATGGTGAACAGACACCCACAGGGGCAGTGGCAGCCCTCTGGTACCCCACAGGCAGGGGCAGTGCCTCCCATGAGTCCTCTTGTATCCTGAAGCCTATCAAGCACTGGCCCTCAGCGTGACCTCCACTGTGTGGCCCAAGCTGGAGAGGCTAAGGCTGAGTGCCTGTCAATTCTCTGTAAGTTGATGGATGAGTACAGGTTTGAAGCACTCTAGGGGACTGCCCACCACCTGGTCTGCCCCAGTATGCTTTTATTTTTTAGTCTTTTTTGAGACAGCGTATCCCTGTAGCCACAGCTGTCCTAGAACTCACTAAGTAGACCAGGCTGGCCTTGAATTCACAGAGATCAGCCTGCCCAGCACGCTTTTCTTTTTTTTTCTTTATATTTTATTTATTATTTTTATGTGTATGAGTGTATTGCCTGCATGTAGGTAAGTGCTCCCGAGTCATGCAATGCCCATGGAGAACAGAAGAGACTGTCGGATCCCCTGGAACTGGAGTTAAGTACGGATAGTTGTTAGCTGTCATGTAGGTGCTGTGATTCAAACCTGGATTTTCTGCAAGAAGAGTCAGTATTTTTAACCGCTGAGCCATCTCTCCAGCCCCCCCAGCATGCTTTTCTACTGCTGCAGACTAAGAACTGCTTCTTTTTCTCTTTTTTGATACAGGGTCTTACTATGTACCACTGACTGGCCTCAAACTCAGAGATCTGCATGCCTCTGCCTCCTGAGTGCTGGGATTAAATGGTGGTTTCTGCATGTTTTAAAAATATTTTATTTATTATTTTTATTTTATGTGTACGAGTGTATCACCTGCATGTATGTGAGTGCACCCGTGTCATGCAATGCTGCGGAGGTCAGAAGAGGGCTTCGGATTCCCCTGGGACTGGAGTTAAGGATGGTTTGTAGCCACCATGTGGGTGCTGAGAATCAAACCCGGGTCCTCTGCAGGAGCAGTCAGTGCTGTTAACTGCAGGGCCATCTCTCCAGCCCCAGGTTTCTGCATTTTTTTTAAGGATTGAAAAAAAAAAAAATTTCAGGGCTTTGAAGAGACTGCAGACCGCAAATGTCCACATTTGGGCAAGTATAGGTGCTGCCGCCTCAGGGGCCTCATGTAAGGTGTGGCTGTCACACCACACCCAGGATAGGTATGGTTTGCAAGTCCTCAAGCAGCTCCTCTCTGGCTTTCAGAAAGTAGTGCCTTCAGTGCTGGAGAGATGGCTCAGTGGTTAGAGCACTGACTGCTTTTGCAGAGGACCCAGGTTCAGTTCCAGCACCCACATGGCAGCTCACAGCTGTCTCGAACTCGTTTCAGGGGACTGGATGCCCTTTTCTGACATTGCATGATGGGGTGTACTTATATACATGCAGGAAAACACTCATACACATAAAAATAATTTTTGAAAATAGTAGTGCTCACTTCTCATGTGACTGGAAGTGGGACTTTGGAACGGGGAAATCAGACATCAGACAATGAGTTGAGGGCAGGGGGTGCAGCAGTGTGGGCAGGTAGGAGGCTATCTGTAGTGACGGGAGCTGAGGGAGGAGCAGCCAAGGTGGGCCCAGGCAGCTGAGAAGCCATGGGGAAGAACAGTCTTGGGGAGAGCAGGAGATGGTCCTGCACAAAGTTCGCCTGGTAGGCATGCAGAGGCTGTGTCTATAGGCCTGGACACGGCAATCAAGGCTCTGGTAGCCATTCTGGCTACAAGTGGATCCATGTTCTCAGCTGCCAGTAAGGACAGAGCCCTCGATAAAGACGGGATGAGCAACTGATGAGTGGGTGGCTTCGGGTGCTGGCTAGCCTGAACTGGGCACTGGTGCCATGTGCCAGGTGAAAAGACCACAGGGTGAAGCTCCCTCACTGGCAGGAAGCACGCACAACGCTCCAGGCTGGCTGGCGGGTGCTCCTAGGCCTGCTGTGCTCATCAGCCATAGCCAGGGGCTACATGGCATCTATACCTCCTGCCAGGGTTGTTTTCAGGATATAAGCAGGTGTGTCTGCAAAGGGCTTTGGCACAGAATGAACACCTGTGCATGGCCATCACTTGTGGGAGGGTCTTCTCTCTGGGCTTACTCCTACTGGTAGCCTTGGATCTGTAGATGTGGGCAGAAAGGGCCTGGGTAGTTAGAACCAGGCCTCACAGGGCAACTAAACTACCCCTAACGGGAGACCGGACGCAGCTGACAAGGCACTGTCTCCAGCTCAGATGGAACACCGTCCTCCACAGGTGGCAGCCTCCTCAGACACAGGCCACCTGGTGGCACCCAGGGCCTACCCAACTTACTGCTTTCAGCCTGTACCTGCGCTCTGCCATCCTTTGAGAACAACCAGTTGTGACCTAGTGGCTCTGGTGCCACGGGCTTCTGGGGGAAGTGAGTTCTGCGGTTGGCGGGGGCCTGCGTCTCAGTCGCCCTACTGGGGAGGAGAAGAGAGTGACAGACTCTGCTGAGGGCAACCCTATCTGCACTGGGAGTTCAGGCTACCTGAACTATGGGTGGTAATTTGCACGGCCCACCTGGGGACCAAACTGCTACCTTGACAGTCAAATTCAGGAGCGTGCAGCCGTGTGAAGGCAGATGCCTGGGCAAGCACCTCCTACGCTCTCACTTGGCAGGCGCCTCCAGAGCTAGGTAACACGCAGGTCACTCTACAGACACTGTCACCCTGGATGTGCACCAGGCTCTTCTAGCATGCTTACCTCCTGGAGCCTTGGCATTCACCCCAACACAGGCACACAGCCTCCTTCCCTGCCAGGAAGCTGCCAAGTCTCATTTAGGCGGGGGGGCAGGGTTCCCAAGAGACAACGACCACTTAGAATAGACTGTTCCCAGGACTAGGGGACCCTTCACAGGCCAGTCCTTTGCCACAGGGGTCTCAGGAGCCAAGGCTTCCCACCCGTCACGAGGCAGTGCACAGAACGCCTACCTCTGTGCCTGGAAGTAAGGGTGCTGCAAGGCTTGGTGGGCTGCAATTCGCTCGTCAGGGTCATAGGCCACCATTGCATGCAGGAGCGAGAGGCATTGCGGGGACAAATTGGTTGTCAGTAGAGGTATTCCTGATCCCTTTTTAAAAGGAAAATCAAAACTCATAGCTCTCGACCTGTATTGAAAGCCCAATGATAATAAACCATCACGTCATTATTAGAGCACCGGCTGGTTATCACCCTGACTCTAAGGGACCCACACAGAAGGTAAGTTCACCGTCTCCACAGGGAGCAAGTCAGGCCAGGTGTGGTGTGCAGGCCTGTGTGGCACTTCAGCCACAGAGGTAGGGAGGTCAGGAGTTCAAGGTTAGGCTTTTTAAAAAGTGGGGGGAGTGGGTCAGAGAACTGGGTTCTTTAACCACCAGAGCAAATCCAACCATGCCAAGGGCTCTGGGGGATCTCAACGGTCAGTGCAGGTTCACCCACTATATGAAACACACCACTCTGAGGCTGCACAGTGGGGAGGCTGTGAAAGGGAGCTGGGAGCTTTCTGCATCCCCTGCTTCATTTTGCTGTGAACTAAAACTACTACAACAAATAGTCTCCCCAAAGGGATGTGTACTGCAAACATAAGCAGACTCTCTTCCTTAGCAAAGTACATCATCACCTTCCCATAAGAGAAAAATGAAGTTAAATGGAGAAAATGGGAGGAAGCATATCTCCTGCCTTCCAGATCAGAGGCTTCTGGGAGACCTCCTCTCTCAAGCCCCCGAACCCTGCAGGCTTCATCTATCATCAAAATAAACCCCAATGGGGCTGCAGGGGCCTAGTCTGGGCATCACTGTCACCCTCTGGCTATGGGTGGGCAGCCCCAGAAAGTCCTCCTGGACAGCCTTTCTGAGGCAGGCAATGGTTCTCACCAAGCATACCCAAGTCCTATATAAATATTCTGGAGATAAAAATCAATTCCAGACCCTCCAAAAGACCATGAGAACTTTCTGTGACACTCAAAGATATGCTTGGGAGAGAGAATACAGCTCTGTTGAACCCCAAAGACACCGGCTGGCTCCCCTTTCATAGTAGCGGGAGCCCAAATGGGTGCACAGCCCACAAAATGCCATGGGGTCACAGAGACAGCTCGCCTAGAGCCAGTCCTGGCCTGCTGTAGAAAGGCCGAGGCCGGGCCAGTGAGTCCACGTTAGTCCCTTGGGGCACGTCATACTTACTGTTTGAACTTGTTGAGGGTCTTCTGACAAGGTGTACCGATGACATCATGGATTTTTGCGATCTGGTCCAGTTCATTCACACCAGGGAAAAGGGGCTGCAGGCTGCAGAGGTGTGCCAAGGGACAATGTGATGAGCCCAGGGATGCAGGCCTCCTACAGGGCTGGCCTCCCCCATGGGGTCAGTCCACAGAAATAAGCCTCACTCACAGCAAGTCTCTGGGCTGGAGACTACATTCTTCCTTTGACCGAGTCCTCCCTATGGTCTTGCATTTCCAAGAGACAAGCCACACCCCCCCACACTCCTTTGTTCAATACCCTATTTCTCTACAACAAAATGCTACAAACCACAGGACCCTCCTGTTAGCCAAGGGCCTTTGGCTCAGGGTGCAGTATGTCAAGCCTTGTTGGCAAGTGAGTTCCAAGAAACCTTTTAGTTTTCAAAGTTTTTATGACTGGGGGATACAGGTGAAGACTTAAACCTAAATGTGTAAACTCAGTCTGCCTTCCATGCCACAATAAGACTGAAAATAGAACTCTGGCAGTTAGACTAGCTTTGCGCCCCAAGGAAGGGGCCAATGTGAGAGGGCAGGAACCAGCTCTGAGGCAGGACAGGCTGTCAAAGCCCAGCAGGTTTAGTAATAGACTCGCCTGAGGCTGCCCAACTCTGCTGGGACGGCACTTGCTGCCGCTGGTGCTCTCAGCTTCAGTAAAGTTATGGCTGGGCTTTCCAAACAGCATGTTGCCAGTGTGAGCACATGGAGCCAAGGCAGGTATGTCCTGAAATGCCAGCGGTCATAAGAGCAGGTGGGACTGGGTGACACCTCACTTAAAGATCCACTGTGGGCGACGTGCCACCCGCCCCTCCCTGGGCTCTTAGGTGCTAGACCACTCACCAGTGAATGGGACAAACCCTCAGCCTGTCCCCAACCACTGTTTCCCCCAGATATGGAGTCAAAAGGTCAGAGGAAGGGGCTGGGCAACAGAGGAGAGATGGCTGGGCCTAGGGTTTTCTAGAAGCATCCAGTTGTGTTGGAAAGTGCCCCATTCTCACATTGTGGCTGTATACCCTACTTGCTATGACTGTGCCTCTCAAGGGTGAGCCTTGGAGGCTACTCTCTCACCTGACCATGGCAGACCCAAAGGGAGCCTTTGCAGCCTGTGCTCTTGAACCCTGTGGTCACCTCATGATCAAGAGACCCCCCAACTCCCCCAACATGGGGCCTGATGGTGATGGCTCCCCAGGAAGAGCAAGCAAGCACAAGCACTTGGCAAATCTAGAAAATAAGCCTAGAAAACTTCCTGGAGCTCATAGGAAGGAGCCTGAGCTGCCCTCACCCCTGCCTTGCCATGTGGCCTGCCCACGTCACTCTGTGAGGTGCATCAAGCACCCACTCTACCTGGCAATCTCATAGAACACGCAGCCAGCGCTCCAGAGGTCCATTTTGTACGTGTAGAACCCATCAGTGAGGAGACATTCTGGGGCCCGGTACCAGCGGGTGGAGATATACTCTGTGTAGGGCTGCTTGGAATAAACACTCCGGCAGGACCCGAAGTCCCCTAATTTCAGGACGTCCTGCTGCAAGGGGGAAGAAAGTGGGGCGAATACCATCTCACTATGCAGCTGCTGGCACACAACCATTTCAAGCTTTTACGTACTATAGAAAAAGTCCCAGCATCTAGGCGGCTTGAAAAACACGATAGGGGCCTTACAAACATGACAAGGGCTTTACAGAACCCCCCCCCAAGAGTGTCTCCAGTGGAGGGGAGGGAACATATTTACACACTTCCGTGTGTTCTGAAAACGGCTAAGTGCTCCCCTCAGCATCGCAAACACATTCCCTTAGCAGCTCCCAAGGCCACCTACTGGAGTGGCTCACTTCTGGCTTTACCTCACACAGGCCTCTTGCAGCCAAGTGGCTCCAGGGGACTCGGGATGGTGAGTCAGAAAGATGCAGGGAAAGCGTACACAGCACACTCTAAACTCAGTAGTGAAGATGACTTTGGTGGAAGCCCTCAAGGCTGAGACTTCTCAAATGTGGAGGGCCCTAAATCCACCCTTGCCACACTGACATTCATCAAAACAGCCATGTGTAGAGAGGAGCTGGCTGTTGTGCGGGACAGGCACCTAACATTGCATTCTTTCAGGGCTTAAGTCAATTATGTTGGCAGCTTTGAATAAATAAAACTTTTACAAACTGGGAAGAAAAAGAATCTAATAAAGCAGGCTGCGGATGTAGCTCAATGGCAGAACACACCTGCCTAGCATCAGTCAGGACCTATTCTGGCACCACAGAACCCGAGCCCAACCATGCTTTCCGATTATCTGGAACTGAAGAATCATTCAGTGAAAAAGTTTATAATCTGCAGTTATTCTGATACCAAGTTTTCATATAAAAGTCCTTACCACCGGCGTGGTGGCGCATACCTTTAACCTCAGCACTCCCGAGGTAGAGGCAGGCAGATCTCTGAGGGTGCAAGGCCAGCCTGGTCTACATAGCAAGGCCAGCTGGGGCTACAGGGAGACCCTGTCTCAAAAAGACAAAAAAAAATTCTTACCTTTACTAGAATATTTTCCGGTTTTACGTCTCTGTGAAATATTCCATTTCTGTAGTCAGTATTAAAAAAGAAAAAGTAGAATTAATTGTACCTCACTGATTAGATCCTTCAAACGAAGCTGTATTTTCTACCAGTGCTATTACAGTGCATCTGCTCGAGAGCTGCTCCCCGCACGTACCTGTGCATGTGGTCGAGGGATTTGCATAACTGGTACATGTAGTGCATAATTTTTTTTTCTGATAATGGGTGTCTTCTCCCTGTGTCATCAAGGAAATGGGCAGATGTGGTAATCAATGCCTCATACTCTCTTTGTGAAATAAAAATAGAGTTCATTGTCATTTTAATGGTATATGAAAACTAGCTTGGGGTGACAGCATAGTCCTGGAACCCTAGTACTTGGGAGGTGATGACGGGAAGCAGGAATTCAAGGTTCTCCTCCACTACACAGTGAGTTTGAGGCCAGCCTGACTCAAAAATAAAAAAATGTAAAAGTTTACAACAACTTAGGTTCCTCTCTGAAAAACAAGTTGAAATACTTTTAGGAAATATGGAATGTGCTTATAAAAGATACCACTTACTTTTTTACATTTATTTATTTATCGGGGGCAGAGGCATGCCATGGCGCACTTGTATGAATCATGTATAATCTGTGGGAGTCACTTCTCTCCTTCCATCATGTGGTTACGTGGATGGAACGCAGCTTATTAGGCTTGGCAGCAAGCACTTTTACCCACTGAGCCATCATGCCAGCCCACCATTTAAAATTTTATATACTAAGCTGGGCTTTTAAATATTTGATTTTTTTTTTTTTTCGTCTTTTTGAGACAGGGTCTCCCTGTAGCCCCAGCTGGCCTGGAATTCACTATGTAGACCAGGCTGGCCTTGAACTCACAGAGCTCTGCCTGCCTCTGCCTCCCAAGTGCTGGGATTAAAGGCGTGCACTACCACACCCAGCTTAAATATTTTGATTTTATGTATATTGAGTGTACTGCCTGCATGCATGTAAGTGTACCCAAGTCATGTAACACCCTCAGAGGTCCAAAAAGGGTGTTGGAATCCCCTGCAACTAGAGTTATGGACAGCTGTTAGCCATCATGTGGGTATTGGGAATTGAGCCTGGGTCATCACAGCCATCAAAGACTAAGACACAGGCTTTTAATCCCAGCATTTGGGAAGCAGAGGCAGACGGATTGCCATGCAATCAAGGCCAGCCTTGAATGGTCTACACAAAAGAATCTTACATACTGCCACAGTCTCATCTAGAGTCACCTAAGGCATGCATGTTGACTTCAGTGAGAACCGCACTGAGTGACAGTCACAAGGGTAATGTGGTCTGATCTGGAACCTTCCAGGATATTCCCCTTCAAAATTGTTCTTGAAATCAGAGTCATTTGAAAACCACATATCTGCTTGGGCGTCCTTCCTACATGAGGCTCTCCACTGTATTTATTATTATTATTATTTTTAATTCCATGTGTATGAGTGTTATACCTGCATGTAGGTGAGTGCACCCATGCTGTGCAATGCCTAAAGAGAACAGAAGAGGCTGTCGGATCCCCTGGAACTGGAGTTACGGACAGTTGTTAGCTGCCATGTGGGTGCTAGGATTTGAACCCAGGTCTTCTGCAAGAACAACCAGTGTTCTTAACCACTGAGCCATCTCTCCAGCCTTGTATTTATTATTTTGAAATGGTGTATCTCTATGTTGCCCAGGCTAGTCCGTAACTCCTGGGCTCAAGCAACCCTTCTGCCTCAGGTAAGACAGGCATGCACCATGGTGTTGGCCTGGATATCTCCATCTTAAAGGGCGAGGACCACAGTTCCGAAGAATGACCACCTCTGCTCTGGATTCCCAGTGCACACTACTCTCCTACACGCCCTTGGCCATTCAGATCAAGGTCCCTGATGCAGTGTCTGGTAACCATCTGAAGGCCACACCCTCCTTCCTTCCTATAGTTTTTCATCACAGTCTAAGCTCTCAGTACTCAACTTCCAGCATCACAGTTCACTGCTTCAAAACAAGTCACATTTGCCAGGTCTGGTAGCACGCCTTTGATCCCAGCACTCAGGAGGCAGAGGCAGAGGCAGGCGGATCCCTGTGAGTTCAAGGCCAGCCTGGTCTACATTGTGAGTTCCAGGAGAGCTGGGGCTACAGGGAGACCCTGTCTCAAAAAGACCAAAAAAAAAAAAAAAAAAAAAAAGTCACATTTGATAGATTTCAAGTTCAAAGGTCGGTGTTTTTAATCCACTCTCCCCCTCCATAAGGACATGGCCTATTTGGAATTGTTAGTCCTAAATGTACAACTATTTTTGTCAAATAAATTTATACTTTTTCTCTGCACTACTAAACAAGGATGTTTATAATATACAAATAGAAAATAATTTAAAACCAAGCGTGATAGCACAGGACTGTAATCTCTGTACTCAAGAGGTAGAGGCAGGAGAATTAGGGGTTCAAGCCCAGCCCAGGCTAATGAGACCCTGTCTCAAAAACAACAAACCAAAAGAAAGTATCTTTCATTAGCTGAGCAGGGCAGCCTGTGATCACAGGGCTCAGGATGGACTGGCACAAGTTCAAGACTAGCCTAGTCTACACAGTAAGTTTCAAGTTAGCCTGAGCTATAAAGCAAGACCCTGTCTCAAAACAACAAAAGAAAATAATTTATTTGTAAGATACCTAAGTGTAACTTTTCATGCAATGCCAGTCTTTTTTTTTTTTAATTTAATGTGTACGGGTATATTGCTTGCATGTAGGTAAGTGCACCTGTGTCATGCAATGCCCTTGGAGGTCAGAAAAGAGTGTTGGATCCCCTGGAACTGGAATTACGGACAGCTGTTAGCTGCCATGTGGGTGCTGGGATCGAACCCAGGTCCTCTGCAAGAGCAGTCAGTGCTCTTAACTGCTGAGCCATCTCCCCAGCCCCTATAATGCCATTGTTGTTTATATTTTTCACATCTTATAATTTCTCAGAATTAAAATAAAAAGAAAGTTAAGATTTTATTAGTTTTCCTGAACTCGAAGAATTTTATAACCTAGTACCGACTGAGCTGGGGACGTTAACTCAGTGGTAGAGCACTTACCTAGCATGCTTGAAGCCTTGGGTTCAGTCCCCAGTACAGCGGGGAAGAAGAGAGGGAGGGACGGAGGAAGGAGCAAGGCGCAGTGGTAGCTCATCCCCATCATTTCAGCACTCCGGAGGCTGAAGCAGAAGGTCACCAGAAATCTGAGGTCACTCTGGCTACAGAGTGAGCCCAACAACAACAAAAAATCACCGGGTGTGGTTTCAAATGCCTTTAATCCCAGCACTTGGGAGGCAGAGGCAGGCGGATCTCTGAGTTCGAGGCCAGCCTGGTCTACATAGTGAGTTCCAGGACAGCTGGGGCTACAGGAAGACCCTGTCTCCAAAAGACCAAAAAAACAAAAAAAAAAAAAAAAAAAAAAAAAATCTAGAGCCAGGCATGGTGGATACAGCTTTTATTCCAGAACTTGGATATTGCACACATACAGTACCAGCACTTGGAGGCTGAGGCAGGACGAGGAAGAGTTCAAGTTTCCGACCACTACATAATGAGACACTGTCTCAAACAAAACAGCAGAGCACAGCTTCCATCTCCCTCCCACCTGCTGCGGCAGGCTCTCCTCAGGCCATTCTTGAGATCACACTGCCTGTCACTGCCAGCTCAGTGAGCTCAGCACTACCTCACCAATTCCCTCTGCCACACAAGCTGCCCACCTCCAGTAAGCACCCCACCCTGGTGGCTGAGGCACAGACTGTCCCATCTGCTTCACTCCTGGTTGCACAGTTCTGAGGTGAAGTACAGTGAGGCTGCTGGGGCCCTCTGTAGTGGAGTGACTGTTCCATTCTGTACCTGGAATTTCTCTCATGCACTCCTAAAGCTCCCTCCCAATGCTCTGCTGATGGAGCCTACTTCTATCATGCCATGCATCCAAATCTTTAAAAAACATTGCATGTATTTATGTCTGTGTGTGGATACACATGCACAGAGTGGACAGCCTACAGAAGTCTTTTCGCTCCTTCCACTATGTAGGTTCTAGGAATCCACCTCAGGTCATCAGGCGTGACAGCAAGCACCTTTGTGTGCTGAGCCATCTGGCTAGCCCACACATCCAAATCTTAAAGCATGAAGCAGGCATTATATAATCATCATCTGAACTTGACCTCAGAAATGGGGGGCTCTGAGGAAAGTGTCATGAACACACTACAGTGATCCTTTAAAAAGCACACACTAAAGCCCAAACGCAGATCTGTAAGTTACAGACACAGGCAGGGACCTAGGAACATGGGTTTCTCAGCTGCTCTGGTCCCCAGCATGGGTCCTGCTCACCAACCAGCCAGCCTCCTTAGTCTCCTTCCGAAGCCTTGGGGGCCAGGGCCAGCTCTCTTCCCTGTTGGTCCCTAGAGGGTATCCTCATAGGAGAGAGGGACCACAGAACAGTGCAGGGCCAGTGGTCGTGTGCACAGCCTGAAAAAGGACCGCCCACTGTCCACCGTTCTCATAGACAGATCCCGCCCTCCAGGCCAGACTGTATCTGGTTCCTGACTCACAATGAATACCAGTGTGTCACTATTTACTTAGGATGTTTGACATTCCTAAGACTGTATGTGGCATTGCAGAAGACTCTGGCTGTGCAGATAAGGGCTGTGCAGTGTGGGGCTGGGACCCTCGCATAGCCCACAGGAGGTCCTTTACTAATGGCCCCGCCTTTCTGTTTGGTCCAGACTATTTGAAAAGGAGAATCTGGGTCTGTAACTCCAATTCCAGGGATCCAATGCCCTCTTCCGCAGGCATTTCACAACATGGTGCACTTAACATGCAGGCAAAAACTCATACACATAAAACGAAGATAAATTTAAAACATGTTGCTGGGCACGATGGTGCAGGCCTTTAATCCCAGCGTTCTGTGAGATGAGTCTCTGAGACTGAGGCCAGCCTGGTCTACAGAGCAAGTTCCAATGACAAAAACGCTGCTTCACTGTCCTGAGCGGCAGACTGACAGGCCGACAAAGGCATCAGTTCCTGAGCGCAGTGTCCACAGGGATGCAGAAGTGCCATGGCGTGCAGCTAAGGTCCACTGTCCTTTCTACATGTGGACACAAGTGACACAGGAAAAACTAAACAGACCTAAAAGAACTCTCTTGATAAAGATAAAATTTAACCGGCTCAAGTTCTGTGTCACAGATGAACTCGTATTTTCTTCCTCTCGTTGGTACATGAAAAACGGCTCCTCTCATACTAAAAGGATCAGGTGTGATGAAATAGAAAACACCTATGGATTCGGCTAGAACAGCAGCGCCTACTGAAAGGGCGCTGCTGCACGGCGGTGAGGCACAACGTACCAGCTACTCAGAACAATGAACGTCATGCTGCTGTCACGGTCAAACCAACTGCTCTGCGTGTTCTATTCCCTCAATATCATGGACTCCTTTCAGGATGTTTGTGTCACCCTAAAGTGACACAGCTAGACCACTGACCAGGGGCAGCTGGTACGAGCAAGGATTTCTGGGCCAGCCTATTAGAGTCTAATAATCAAACACAGAATGCTGCCAGTGGACAGTCTCAGGGTCTGGGAGACAAGTGTGAAGGGAAGAGGGGACCAGCAGGAGCGGATGAGGAGACCGTGCCAACAGTCAATGGTGTGGCCCCAGCAATCAGCAGTTTTGGTTCTGCTTCCCAGAGGCATAACTGGACTTTTTTCCAGAGGCTGCCTCTCAGAATGTGAGCTCCACATGGGGGTCTGCTGTGTTCCTACCTCCAGAACAGTTCAAAGCATGGAGTTGCGATGGAGACCCCTGTCCCACTCTTGCTTCTGTCATAGGTCCAGGCCAGCTGGAGTATCCCCAGCCCTCAATCAGTTCGGCCTCCCAGACACCTGCTAGACAAAGGCAAGACATCCCACAATGCACTTCTAGATATGTCTGCAATTGTGTGATCACTGTTTCTTTAGGCTCTGACAGTGCTGCTGGACACTCTAATAACCTAAGTAGTCAATTAGGGGAACTTATCTGTTGGAGGCCCCAAGCCAGGAACAGGGAAGGAGCCCTAGGAAACAAGGAGCCTGGAGTGAAGGGTTCCCAGACTCACGTCTCAGTGCCAGGTGTCCAATCTTTACTTCAGATTCCAGCCTGACCCTTCAAACCTCCATTTGTTCATCTGTAAAGCAGAGATGGTGGTAACAGGGCCAGTGGCAGAGTGTGTCCCAAGACAGCAGCTCATGCTTAAGAAAAAGAACATGGACTCTGGAAGGCAACGAGCTCAGGCCCCAGTTCTACCACAACTTTGGGCAAGTTACTTCTTTCTCTGCTCCCTCATTTCCTCATCTTTAAAGTAGAGATAATAAAAGCAGGCTGGGGAGGTTGTGGGGTAAAATGAACATATTTCTCTAAGAATAGTGCCTAGGAAACAGACGTGGTGGCACACACGCTTTAAACCTAGCACTTGGGAGGCAGAGGCAGGCGGACCTCTGTGAGTTCAAGGCCAGCCTGGTCTATGTAGCGAGTTCCTGCAACTCGCAACCCTGGCAGCAACTCAGATTCAGTGCGGACAGCAAAGTCTGTGAAAACTCCCAACACTCGCACTAACGGCCGCAAACTCCGCAAGCTTCTTCAGCATTTACAGAAAGGGGTGTGCAATTGTAAACCTTCTCACAGTTCAGAAGCTACCGACAAAGACGGCGATCCATTCTCAAGAATGTAACTACTAGAAGAAAAGATCTCAGCCTCCAAGACTCTACCAGTGGTCAGAGTCCCAATTTGGAGTGACCAGCCTGCAACACCATGGCTGGCTGGCCT
>NW_008360325.1:1815067-1834376 GCF_000622305.1 Nannospalax galili | reverse complement strand
TCCCCCCCTCCCTCCCTCCCTCTTAGCAGCTATGGCACTCTCTCCTTCTCTGGCTCTGAGCCTCAGGCTCCCCTTTAGTTACTTGCTTTAGTTGGCTTCAAAAATCATTAATTTTGGAGGTCCTGTCGCTGAATTAAATATCTGTCCCCTACTATTTTGCTGTAGATAACAACCGCTAAGTGGGTCATGATGCTAAGGGCCTTCAGATTTTGTTAAAATGACTGACTCTTCACTTTGGCCTGTGCAGGAGCCTGCGTAAGGATCAGTGGTGGCTTTCTGATGTTAGGAGGATGAAAACTTCACCCTGAGGGCCTTGCAGCTGAACTTGCATCCCATGAAAAGCCATGAAGTTAGATTACCTGTGGCAGACCTCTAATTGCTATACCCCATCACCTTTCCCCACCTGGCTTCATCCCAGAAGTCAAGTCCTACCAATGGACTTGGGTCTCCCAACTCCTCATGCTTGGACACCTTGAGAATAAATGCAGTTTGCAGAACTTTCAGTGATTGGCGCACAGCAAGCAGACAAGGTAAAATAGGCCTCGTTCGGTAACTGCCTCCAATGAGTATCTGTTGGTCTAACAGTGTTTGGGGTCTTTTTTTATTTTTGAGACAGGGTCTTTCTGTAGCCCCAGCTGGCCTGGAACTCACTCTGTAGACCAGGCTGGCCTCGAAGTCACAGTGGATCCGCTTGCTTCTGCCTCCTGAGTTCTGGGGTTAAAGGCGTGCACCACCATGCCCGGCTTAACAGTGTTTTTTACAGTCTCTGTAGGTAGATGTGGAATAAATGCTTCAACTTCTCAATTACATAATCCCCCAGCTACTGGAAATTAAATATATATTTTCTAAATAAAGCTTTCTCAAATGTCTAAACACATAGCAACATGTTGGAAATTTCCCAGTCCCTTGAGTTTTAAAGTATCATGTTCTAGGAAGCACAGGGAGAGACTTCTGACATTAGGTCTGCACCTTACACCTTACACCTTACACAGAATTGTCACTGAACAACCAAAGGAAGGGATTCTGCGGCTCCCTTTGTTTTCTGAGATAGTTCTCATATGTAGCTAAGACTTGCTATTAGTCCAGTCTGGCCTCTCAATTCTGGATCTTTGGGCTTTCCCCACCAGCATGCTGGGATTAGGTGTGAGCTGCCACACCTGGCCTACACAGGCTCTTTAAAATGCAAAATGGGCCAGGCATGGTGGTGCACGCCTTTAATCCCAGCACTCGGGAGGCAGAGGCAGGCAGATCTCTGTGAGTTCAAGGCCAGTCTGGTCTACACAGTGAGTTCCAGGACAGCTGGGGCTACAGGGAGACCCTGTCTCAAAAAGACCGAAGGAAAAAAAAAAAGCAAAATGGGTGTCATGTGCTGGCAGAGCTCTAGCTGGCATCTTCAGGCTAGCCTCAACTCTGAAAGGATGCATTGTGAAATCACTAAGATGCGGTCCCCAAAGCACCACAGCAGGTCCCAGGCATCCACATGACTCCGCGGCACTTGCTGCTTCATGTCTCTTTTTAAATTAAAAAAAAAAAATTCAGTACTAGAGATTGAACCCAAGGCCTTTCACATGCTAGGCGAGTGCTCAACCACTGACCTAATACAGTCCCAGACCTCTATTTTCTTTTAACATTTTAGGACAGAGTCTCGCAACTTTGCCACGTGCAAAGTTGGCCTGTTTTAAACTTTGGTCTCAAACTTGCAACCCTTCCTGTGGTCTGATTAGCTTTCTATTCCTGTGATTAACACTGGCCAAAACCAGCTTGGGGAGGAAAGAAGTTATTTCATCTTACTTTTCCAAGTCCACTACTGAGGGAAACCAAGGCAGGCACTTAAAGCAGGAGCCTGCTCAGTGGCTCGATCCCCACCTGTGCTCACTGGCTCGATCCCCACCTGTGCTCACTGGCTCGATCCCCACCTGTGCTCACTGGCTGGATCCCCACCTGTGCTCACTTGCTGGATCCCCATCTTTACAGGACATGCCCCCCGACATTGAGGCCCCCTCTTCCTAGGTGTGTCAAGTTGACAACCAAAGCTCTCCAGGACAGCCTGGGTCACAGGTGTGTTCCACTGGGGCAGGCAGTTTTGTTCCATTCTTCCTTTGTCCTCCAAGTGTAATGAGCTCTAGAAAACAGAGCATCTCCTACAGTGCTTTCTCAGTGGTATTTATCAGGCTCATCTGTCCTGACATCTAACATAGCCTTGACATGGGACTCTCAGGGCCATCTTCTCAATGAGGGCCAAAGCCTGGCTCCCTGCCTCCTGGAACCCTTGGGTGCCCTCCGCAAGCATCCAAGGCCATGGCTGAGGTTATCTGAGGCAAATGAGCTTTCCTAAACAGTGCTTCACTGCTGAGAGGAATGGGAAGGAATGCGCACCCTGGGATAGGACACGTCAAGTTCCAAAAGAGGCCGGGAGGAGTCTTCCACAGGAGGGCTCCAGGGGACAGCTCTGCCTTCCTGGAAGCAGAGAAGGGCACACGGAGTAGAGAGATGCTGGGAACAGAGGAGCCTGGGTGGCACAGTGTGAGGACAGCTGGCCCGTGGACCAGCCTCATCCAAATCACAGGGCCACCAGGCTTGTGGCTTCTCTCATCTGAGTTGCCAGGAAAACGCCTCCTGAGACCTGAGCGAAGCAGCTCTGCACTGTAACTTCCACGTCACCACGTCAACCACAAACGCTCCAGAGGACCTCAGATTAGTTTCAAAAAAGAGTCTACCTACCTCGTATTAGCTCATAAATATTCATGTCCATAAGTTCACATATTAGTGCAAGAGAACCAGATTTTCTGTCACTGCAGAAGAAAGCAGGTTTTTAATAATTTTCCTTGTCTTAATCAGAAAATATAATCAAGTAATTTAGCATTCATTTGTGCAGCTTATGGTACAGAGCACATTCCCACAAGAAGACAACCATGGCCGTGGCTTATCAGAGTAGTAGTAGGCTTTTACTTTAAGTCAACATTTTGGCTAAAATAACGTAAAATACTGTGAAAATTCTACTTTAAGAAAAAATTTAAAGGGCCAGAGAGATGGTTCAGTGGTTAAGAGCACTGGCTGCTCTTGCCAATGACCCAGGTTCAGCTCTCAGCACCCATACGAAGGGTCCCTGAAACAAAGGCATTTCCATATCAGCCATCAGATACACATTTGTACAAACATATCTGGCACAAGATGTAATGGTAATTGTCACTCAAAGAGCCACAAAGCAAATGTTTTAAGTGTCTAATGGGCTGGAGAGATGGCTCAGCAGTTAAGAGCACCAACTACTCTTACAGCAGATGCAGGTTTGATTCCCAGCACCCACATGGTGGCTAACAACCATCCTAACTCCAGTTCCATGAGATGGGTGCACTTACACACATACAGGCAATACACTCATACACATAAAATAAAAATAAGAAGATATTTTAAATGTCTAACCATGGTTTTCTTAAAAAGAAATTTAATTTTTAGTATCAAATTTTCTACTTTAGGTAACTTTTCAAGCTGCAAACATACTTACAAAACCACTTCATGCAAGGTAAGAATGTTGGGGTGTGGGTTCAGGCGCCTCAGGGCTTGTATCTCACGGAGACTGTTGACTTGCTCAATGCTATCATGTGGGCAAAAAACACAACTAATTTACAATTACATCAACTGCAAAACGAGGATTATGAAGTCATACTCATTATCCATGATCAAAATGTAAAACCTCCCTAGTATTTCAGTCAAGCTTTATTTTTCCCATTAGAAATTAAAATTAGTCATAAATTTGGCATCTATCTTCATCATCATAAAACTCAAATCTCTCTGGTGCTGGGAATCAAACTCAGGGTCTCACACATGCTAGGTAAGCATTCTGCCACCGAGCTACAGCCCATCTGCCCAATCAAAGTTTGTTGTTGTCGTTTTTTTGTTTTTTGGTCTTTTTGAGACGGTCTCCCTGTAGCCCCAGCTGTCCTGGAACTCACTATGTAGACCAGGCTGGCCTTGAACTCACAGAGATCTGCCTGCCTCTGCCTCCCAAGTGCTGGGATTAAAGGCATGCATCACCATGCCCTGCAAAATCAGTTTTTATAGCTAAGCACATACATTAAATTTTTTTATCATCTAATATCATTAAAGAATCTTTGTTGTTTCTTCTACATAATAAACATATAAACAGGCATGACAATTTCTAACCAAATTTATGGATAGGATTTATTAATAAAATTTACTAATCAGATTACTGGAATTCACCAACTAAATAAGGCATATACTGTCTGGAAACGAGCTTTTCAAAGTTTGGGGACACCCTTAGCCTCCTTTTCATTTTATTTTTCTTTCTTTGAGACATGTTCTTACTATGTAGACCCTGGCTGGTGCCCGGAACTCACTATGTGGATGAGGCTGGGCTTCATCTCACAAAGATCCACCTGCCTCTGCCTTGCAAGTGCTGGGATTAAGGGATGTGCACGCCTGACCCATCTTCCTTACTGTTCACAATCTAACTTTTCAGCACCCATTACTGGGCTACAGGAGCGCTCTGGGCAGTCCACCTCAGGCTCTTCTCTATGAGGGGCCTCACTGCTCACATCTCAAAGCCAAGACAAGCGCAAGGTCTGAGGCTGGCTGTGTTATAGATGCTCTTCAAGAGACACTGCCCCACGGTGGGCTGGGGTCACAGCAGTCAAACGACCTGATACTCCGGGGACTTCCATCTCTGAGACTGCAAAAGAAAGGAGACGGGAAGTCGGGCTGGTGGTACGCCTTTAATCCCAGCATTCGGGAGAAAGAAGCAGGCGGATCTCTGTGAGTTAGAGGCAGCCTGGTCTCCATAGTGAATCCAGGTCAGCTGTGGCTACAGGACAACCCTGTCTCAAAAAGACCCTCCCCCTAAAAAAGGAGACATGGCTCAGCAGTTAAGAGCACTAACGGCTCTTGCAGAGGACCAGGGTTCGATTCCCAGAACCCACATGGCAGCTAACAACCATCTGTAACTCCAGTTCCAGGCAGGGCATTTGATACCCTCTTCTAACTTCCTTGGGCACTGTACAACATGGGTACACCTACCTACATGTAGGTAATACATTCATACACATAAAACAAAAGCATTTTTTTAAAATAGGAAACTTGCCAGGTGTGGTGGCGCACGCCTTTAATCCCAGCACTCGGGAGGCAGAGGCAGGTGGATCTCTGTGAGTTCAAGGCCAGCCTGGTCTACATAGTGAGTTCCAGGACAGCTGGGGCTACAGGGAGACTCTGTCTCAAAAAGACCAAAAAATAAATAAATTAAATAAAATAAAAAATAAAAAAGGAAACTAAGCCAGGTGTGGTGGCACACGCCTTTAGTCCCAGCACTTGAGAGGCATAGGCAAGTGGATCTCTGTGACTTCAAGCCTCAAGGCCTGCCTGGTCTACATAGTGAGTTCCAGGCCAGGTGGGGCTACAGGGAGATCCTGTCTCAAAAAAAAAAAAAAAGCCAAAAAAGGAAAGTCAGAATATCTGTCTTCTTATAAACTGGCAAAATTCTGTTCCAACTTTTACCATGTGGAAAGCTCAGCATTTTGTTTAGTTATTCAGAGAGGTTATACTTAATAGCATATTACTAAAGCTTTTCTTTTTCCTCTGAAATAAAAGAGTTAATTGAACCATGACAGATGTTGCCCAGAAAAAGGACCAGGAACCTAGGCACAGCTGGGAAACACCTATTATCATGTAAATCAACAGGCTGGGTATAATAAGTCTCTCTTATGCAAGCCAGAAATGGAAGCCCAATACAATCTAAGAGCATTTTTTTAAGGTTCCCTGTTTCCTCCCTCACATCTAGCACAGCATTCAAAATGTTAGCAACATGTATCCCAAGTCAACATCCAGAAGACACAGCCCACAATTCCTGGAGCCAGGTCCTTAACACGACCAGGCTGAACTGGTGCTAGTCCTCAGGGAGGTCTGGGCACACTGGGAGTACACAGAGGCCCAGGGAAGCAGCTGTTCACCATCTGGACAGTGGTGAACATTCAGCATTCGAGTAACCATAGTGGCCATACTGGTGTGCTCAGGGTCCAGAACATGCCATTATGTGTGCCTGTACCACTCACAGCTCCTCAGCTGAGTACCCTCCCCATCAGCACCAGTGCCTCCATAAATGTTCTAAAACACAGCTTCCCACAGTGTGCTTCTGTGTGTGTGTGTGTGTGTGTGTGTGTGTGTGTGTGCGCAGGAACTCCCTTGCACCTGTGCGCTACATCTGGAGGTCAGAGGACAACTCAGGAGTCAGTTCTCAAATCCATGTGGATTTGAGGAGCTGAACTCAGGTCATCAGGCTTGGTGGCCAGAACCTTTACGTGCTGAGCCATGTCCACGGCTCTGGAAAAATGCTTTGTGCATTTTTCTTAGAAGCCAGGATTTACGGTTGCTACTAAAACCTCTAAAAACTTTAGGAAATAAACAAGTGGGTGTGGCGACCCACACCTGAAATCCCAGCACTGGGGATGTGGAGAGGATCAGAACTTCAAGGTGATCCTTAGCTACAGTGAGTCCAGCTACATATGAGCTACATGAGACTATCAGAAAAGGAAAAAGGGACAGGGGAGGGGGAGGGGAAGGAAGAAAAGCATTTATCTGTATTTACGTTAACGTTCTCAGAACTTTTTTGGTTCCGGAATCCTGTCATTATGTACAATCTAGATACTATTCTGAGGACCTGGGGTTCCAAAGACCACCCCTCCAGACCATCCTCTGAGGGACACGTGGGAAATTTTTTTCTTCAGGGAGGGAAGGTCAATAAAGGAGATAAGACAAGGGAGGAGACCAAGAACAAGAACTGTGGAAGCTCTCCCCCAGGCGTTTGTGCCACTCCTCCCCTGTGCCCACGAGACGAGACGAAGCCTCCAAGGCTCCTTTAAATCTTTTTCTTTTTTGGTTTACAGAGACAGAGTATCCCTATAGCTCCAGATGGCCTGTAACTCGCTATGTAGATCAGGCTGGCCTCAATCTCACAGAGATCTGCCTGCCTCTGCCTCCCAAGTGCTGGAATTAAAGGTGTCTGCCACCACACCTAGCTTTTCTTTTTTTAATTTTTATTTTTTGGTCTTTTTGAGACAGGGTCTCCCTGTAGCCCTAGTTGGCCTGGAACTCACTATGAAGACCAGGCTGGCCTTGAATTCACATAGATCCGCCTGCCTCTGCCTCCTGGGTGCTGGGACTAAAGGCATGCACCACCACGCCCGGCTTATACCCGGCTTTCTAAATCATTCTTATTATTAGTGCATACTAATTGTATATGGTACTGTATCATGTAAGGAAACTTTCATACATGTACACAATGAGCTTTAAGAGTGACCCCCTTCCCCTCCCCTCCCTGTTAGTCCCATTTGTTCCCAGTTCCTTCCTACTCTATGCCAGATACACAATTTTATTTATCTATATCAATCAAGGAACCGAAAATGAGAAAAAACACGCAATATTTGTCTTTATGAGTCTGTCAATTTGCTTAACATGACTGTCTCCAGTTGTGTCTCTTATCCTGCAAACGATCTTTGTCATTCTTTACAGCTAGAAGAAAACCTATTGTATATAAGCCACATCTCCTTTATCCATTTCTCTGTTGACACCTACCCTGGTTCTATAACACAGCTACTGCAAACAGGGCTGCAATAAATGCTGATGTGCAAGTGTCTCTGTGCTATGTTGACCTGGGGCCCTTCGAGTAAATACTGACGAGTGGTGTGGCTGGTCACGGGGAGCCTACTTTTGGTTTTTGACTCTGAATTGATTCCAGTGATTGGACTCATTTGCTTTCGAGCCAGAAGCGCGTAAGGACCCTTTGCAGCACTCACTCATCTATTTATTGTAATTTGTTTTCTTTCTTTCTTTCTTTTTTGTCTTTAGAGACAGGGTCTCCCTGTAGCCCCAGCTGTCCTAGAACTCACTATGTAGACCAGGCTGGCCTTGAACTCACAAAGATCTGCCTGCCTCTGCCTCCCAAGTGCTGGGATTAAAGGAGTGCACCACCACACCCAGCTGCCAATCCTGATTTTTGAACAACTTATCTGAAAAAATTGGTTTGTAGAACAGCATAGCCAAGTAATAGGTGTTTAGACAGATATCCGCTCTTTATCTGTACTATGAAAACCAGCCATCAGCATACTCTGAAACGTATTTGACTTACTGCAGACAGAATTCTTTGTCTCCACAAGCTTTCAATGGGAAATGAGCTGAGACCAGTATTTAGAAAGGCTTATCTGTTTACTTAACTAGGTGTTGCTGGGTAGCAGGTCTAACAACCATCCAAGTAAGGGCACTAAATAAAATTCAAATCGACTCTTGTCTCTTCTTTTAAAAATCATGGAAACAGTCTAAAAACACTGGACCTCACCACTGTTCTTAGCCTTGGAGTTGCTCTAATTTTATGGTCAATATTCAAGAGTTTGTTTACTTTAATTCTGTTGAAAACAAAATGTCAAGACAAATGTAGACAGCTGATGGGATGGTTTAGCAGGCAAAAGCAAAACTCATGTACACAAAATAAACATAAGTAAATTTTAAATATTCACAAAAATAATAAATCTAAAAGAAAGGAAAGCCCAGAGTATTGAAGTTTATGGGATGTACCTAAAAGTACTAGGATTAGGAGAATAGTTGTAGCTTTAAATATTTATAAGGGGCTGGGAAGACAGCTCAGAAATTAAGAGCACTGGCTGCTCCAGTGATCAAGGTTCAGTTCCCAGCACTCATATGGTGGCTCACAACCACCTGTAACTCCAGTTCCAGGGGATTCAATGGCCTCTTCTGACCTCCAGGCACTCACATACTTGGCGCTGTCACCCATCCCATACTACATTTCTTTCCAGCTTGCTATCACTATGGATGATGGTATAAGAAACTGCAGATTCTCAAAAAGACAAAACAAACATCGCAGTACACCTCCACAAAGAAAGTCCTACTGGATGCCCCACTGTGAGTGGTTTTTTTTGTTTTTTTGGTCTTTTTGAGACAGGGTCTCCCTGTAGCACCAGGTGACTTGGAACTTGCTATGTAGACCAGGCTGGCCTTGAACTCACAGAGATCTGCGAACTTCAGTTCACAAGATAGTCTCCTGTATTTTCTTCTAAAACAGTTTCAACTTTTTTTTTTTTTTGTCTTTTTTGAGACAGGGTCTCCTTGTAGCCCCAGCTGTTCTGGAACTCACTACGTAGATCAGGCTGGCCTCGAACTCAAAAGATCTGCCTGCCTCTGCCTCCCAAGTGCTGGGATTAAAGGCATGTGCCACCACGCCTGGCCCAACAGTTTCAACTTTTACATTTAGCTCTGTATGTCCAGCACCCAAGAGGTGGAGACAGGAAGATAAGGAGTTCAAGGTCAGCCTTGGCCATCCAGACAGTTTGAGGTCCCCTGGGATACAGAGGACCTGGTCTTTTAAAAAATAAGAGAATTTTCTCCAAAATGGATCCTTTATAATCTCAGTCTTTGTTTTGTAAGAGAATTCACAAGCTGATTCTAGGATCTATACAGAAACAGGAAGGATCTTGACTAGGCAAATATCTTTTTTTTTTTTCTTTTGTCTTTTTGAGACAGGGTCTCCCTGTAGCCCCAGCTGTCCTGGAACTCACTATGTAGACCAGGTTGGCCTTGAACTCACAAAGATCGGCCTGCCTCTGCCTCCCAAGTGCTAGGACTAAAGGCATGCGCCACCATGCCCAGCAGCAAATATCTTTTAAATGAAAAATGAAACTGGAAACTTCATATTCTCTGACTTCAAAACTTACTAAACTGCATTAACTAATGCAGTGATATTGATGCAGGGACAGTCACAGAAATCAATGAACAGAACAGAGCCTAAACTAGACCTAGACTTCTTCAGTCAATTGGCCTGTGACCAAGCAAGCCAAGAGGAAAGGAATGTCTTCACAAATGGTGCTGGACAACCAGAGAGACACTGCGGGGAAACAGGGCCCACCTTTACCTCAGTCACCGAAACTGACCAAGCCGGACCTGAACAGCCCCTCCTCCCCTTCCCATCTTCCTCCCTGCTTTGCTTTCTTCCTCCCCTTCCCCTTGGCCTCCTAGCACTCTGGACACAGCCAAAGTCACCATCTCCTTCCCAGCGTTCTCCTTTCTCCTCCCAATAAAAATCTTCAAAACAAGACACCGTAGAGAAAATGGAGGGGCAGATCAGGAGAAACCAGCTGCAAATACATCTGAAGCAGGGTTACATGCAGAACAGAGAACTCTACACCCCAATAAATTTTCCCTAAAAAATATATATTTATTATTTTTTATTTTATGTGTATGCGTATATTGCCTGCATGTAGGTAAGTGCACCCATGTTGTGCAATGCTTGCAGATGACAGAAGAGGCTATCAGATCCCCTGGGACTGGAGTTAAGGATAGTTGTTAGCTGACATGTGGGTGCTGGGATTTGAACCCGGGTCTTCTGCAAGAACAGTCAGTGTTCTTATCCACTGAGCCATCTCTCCAGCCCCAAATTTTCCCTAATTTTAAAAACGCACAGCCAAGCATGGCAGCTCACACCTGTAATCGCAGCATTCAGGAGGCTGAGGCAAGAAGATCACAGTGAGTTCCAGGTTAGCTTGGCTACATATTGAGTTCCAGGTCAGCCTGGGCTACGTAGTGAGAGACTCTCCCAAAAAAGGAAATGAGGGCTGGAGAGATGGGTCAGTGATTAAGAGTACATGCTGCTCTTCCAGAGGACCTGACTTCAATTCCCAGCATCTGTTTCAGGCAGCTCACAGCAGTTACAGCTGCTGCAACTCCAGCACTGCACTCATGCTCGCACGCGCACACACACAGAGTTTTAAAAATAATAAATTTTTTAATGAAATGAGTCAGGCCTGGAGGCACATGCCTTTAATCCCAGCACTTGGGAGGCAGAGGCAGGCAATCTCTGTGAGTTCCAGGCCAGCCTGGTCTACACAGCATGTCCCAAGCCAGCTGTCTCAAAAACAAAAACAAATAAACAAAAAAAACCACCAAGTTGGGGCATGGCTCAGTGGTAGAATGCTTGCCTGGATTCTTTATGCTTGCTGGGGCTCCATCCCTAGCACTGCATAAAACAGATGTGGTGGTGCTGACCTGTAATTCTAGACTCTGGAAGCAGAGACAAGAGATCAGAGGTTCAAGGTCCTCAACAACATAGTGACTCTGAGACCATTATGGGCTACAGGAGACCCTGTTTTAAAGGCTTGGGGGGGTGCCTGTTCAAGGAAGCCTGCTTCTTTGACATGAACCATTGGGCCACTATACACCAGATTCTCTTATGAGAATTTAAAGGTAAAGATGCAGTGGGGAGGGGAGAAAAGCACAAGAAACATGGAGGGCAGAGCACAGAGAAGACACGCCAGGGGAGAAGCAGACCCAGGACCACTCCAGGCAGACCCGGGACCACTCCAGACCCCAGACTGCTCCAGACCCTGGGCCACTCCAGACAGACCCGGGACTACTCCTGACCCCAGACTGCTCCAGACCCCGGGCCACTCCAGACAGACCCAGGACCACTCCAGACCCCAGACTGCTCCAGTCCCCGGGCCACTCCAGACAGACCCGGGACCACTCCAGACAGACCCGGGACCACTCCTGACCTGCGATTACTCCAGACCCCGGGCCACTCCAGGCAGACCCGGGACCACTCCAGACCCCAGACTGCTCCAGACCCTGGGCCACTCCAGACAGACAGACCCGGGACCACTCCAGACCCCAGACTGCTCCAGACCCTGAGCCACTCCAGACAGACAGACCAGGGACCACTCCTGACCCCAGACTGCTCCAGACCCTGGGCCACTCCAGACAGACCCGGGACTACTCCTGACCCCAGACTGCTCCAGACCCTGGGCCACTCCAGACAGACCTGGGACCACTCCAGTCCCGGGACCACTCCAGACCTGGGACTGCTCCAGCCAGATCAGGACCACTCCAGACCCTGGACTGCTCCATACAGACCCAGGACCACTCCAGACCTGGGACTGCCCCAGACCCAGGACTGCTAGGTGAACCATCAAATGATCTCAGCCCTGCTTGGATAAAATGTGCACTGGAACATGGCTCTGCAGGACCCAGAGTGACAACTGTTAGGTGACGTCACATCCCTAAGCACCTACCCTCTATATAAGACAGAATAAGAGTTACCCAGCCCAGAGGGCAAGAGGATGAACTACTATGCTTGGTGTCTTCTGACAAGATTCACTGTCAGAATTCCTTCTTTGACCTGAGAAACAATTTTTTCATGCAAAGAGTTTGAAGTCAAAGTTTCTATGTCCAAACACTTCAGAAGACTTTGCCTCAAGCCAGGCATGGTGGCGCACATCTGCAGTCCCAGCAGCTGGGAGGCAGAGGTGGAGAAATAAGGAATTTGAGGCCAGCCTGGGCTACAGGAGACGCCCAGTTTCAAAAAACCTAAAAAAAAAAAAAAAAAAAAAGGTTCAGCACCAATATGGGAGTTGCTGAATTTTCTTCAAAACTGCTTGGACATTTAAAGTATTGATTCCTTTGATATAAAAAATAAACCCATGGGGCTTAAAGTCCTTATTGAAAGGCCTATTTTTTTTTTTTTTTTGGTCTTTTTGAGACAGGGCCTCCCTGTAACCCTAGCTGTCCTGGAACTCACTGTGTAGACCAGGCTGGCCTTGAACTCACAGAGATCTGCCTGCCTCTGCCTCCTGTATACTGGGACTAAAGGCGTCCTTCTATGTACAATAAAGCCATAGTATGAGAATTATCACCCACAAGGATAATTTAGAACTACAGCCTGCTTCCCACACACGGCAGCTGATTCCTCCCTAGGAATAAATGTCCCCATTCCTACCTGGAAGTTGTTCTTTGACATATTCATACATGAATTGTTTCACAAATAAGTAAATTTCAAGGATCTCCACAATATTTCAACTAAGGTTTGACTTACAAAAATCTACTATACATATACTGTATAAAGTAAAACATGCTTTTATAGTCAAATTTTTTGTAGGTTAATCATTGATATTATAGTAAACTTGGACAAGAGAAAATTCATATTAAATATAACATTAGCCCATAATCTACTGTCTGAGGAAATCTGATCTCTTGCGTATTATTAAATGAATACAGTTTCCCACTAACATAGCTGCCCTGCTGACTGCGGCCTGTCCGTGTCGTCCCCACCACCTGACGCCCACCTTTCAAAATGGAGTTTCATTCGTTTGCACGCATAGTAGTTTCCATCTCTCAGGCTCTGCATCTTCATAACTTCAGAAAATGTTCCCTCTCCTATTTTGCCAACTGCTTTATAGTCTATAAGTAAAAATAATTGTACAGTTTTATTTATGTGTGAATTTCACATTTACTCCCAGCCAGCACACCTTTTAATCTGTGCAGCGATTTCACAGCACCACGCTGAGGCTCAGTCCTGTCTTCTCAGTCCCAGGAGCTGAACCGCGCTGGCAGCAAGGTTCCACATCATCCTTGCAGTGTCTGCTCTCCCTACACAGGAGGAATGACATCACTGACCCCAAGCCAGAGATGAGGGGCTCAGGACACCACAGGCTTCTGAATGGCTCCAGCAGGAGCAGGATAGACATGGACTTTGGCGAGGGCAGATGCCACAGAGTCACCAATAGCCTCTAAGCATGCTTCTGAAATTCACCCTCCCTGGTGTTACAGCCCACCCAGGTCAACTGCAACATTTTTCTGTAATTCTTGCATGGTCTAAGTTTCTGAAAGCTTCCAGAAGCTGCCCCTGGGTTTGTTGCCACCACTACAGCTCCCATCCCTGGCAATGGCCTTGTTGCTGTTAGCTTTGTTTTGTTTTTTGAAACTGGGTCTCACTGTGGAGCCTTGGCTGACCTGGAACTCACTATGTAGACCAGGCTGGCCTTGAACTCAGTGATCCACCAGTCTCTGCCTCCAAAGTGCTGACATTAAAGATGTGTCACTACACCTGGCTATGGTAATGAGCATTTTTTTAAAAAATGTGTATGAATGTTTGCAAGTGCACCAGTGCATGCAATGCCTGTGGAAGCCTGAAGAGTGTCGGACTTCCTGGAACTGGAGTTATGGACAGTTATTAGCTGCCATGTGGGGGCTAGAAATGGAACCCAGATCCCCTGGAAGAGCAGTCAGTGCTCTTAACCACTCACTGAGCCATCTCTCCAGCCCTGGCAATTTACTGCATTGCATGCCTCTTGCTTGAAATACCTAGTGTAGTTCTGGTTTTCCTGAGGACAGCAAACACAAATCCTCAAGCAGAATGCTGCTGTGAACAAAGCCCTATGTGCATGTGACTCTGGCTAGCTGTCGGTGGTAGCAGGAAGGGCAGCCTGCAGTGACCACGACCTGTCAGACCAAGGGTCCACACCTGCTGGCCCAGGAAAGGCCACAGGGTGAAGGACTGGACTGGGCACTGCTGGCTGCCTTCACGAGATACTTCAAGACACAGGTGCAAGCAAGAATCACTGCTTTCCCAGCAGAAATGGAGGAACGGGAGCACCCTGAGAGAACAAGTCTCACCAGGCTGGAGTCAGTTCTACAGAGCAAACAGGAGAGTAAGACTAGGCTAATACACCTTGGCAAAGGGCAGGCTAAGAGCCTTCTCAGTAGAGCACAAGGTCCAGCCTTAAGACTGGGGTGTGGCTTAAAGGGAGAGTGCCTGCCTCTGTGCAGGAGGCCCCGAGTTCCATCCCTGGCACAACAAAACAGAGCGACACCCCTGAGCCAACATGGAGGGAAGGCGCTTACTTAGCCCATCGCAGAGCTTCAAGGAGGCTCCTGAGAGGGGAAGCAGAGGAGCAAGCCTACAAAGAACCAAGACAGACTGCAGAGCCAGGGCTAAACAACATGGCCTGGGAGCAGACCAGAAGCAGCCCTGGAAAACCTAGCAGGCTCACATAAGCAAGCCTGGATGAACAAGCCAGCCTTAGCCTTCAGGCTCAGGCTCCACCCACATGGAGCAGCCTTGATCTGTGGCCACCCTGAAGGGCAACCTTATTACTTATTACTGCAGTTGCTGCAGTGCAAGGCTGCAACCTTCCTAAAATTCTTTTTTTTTTTTTTTTTTTGAGACAGGGTTTCCCTATAGCTTCAGCTGGCCTGGAACTCGCTATGTAGACCAGGCTGGCCTTGAACTCACAGAGATCTGCCTGCCTCTGCCTCCCGAGTGCTGGGACTAAAGGCGTGCACCACCACACCCAGCTCCTCCAAATTCTTATATGAACAAATTAAATATAAAAAAAAAGGTGTGTGTGTGTGTGTGTGTGTGTGTGTGCAATTTGCCACAGGGTCTCAAGGTGTAGCACAGGCTTCCCTTGAACTCACAGTAATACCCCTGGCTCTGCCTCCTAAATGTTGGGATTGTGGTGTGAGCCATAATGCCTGTCTGGTGCTAATTTTTCTGAAATGATATGTTAAAAAAGTAAAAAAGGCCATGGCTGGTCAAAACAAAAGTAAGAGTTCAGAGAGTCTGGAGAGATGGCTCAGCGGTTAAGAGCACCAGATGCTCTTCCAGAGGATCCGGGTTCGAGTCCCAGCACCCACATGACTGCTAACAACCATCCACAACTACAGTTCCAGGGGATCTGATGCCCTCTTCTGACCAACTCGGGCATTGCACAACACGGGTGCACTTACATAAAGTTAAAATAATAAACTATTTTTTAAAAAAGGAGTTTTTTTAAAAAGGAGTTCAGGAAGCCAGGCATAGTGGTGCACACCTTTAATCTCAGCACTTGGGAGACAGAGGAAGGCAGACCTCTGTGAGCCTGAGGCCAGCCTGGTCTACAGAGTAAGTTCCAGGTCAGCTGGGGCTACAGGGAGACACTGTCTCAAAAAAAAGGGGGGGGGGACTGGAGAGAGGGCTCAGCAGTTAAAAGCACTGACTGCTCTTGTAGAAGACCTGAGTCCCAGCACCCACATGATGGCTAACAATGGTCCTAACTCCAATGGTCCTAACTTCAGGTCCAGGGGGATCCAATGCCTTCTTCTGACCTTTTAGGGCACTGCATGACATGGGTGCACTTATGCACATGCAGGCAATACATTCATACACATAAACATGGTGGCTTATGCCTTTAATCCCATCACTCGGGAGGCAGAGGCAGGCAGATCTCTGTGGGTTCGAGGCCAGCCTGGTCTACATAGTGAGTTCCAGGACAGCTGAGACTACAGGGAGACCCTGTCTCAAAAAGACCGAAAAAAAAAGATCCAGCAGATGAGCCTACCATGCTTTGACTCAAAAACTTCACTAACAATGTAAATCTAAGCAAACATTATAAGAAATAAAATAAAAGCTAATATAGCTAATCAAATGACCATTTACAAATGTCAACAGGTCCTCTCAATGACAAAATTGGCAAATAACAGATAAACAGAGCCAACTAAAAAACTGCTCAGATTCAAAAGCAAACTACAGTTAAAAGGACTACTTTTAAAATGAGAGACCCTACCGCCTGTCAAACTGGCAAAGGTGTCTAACAAACATGTATTCAATATGGGCCATGCCACAACTGAAGGGGAACCCATGTAGCAACGAGCAGCTGAGCCCCAGCGATACCTCAGTGCTTCCTGGGGACACGGGGGCACAGCCAGCTTTTGCGTTCTGCTGACTCATTTCTGTCCTGTGTGAGTAATCCACAGCCAGCACTAGTGTGAGTGCAAACGTGCTGCAAAGAGCCTGCATCGTTTGCCTCAGCATCCAGGTTCCATCAGGGCGACCTCCCAACAGATAGCATTTAGAGATGGCGAGCTCACACAGCGGCACCTCAGCACCTGCCGCCAGGGAGGCAATCTAGTGAGTTATGCAAGAGCCACAACTGCAAATATGATGTTTCGTTAATGACACTTTCAACAAACAATAGGGACAAGGGAAAATGTTTAGACTTAAAGACATGTAAGGAACACACATGCACAGGGAGAAACAGGGTGCAAACACCTCATTTTCTTACATTTATATCGAGGTGAGAATAAAAGTGGCTTCACTCTTCACTACCCTTTTCCACACTGTTTCATGGTCATGTATTTATTTTAAACGTTTGTAATGATGGGCATTTTAAGAACTTAAAAAAAAACCAAAAAACAGTGAGCCTGCTGGCTAAGTGCTAACAACAAAGCGAACTTAAAGTGAACCGTCTTACAGGTGCAGGTCAGTTTAAAGAGGCCATGAAGCTCCCTGGAGGGAGGGAGACCAGCTGCTGGCCTCGAAGCCAGCTGTGGATGGAGAGACCAGTACCAGCAGGAGGAATCCCACACGATGAATTCCAATCTGTGTTTCAGCCCAAGTAAATTAAGCAGACTTGCTTTGAAAAACACAGGTGAACTCTGAACCTTAGAATGGTTAGAACTCTGAGTGAGCCAAGCACCCCACCTGGCTCCAGCCCATCAAACCAGCAACAAACAGAGTCCACTCCCGCTGGTGGCTGGGGGAGATAAGGGTCACCTGTTTCTGCCCACGCGCCTGGCAGATGGAAAGTCTGGGGTATAAAATAATAACAAGCCAGGTGTGGTGGCGCACGCCTTTAATCCCAGCACTCGGGAGGCAGAGGCAGGCAGATCTCTGTGAGTTCAAGGCCAGCCTGATCTACATAGTGAGTTCCAGGACAGCTGGGGCTATAGGGAGACCCTGTCTCAAAAAGACCAAAAAACCACAATAACAAGTAGGAAGAGTTTAGCAAAACAACCCCACAGAAAAACACCCAAGAAAAGCACCTTTCTCAGCACCGGAGTCTGGCCTATTTCACAGGCCTTCAAAATTACCCCAAAATTACAAGCACAACACAGGGCTGGGAGAGAGGAGGGAGGAGGGAGCAAACCCCAGTGCTATGCTAATCAGAATGAACAGTCATCTAGGAAAAAAAAAAGAAAACCAATAGTCAAGGACAAAGGGCAGCCTTGAAAGACAGAGGAGCCCATTTGTGTAATTAAGATTCTGTTCATTCTTATTGAATCAAATCTTGTTTAAGTGGAGTTTAAGCTCATGTAGCAAGCCAAAAGAAGAGGTGAAATTCATTTTGGGGAGCTGTGTGTTTTATTGTGTGCTGCTTTTTTATTGGTGTGTCGCTGGTAGTGTCTCCATCAGGCAGGTGACTCCCACCAGTGCTGCTGAGCTACCCTGGGGGAGGGCAAGAAGGGCTGAAGGAGGTCAGCCGAGGAGTGCAACTAGAACTACAGGGAAACGAATCCCTCGCATTTCAGCTCTCTTTGGGAGTCAAAGTAGTTCAAAACCACACTACAACAGGCTCAGGCCTTCAGTGACAAGAACTGGACCCGGTTAATACAGTACACCGAACAACAGTGTGGGGTGAGCTACGAAACAGCAAAAACACTAGAGAATACAAACTATTAAACACATTAAAAATTCTTAATCAAGCCAGGCGGGCGTGGTGGCACACGCCTTTAATCCCAGCACTTGGGAGGCAGAGGCAGGCGGATCTCTGTGAGTTCAAGGCCAGCCTGGTCTACATAGTGAGTTCTAAGCCAGCTGGGGCTACAGGGAGACCCTGTCTCAAAAAGACCAAAAAAAAAAAAGTTTTAATCTAAACTGTATCTACTAACCCAAGTCCACTGCTAGGAATGCATGCCGCTGACCAATGTGTAGACACCCAGAGATCCTATTCCAACATTCTCACGAACCCTCGGGCTAGCAAGTTACACTTAACGTCATTCCATTTAGTTTGGGGCATCTGTTTAAGGAAAAAACTACACACGCACAGAAACTTATTATAAGTATATATGTAACAGAAAATGTGCACAGGGGCTGGACAGATGTTTCAGTGGTTAAGAGCACCGATTGCACTTTCAGAGGACCTGGGTTCAATTTCCAGAACCCATGTGGTGGTTAACAACCTTACATAACTCCAGTTTGGGGGATGTAACACCCTCTCTGACTGCCTCAGGCACTGCACAGGTGCACATGCAGACAATGCACTCATACACACAAAATTAAAAATAATAATAAAATATTTTTTAAATGTGCCCAGAACATCTATAAATCTATAAGAATGTAAACAGGACCAACTGTGTAATGTCACAGAGGGTTCCAAGACTAACTTTAAAACTCACTGGCTGAATTTATTACATAACCAGTATTACTTTCACTTAATTTTACTTGCTATTGATGCATCTATTTCTCAAAATGAAAGGTGATGTGCAGACTGGAGGCCCACGCCTTTAATCCCAGCACTCGGGAGGCAGAGGCAGGGAGATCTCTGTGAGTTCAAGGACAGCCTGGTCTACATAGTGAGTTCCAGACCAGCTGGGGCTACAAAGAAACCCTGTCTCAAAAAGACCGAAAAAAAAAAAAAATTCAGACAGGGAAAAAATAAAAAAAGGTACTCTGATTAAATGAGAGCAAAACATTTCAAAGTAAGGA
>NW_008360325.1:1808574-1815028 GCF_000622305.1 Nannospalax galili | reverse complement strand
TGGTCTTTTTGAAACAGGGTCTCCCTGTAGCTCCAGCTGGCCTAGAACTCAACTTGTGCATGACCAGGCTGGCCTTGAACTCACAGAAATCTGCCTGCTTTTGCCTCCTGAGTGCTGGGATTGAAGGCGTGCACCACCATGCCCAGCCCAACAGATCTATTCCTTCTTTCCCTTCTTATAGCCCGTGCCTTCCATCCAATGGATAGCAGTAATTCACTCCCAATTTAGCACATGCCAGATCTTGTGCTATAAGCTTTGCACAGATCTTTTCAGCTAATCCTTGAAACGTCCTTTAAGCTAGCTGGTACTACTGTTGTTTGAAGCTGAAGAGATTATTTTCCAAAGTGGGAAGTTTCTGGAGATCTGTTCCACAGACTCCTGCATAGCACATCACTGACTCTGCTCTGTGAGACGTGGATCTGAGTTCTCTTCCCTTGAATCCAGAGGACTGCAGTAAGGAGGCTGTGCCACTTCTCAGGCTCAGTCAGCAACCAAAACGCAGCTTCTACCCCACAGTCTTGGGGCACTCATGCTCAGAACTCAGCTGCCATGTTGTGAGGAAGCCCAAGCCACATGCAGTGGCCCAGGCCCCATGTAGCATTCTGGCTGACAGCTGCAGCTTTGGCCGCATCAGCCACCAGAAACAGGGAAGCTGTTAAGCTCCAGCCACCATCTACCCCACTGCAAGGGCAGGAGTGGCTCCAAGAGAGGCCTGAGTAGATTCCAGAGCACTGTTCAAGAAATGCGCAAGACAACTATGAGAGAAAATGACGTGTGCATGTACTGATGTGTGTGCAGGTATGTGTGTGCACGTATTCATGGAGGCCAGAGGTCAATCTCAGGTGTCATTCCTCAGGAGCCATTCATTTTATATTATTTTTGTTTATTTTGTTTTATTTTATTGACACGGGATCTCCCTGTAGCCCCAGCTGGCCTGGAACTCGCTATGTAGACCAGTCTGGCCTTGGAACTCACAGAGATCTGCCTGCCTCTGCCTCCTAAGTGCTGGGCTTAAAGGTGTGCGCCACCATGCTCAACTCCTTATACTTAAAACAGGGTTTTTCACTGGGACCTGGGGCCTGCCTATTCAACTAGGCTGCATGTCCCTACTTCCCCAGTGCTGAGTATCAAACTCAAATCCTCATGCTTACACGGCAAGCACTTTACCAACTGAGCCATGTCCCTGGCCCCAAATAGCACGTTTGTTGTTGTTTTTTTTAATAATTTATTTAATAACCACATACTTAGAAGAAGCATTTCATTACAACAGCATTAACATATTCAATAACAATCAGATGCCGAGGAGCTCAGAAGGTGGGCGACTGTGACCAGTGATAGTCACGTATATAGAGATTAGAAATGCATGTGAAAACGTCTCAATGTCAATTGCTTTGGAGTGAATTCTTCTGTATGAAATAAAAATTTAAAAAATAATGATTAAAAAATAATTCTTCAAAGCATAAAAATAAAAAGCAAACCCCATCCATCTTGTCTGGAGGTGCAGGTCTCTGCTGTGTGTACGATGCTCACCTGTCTCCAACCCTTGACTCTTATTTCACTCCACTAAATTGGAGAGATTTATTCTGAGAAACCAGAACAATGAAGGAAAACCAGCATGAGGTCCGCCAGTTGAGGGCCTGAGGTTGCCAATGTCTGCTCACCACAAAGCCTACACTCTAACTTCACCGTGAGACACTTTGCTGTCTGCATTCAAATGATGTAAAAGGCAAAAGAGGACAGGAATGCCCCGCACACAGCTCCTTAAACTGTGGCTGACATCCTGTATTTGGGCTGTAACTAACCTGGGGCCATGAAAAAGCTGAAAACAATGAAGATTTCTGAATACGAGGATCAAAAATGACACAGACTCAATCAGTGTGCAGTGCTGCTGGTGGCCTTGGCCTGCTGCACATATCCACTGCAGCCTTGGCTCTGAGCACACGACATGCACACTTGCAATGAGTGCATCATCACTGCTCATGATGCCAGTGAACGCTGGCTCCAATACCTTGTAGGTTCAACTGCGGTGTTTTACTGTATTTAAGTTTCTGAGCCGGGCGTGGTGGCGCATGCCTTTGATCCCAACATTCAGGAGGCAGAGGCAGGCAGATCTCTGTGAGTTCAAGGCCAGCCTGGTCTACATAGTGAGTTCCAGGACAGCTGGGGCTACAGGGAGGCCCTGTCTCAAAAAAGACCAAAAAAAAAAAAAAAGCATATCACCTCATTAGTATACAAATTTGCTTCCATCCCAAAGAACTGTTCTATTTAGTGTGTGTGCGTGTAGGTGTATGTATGTGTGTGCACGCACGCGTGCACAAGCATATACCATTGTGATCACGTGGAGGTCCAACGATAATTTTCAGGAGTCAGTTCCAGCCTTCTGGTGTTGGTTGAGGCAGGATTCTCTGAGCTGTGCACTCCAGCCTAGCCAGCCTGCAGGTTTCCCGGTAATGCTCTTGTCTCCACCTCCAATCCTGCCCTAGTATTTCTGGGACAGATGTCTGCCTCCATGTCTAGCTTTTTCACATGGGTTCCAAGGACTGAATTCAGGTCTTCGGGCTTGTACAGCAAGAGCTTTTACTTGCTGAATCATCTCCCCAGCCCTAAAGAGCTGTTTCAGATAAATTTCTTTATGATTTATGAGTAAATGTTTAATTTGTACACCTATTTTATATACCTATGTACTAAGGCTGATATAAAAATTTCTTGGGCAAAAGTTTAAGAAGTGAGCTGGGTGTGGTCACATACACCTTTAATCCCAGCACTCAGGAGGCAGAGGCAGGCAGGTCTCAGGTAGTTCAAGGTCAGTCTGGTTTACATAGTGAGTTCCAGGCCAGCTGGGGCTATAGGGAGACCCTGTCTCAAAACAAAACAAAACAACAAAATAAAACAAAACAGAAGTTTAAGAAGCCCTGCTCTGTAGAATGATGAGTGTATACCTAAACTCATAGACAGTGGCTAGAAAAGAAGAAAGTATTCCTAGAAAATCCTAAAATAATTGTTTCTTGGCCTTTTGGCTAAGATCAAGTGAAAAACCCTAATAGAGACCCCACTCTGGCTGGTAAGAGGCTCAGCAGGGAGAGACACTTGATGACCCAAGTACAAACCCCAGGACCGACATGGTGGAAAGGGAGAACTGATTCCTACAAGTTATCCCCTGATTTCCACATATGCACTGTGGGATGAACATGTATGTGCATGCACACACATACAATAAAAAGACCCCACCCAGCCTTCTGCCCAAGCTGAGGTTCATTTTGCCGTTTCTCCCTCTTCCTGTTTACTCTTGTGCCATGTTTCCCCCTGTGTTTCTTGTTCTGAATGTTTTGTCTGTAAAGCATTTTGTCAGTGGTCAGGACTTAAGCCTGAAGAATAAAAAATAAACTAATCCTCAGACTGGATTCCGAGGTAGAAAGAAAGGAGACAAAAGATGTCAACACTGACCCAAATACCTGAAAATGCCAAAAGGACCACCTAAAAGAAAAATCAGGGCTGGAGAGATGGCTCAGCGGTTAAGAACACTGGCTGTTCTTGCAGAAGACCCAGGTTTGAATCCCAGCACCCACATGGCAGCTAACAACTGTCCGTAACTCCAGTTCCAGGGCATCTGATAGCCTCTTCTGTCTTGCGAGGGGATGTGGGTGCACTTACCTACATGCAGGCAATATACGCATACACATAAAATAAAAATAATAAAATATAAAACAAAAAACCCAAAACAAAACACTTTATAAAAAATTTTTAAAAAAAGAAAGAAAAATCAAATAATACTGGATACACTTTTAAAGGCGGCATCAGCCAGGTATCATGGTGCACCCCTTGGCAGGTGAAGCAGAAGGACCTCAAGTTGGAGGCCGGCCTGTACTAGGTAACATACCTGCCTCAAACACTGAAACAGGGGTCTGGGGAGATGGCTCCGTGGATAAAGCTCTTGCTACGCAGGTATGAGGATCTGAGTTTAGATTCATGAATCCAAGTAGAGGTTGGGTGCAGCAGCACATACCTGTAAGCCCAGGGTGTGGACGGGAGGGTGGGAGGCGGAGACAGGAGGATCCCCAAATCCCCAAAGCCTGCAGCTCAGGCACCACAGTGGTGAACAAGAGACCTCACCACAAACAAGGTAGAAGGCAAGGGCTGACACCTGAGATCTTCCTCTGACTTCAGCCATGGCATGCACAGTCACACACACAAACGTGCACACTCACACGCACACACATGCACACACACACACACACACACACTCAACACATGAATCATATATACACCTTAAAAAAAAAAAAAAAACTCAATAGTTTAAAACAGGCCAGGCCAGGCCAGGCATGTTAGTTCAGGCCTTTAATCTCACACTCAGGAGGCAGAGGCACGTGGATCTTCCTGAGCTCCAGGACAACTGGGACTACAGAAAGATCCTATTTCAAAAAACTAAAAATAAACCATAAAACATATGTCAAAAGTGCAAATTATATATTTGAACATGAATCTTTCATAAAGGGAGGGATATAATGGCACACAGTGGTAGCCCCAGCACTTGGGAGGCAGAAGCAGCTGGATCTCTGTACAATTAAGGCCAACCTGGTCTACATAGAGAGTTCCAGGCTACAGGGAGACCCTGTCACAAAACAAAAATCTAAAAATAGAAAAATTAAACATAAACGTGAGGGATAGAGACACATTACACGTGCACATACAAACATACACAGGACATGGTAAGAGAGGTCCCCCCTCGGAATTTTAGCACTAAGGGTCTAAGAGGCAAAGGTGAATCAACAGGTCAACCAAATGATCAATTCCAACTTCAGCAAAACTACAAGGGCCAGCACTCTGGAAGGGGCACACCGACATGGTCTATGACATATCACCGGCAAGGGTACTTAAAGCTCATCGTGAGGAAACTATCAGGCAAATCCATATTTGGAGACATTCTGCAAAGCACCTGGTCTAGATTCTTTACCAATGTCGCCATCATAAAAGACAAAAATTGTACCAGTTAAAGGGGACCAAGGAATACACACCAACATGAAATTTGCAATTCTAATTGGATTCTGAAAAAATAAAAAAAACTATAATAGATGTTATGGGCTAATTGGAAAGACTGAAATAGAAACCATAAATAACAGTGTTTTGACATGGTCTTAAATTTCCTAAATATGTTAGCATATGGGTAATGTATATATTAACGTGGTAATGTGGTAACATGACTGTAGGGAATGTCTTTGTTCTCTGTGTCTGTGTGTTTGCAGGCACACACACATACACACACACACACACACACACACACACACGCCAAGGTGCACGCACGTGTGGAGGTCAGAGGGCAACCTGGTGTACTGATCCTCATCTTCTGCCTCATTTGAGACAGAGCTTTTGGCTCCTCCGGCTGAGTGTGCCAGCTGGCCTGCAGGGAGTCTCCCGTCTGCCTGCTGTCTTGCTGTAGGAGTGTCCACTACTGCTTTGCCTTGGTCTCAGGATCCCAACTCAGTGCTCAAACTCCTGAGGAGAGGGCTGTACTCACTGAGCCATCCCCCTAGACCCATGTCCCTGTTCTTCAGTCCATACCTGCTGAATCACCACTGGTGAAATGCCATGATGTCTACCACTGACTGGGTACATGCATTAAAGAGAGAAACAAAAAGAAACACCAGAGCACAGTGAGCAAAACCAGGGCAGGGTGCCTGGAGGGGAAAGGCTCAGACACTGGCAGGGTGATCTTCCTGCAGCTCTTCTGCACAACTGAAAACTTCCCAACTAAATACTTGAGAAGGAAAAGAGGCCTATGGTACAAAATATGTGTCTACAAGTATGCACCACAAAGTAAAAGTGTAAGGTTTCTCTAGGCTTTGTCAGGCATCGACGGAGATGGTAAACATGCAGGGCACTGTGGCACAGCCTGTGATCCCAGCATTTGAGAGATGGAGAGAGGAGGATCAGGAGTTCAAGCCCAGCCTATCTAGTTTGAGGCCATCTTGGCTAAATGAGATCCTGTGCTCAAAGAAAATCACACCCCCAAACAAAACCATGATCATGTAAACACTATTCAGCAGAAGAAATAAAAAGCCTTGTAAATGACGTGATGTGATTCAAGTTACAGACAAATCATGGCATGACAACTAGGATGCAGTGCAAATGCAAGATAATTACACCTAACACCATTTAATCTTCACGGAGAAGCGGCTATAATTCTGCACCTATGGCAGCCTCATCTGTAGCTGTGAAGACACACCAAACCACCTAACCGTCCACTATTTCAGAGCCCTTCTACTCTCTAGAATGGCCGCCGAATTTCCCAACTTCTAAGCAACCTCTTAACTTGAAAATCAGCGCTGCCTCATTCAAAAAGTATCAAATAATGTCCTTTCACAGGGCAGTCCTACCCAAAGCCCTCAGTACTGACGGCTGGAAGTTCAGGAAGAGGCCGCAGGTGTGATCTAACATATAGCTAGAGGAAGGAAGGGGG
>NW_008360325.1:1781677-1808540 GCF_000622305.1 Nannospalax galili | reverse complement strand
GGGGAGGAAGGGAGGAGGGGGAAGGGAAGGAGGAAGGACGGAAAGATGGAAGGAAGGAAGAAAGAGGGGGAGGAGGGAAGGAAGAGGGAAGGAGGGAGGGACGGAAGGAGGAAGGAAGCGAAGGAGGAAGGAAGGAGGGGGAGGAGGGAGAAACGGAGTGAGGGTGGAGGAAGGAAGGAAAGGAGGGAGGGAAGAGGAAGAAGAGAAAGAAGGAAGGAGGAAGGGATGGGGAAGGAGGGGATTAAGGAAGGAAGCGAGCACATCCCCAGGGCCGCCGCACTCACTCTTCATCCTCACGGATGGCGGCACAGCCGGCTCGGTGGGGCCGAAGCGGCGGGGCCTGGTACTTCCCTAGGCGGCGTGGACTCGAGGACCTGCGCGCTGGGCCCTGGCGGGAGAGCGTTACGATCCCACCGCCATATTGTATTCCGGTCACCCTAGCAACCACCAGATACCCGAGCGCCCAGAACCACCGCTTGCGCGTGCGCACAAGACCCTGCCAGAGCACGCATGCGCAGTGCTGCCCGCCTCCGCAGCCTGGTTGCTAAGCGACCCCTCTGATGGTTTTAAATTTAAATACAATTCCCTGCCGCTGCAAGTAGGCGACCTTCCCGGGCTCCCTCTTCCCAGCTGTGGGGAGACTCCTGGGCCTGGACTGGGGTACTGAGTCATTCAGGAGCCAGCAGGAACTGGTTACCTGTTCTGTGCCGGCTCCTACAGTGCGCTGTTCAGCGACTGCCCGGTAAATTTGTAGTTTCTTTTTTAATCCAGCAAACATTTATTTTGCTCCAAGCACCGAATATAAAGAAAAGCAGCGAAGACAAGATTCGTGATTTTTTTTTCCCCCGGGGGGGTGCGCACTGAACTTAACACATGTTGTTAAGATGTTAAGACGACTCCCGCTAGGTCACCCTGTACCACTGTTTTCTTTTTTTTTTTTAATTCATTATTTTTATTTTATGTGTATGTGTGCATTACCTCCATGTAGGTTAAGTGCACCGTGGAGGTCAGAAGAGGCTGTTGGATCCCCTGGGACTGGAGTTACAGACAGTTGTGAGCTGCCATGTGGGTGCTGGGATTCGAACCCAGGTCTTCTGAAAGAACAATCAGTGTTCTTAAACCGCTGAGCCATCTCTCCAGCCCCAACTGTTTTCTTGTTTCTGTAAAATGAGGTTGAAAAATAAGCACCCCTGGCCTCAGCAGTTAAGAGCACTGGCTGCTCTTTCAGAGGACCTGGGTTCTATTCCCAGCATCCTTAACTCCAGTTTCAGGGGAATCCGAAGCCCTCTTCTGACCTCCGTGGCATTGCACGACATGGGTGCACTCACATACATGCAGGCAATACACTCATACACATAAAATAAAAATATTTTTTAAAAAGAAAGAAAAAGCACCCCAGGGGGACTCCATGAGGTCTAAGTAAGGTGTCCCTGGTGCACTGTGCAGTTTCTGGCTGTTTTTGTTTTTGTTTTTTGCCTGAGGTCTGACCCACAGCCTAGCATAGAGAGAGTGCTCAATAAATATCTGTCAGCTAACCGAGAAGCATCGTCACCTGTCACCTGACCTGTCCTTCCTTTCCGTCTGAGGGCAAGGCTGATTTTAAATGAGTTTTAGGATAGCCAGGGTGGTGGTGCACGCCTTTAATCTCAGCACTGGGGAGGCAGAGGTGGGAGGATCTCTGTGAGCTCAAGGCCAGCCTGGTCTACATAGTGAGTTCCAGGACAGCTGGGGCTACAGGGAGACCCTGTCTCAAAAAAATTAAAAAAAAAAAAAAAAAAAACAACAAAAAAAAAAACAACAGTTTTAGGGATCCACGACAAACTTTGCCCTTTAATCCAATTAAACAGGCAGGTTAGAGAAGAGCTGTGCTGACTTAGGTTGCAGAAGCCATTTTTCACAGAGTGGCAAAGGGCTTTGTCAAGGTCACCTGCTGGTGGCCCTCTGAGCTCAGATATCAGTCTCTGGATTCCAACTCCCTGCATTTCTACATTCAAAAGAGACTTTGCAGAACTGTTCCAATAATGTACATCTCTTAGGGAACCAGCTGATCTGTTGTAGCAAAGTAGAAGCAAATCTGAAAACCTTCTGTTTGTCTGGGTTTGTTTTTGTATTGTCTAACAGGTTTGATACAGTACATGTTGTATAATGAAACATTTAATTTCTGATTTTTTTTTTTCCCTCAGAGTTAGCAAACAGGAATCAGGTTCCATATGGAAAGTTCTGCCCTCCTTGGGTCTGTACATGCCAGGGCCTCAAGTCAAAATAAAAAAAAAAAAATGTAAGAAGCAAGTTGGAGGGTAGTTATGGAAACTGATCAAGAGATAGACTAAAAAAAAAAAAAGCATGGATTAGGCTATAGCTCAGTGGTAGGACAGAGGGTTATTACGTTGAAGACCCTAGGTTTGATCCCTAGACACACAGGGGGGAAAATTCACTTAAAGGCAGGGACCATAGAAAAGAGAATAAAATCAAGAGAATCAAGGCAAATGATCTGACCTCTGGGGACTAGTGTGCTAGAAAAAGCAAAAAGATACAGAGTAAAGGGGGTTACAAATCCCTGTCACAAACATTTTTCTCTAGAAGTGTTTCCAGAATGCACAGGCATGTTTGCAAACCCACCGTCCTAAGGCAATCTTGGCACAGTGAGTTTAACATTCCAAATATTTGTTGGGCACCTGCTCTTCGAGCCTGGCCCTAATTCTACGCACTTGGGCTATATACGCCAAAAGACACACATCAACAGGCAGACAGTGACAGTTCAAAGCAGTAGGATGGTGAAAGTCCCTAAAAGCATTAAGCAGAAAAACTGGTCATACACCAGAGATTGGGTTCCGACATGACACTGAACTCACTGGCCACAGAAGATAGGGAGTGTGGCCTTGTACATGCTGAGGGACAGTGATCTCTACCTTAGAATTCTCCAGGCACTGGCCAGGTGTGAGGGCACACATGCAAGGAGGACTTAGAACATTTACTTCCCGTGAGCCTCTCTGCGGTAGCCAATGATGGCTATCCAGAACCCAAAGGAAAGGTAAATAAGGGAGGCAAAACCCTGGGATTTCAAGGACAAGGACCCAACACAGAAAAGAGGGTTAGGGATTCAAAATTCCATGGTGAAGGCCAGGCAAGGATGAAATGGGCCTCAGGGCTGAAGAACAGCCGATCCAGAGTATAGCAGGTCCGAAAGTTCTGGAAGGATGTCTCCCAACTAAAAGCAAAACAAACAATAAAAACCCCACAAAAGAACGAGTGCTATCTTATCTCATGTGTTTGATGTTATCAAAAAAGAATTCAGTAGTTCTGTCAGGTCAGTAGCTGCTCCCTAGAAAAGTATGCAAACAACATAGAACAACATAGAGCAACACAGAAAGTTCTACCAGAACCAGGGGTCCGGTTGGGATGTGGCCCATTTGGTTGAGTGCTTGCCTAGCATGCATGAAGCCCCGGCTTGGACCCCCAGCACTGGGTACAACCAGGCAAGGTCATGAGAGCCTTTAGTCCCAGCTCTTGGGAAGTAGAAACAGGAGAATCTGAAGTTCAACATCATCCTCAGGTACATTGTGAGTTTAAGGCCAGCCTGGGCTACATGAAACCCTGTCTCAAAAAAAAAAAAAAAAAAAAAAGCCAGGCATGGTGGCGCATGCCTTTAATCCCAGCACTTGGGAGGCAGAGGCAGGCAGATCTCTGTGAGTTCGAGGCCAGCCTGGTCTCCATAGTGGATAGCTGGAGCTACAAGGAGACCCTGTCTCAAAAAGACCGAAAGAAAGAAAGAGGAGAGAAAGAGGAAGAGGGAGGGAGGGAGAAAGAAAGAAAGAGAGAGAGAGAAAGAGAGAAAGAAAAAGAGAGAAAGAAGAGGGAGGGAGGGAGAAAGAAAGAAAGAAAAGAAAAGAAAATGGTTCATAAAAATATATAGACACACCGGGCCTGGTATTGCAAGCCTTTAATTCCAGCACTTGTGAGACAGAGGCAGGCAGATCTCTGTGAGTTCAAGTGCACCCTGGTCTACATAGGGAATTTCAGGCCAGCTGGGAGACCCTGTGCAAAAGACAAAAAGACAGAGAGAGAGAGAGAAAGAGAGAGAGAGAGAGAGAGAGAGAGAGAGAGGGAGAGAAAGGGAGGGAGGGAAGGAGAGAGGGAGAGAGGGAGAGAGGGAGAGAGGGATAGGGAGGGAGGGGAGGGGAGGGGAGAGGAGGGGAAAGACCCTTTATAAAAACCTCCAACTGCTCTCCACCACTTGTCTTCTGGCTTCGGAGCTGTGCGTCTCGGGTGCCCCCTGGTGCCCACCTTTGGTCACTGCGCCTGCCTCGGCCTAGCCTCCCTCCCCCCGCGGTTCCCACGCACCCACTCGCGGAACCGGGTTGGAATTCCCAGCGCAGCCGGGGTCGGCTGGCCGCGGTCTTCTGGAGACCCCTCATGGCCGTGGAGGTGATCGCGGGGTGGGGGGTACAGGACGGTGCAGGTCCGATGGTCACTGGGGGCTTCCAGCCCGCTCTGGGTGACCGCGAACCCCCGGGTGACCTCGAACCCCTGGCCCTCCGGCCCACACCCCGGATGCTGAGACACCCCGACGTCACGCGTCCTTTCCTGGACACCCAGTCTCCTGCCTTGACTCCCAAGTGTAGATGAATCCTGCCACCTCTTTCTCTGCAGGGCGTGGTGGCCCAGACCTGGGAGGTCTGAAGTTCAAGGTCACCCTCGAACGTAGTGAGGTGGAAGCTAGCCTGGGCAACGTGAGACCTCCTCCAGCCTCCGCCCAGTTCTTCAGTTGGGTCCCCATTGGCCGGATGGAGAGACTGAGCCCCTTGAGGCCTGGCTCCGCGGGAGGGAGGATTCCCAGTACCCGCGTTCGCTTTCCAGCACCCACCTACCTGGTAACGCCCTCTACTGCTCCCGGGAGCGTCGAGTGACTTGGGGCACGTGGTGCACGCACAGGCCAGCCCAGCACGCATAGCATAAAATGACGAAAGAGCTGAGGTCTTGCTTGAGAGAGCATAATGTTTTGTTTTTTTATTTTATGTATATGAGTGTATTGCCTGCATTTATGTGAGTGCACCCGTGTCCTGCAATGCCGCAGAGGTCAGAAAAGGGCTTCGGATTCCCCTGGAACTGGAGTTAAGGACGGTTTGTAGCCGCCATGTGGGTGCTGGGATTCGAACCCGGGTCTTCTGCAAGAGCAGTCAGTGCTCTTAACCGCTGAGCCATCTCTCCAGCCCTGTTTTGTTTTGTTTTGTTTTGTATTTAAAGCACTTTAAAAAATATATATATATAATAAAGATATAGTATATTATATATTAGAATTATATATTTATATTATATTACATATATACATAATTCCGGCTGGGTCAAGGCGTGGGAAACTTGCAGGCTTGGGCAGCCTAGGCAGTGGTGGCCGGTCAGCTCAGCTGGTTAGAGCGGGGAGCTAATAACATTAAGGTCAAGGTCCTTGGTTCAATCCCCGCATGGGCCACATGGGGTTTTGCTTTTCCAGAAGAGCTCGTGGCGGCTTTTCGGTTGTGCAGTTCTTACAGCTGAAAATGCAGGCCTGGAACTAATTTCCCACTGAAAGCCCAAGTCTCTGGGGGTGGTCAGGTGTGTTGAGTGTAACAGCCTATTTTCTTAGGGTCATTGCCTTTTGGCCCAAGTTGGAGGTGGAACCTGTTGGTTTTGTCCTTTACAAGAGGCAATCTCAGTCTGTAGCCTAGGCTAGGCTCAAGGCAAAGATTCTGTGTCCCAACCTCCTGAGTGCTGGCATTATAGGCCTGAACTACCAGGCCTGGCTCCTCAGTGGTTCTTTTGTCAAGTGTGATTAGACTCAGAATTAAGTAAGAGCAGCTCACGTCCCCTGGGTTTGAGACCCTGGTAAATGCTTGAGATGTAGTCAAAGTGACCGACACAGTTAAATGTTGGTGGGTGGGACTGTGGTTATTACAAACAAAATTAGAGGCCCAGCTGTGCAGGGCTCATGGCTTGGAACATACAGTCGGAGTACCTGGTCAGCCCCAGGGACACAGCAGGGAGTGGAGCTGAGTCCTGAGTCCTGAGACTGGATCTCAAGCATCTACCTATGTACTGGCACTGACATTGCCTTCCGCCTTAGTCTGGTGAACATGGCTTCCTTTCTTACCGTCCACTCTGTGATCAGCCCAGAGCCATGCTACACCACCCCTCTAGCTTGAGAATTGTGGTGTTAGGAACTGCGTGTGGGCAAACTAATCAGACAAGAATAGCCCAAGGAGGGCTGGAGAGATGGCTCAGCAGTTAAGAGTGCCAATTGCTCTTACAGAGGACCTGGGTTCAGTTCCCAGCACCTACATGGTGGCTAACAACCATCTGGAACTCCAGTTCTACTGGATCCAATGCACTCTTCTGACCTCTTTGAGCACTACGTGACACAGGGTACACTTACATACGTGCAGGCCAATGCACTCATACACATAAAATAATAAAATATAAGGAGAAAGAAAAGAAAAAAGAAAGCAAATGCAACAAGAGGCTGGGCATGGTGGCACTCACCTTTAATCTCAGCACTTGGGGAGCAGAAGCAGGCTGGTCTACAGAGCAAGTTCTAGGCCATCCAGGCCAGCTGGGGCTACAGGGACACCCTTTCTCAAAAAGACCAAAAAAAAAAAAAAAAGAAAAATAATTGAAACAGACATAGCAGACACTCCTATAATCCTAGCACTTGAGAGGCTGAGGAAACAGATTCATGACTTCAGGCCAGCATGGGCTACATTCCAAGACCTTGTTTCAGTAAAGCCCAACTTAAAAAATAATTAAACAAAATTCACAAATACGATCTTCCTCTGGCCAACCCGTAGCGAAGGTGCTGAGGAGCTTGTGAATACAAGGTGGAGGTCAGCTATGATGATGATAAAGATGATAATCTTGCGGAGAAAACAATGATCAGCACCTTAGCCACCTGCTGCCCAAAGCCTCTTCCCCTACGGGTTTCATGGGCTCATCATACTAGTTGCAATTGCCAGTCTCCTTCCTACCTAGATTGCCTACTTCCCAGGACAAAGACTACAATTCATCCAACAGGTGCTTAGTGAGTGTGTGTTGACCAGCGGCCCTACTGCTCTGCTTGGAGAGAAGAGCTGGGACAGATACACATACCTGCAGGTACCAGAAGTGGGAGAAGACAGCTACCACAGTAAAAAATAAAGCTGAGAAAGAGGGGGTAGTGGAGCTGGACAAAATCTGAAGAGGGTACATGCATGCATCCACACACACACCCATACACCATGCATGCATCCAGCAACGAAGCCACTCATCCATCAATCCATCTACCCATCCATCTATCCATTATCCATCCATTCATGCATTCATGAATCCATTATCCACATAACCATGCATCCATCATCCACCCACCCACCTATCCATGTGTCCATTCATCCATTATCCATCCATTCATGGATCCATCTATCTATGCAGTTATCTACCCACCCACCCATCCATTCATCTACCCACCAGTCCACCCATCCAAGCATTCATCCATTATCCACTCATCCATGCATGCATGCACCTACCCATCCATCTGTCCGTCTGTCTCCTTATCTATCCATTAATAAAACATCTACCCATGCATCCATGCACCCACCCATGCATGCATAAACCCATTTATCCATCCATCCATCCATCCATCCATCCATCTCTCCATCTATCCATCCATCCTTCATTTCCTAAGCATATATTTTGAGACAGAACTTGTGTTGGGCACCCAGTGAGTAATATATCATTCCTGCCTTGAAGATATGCACAGTAGATGGGAATAGTGGCATTCACCTTTAATCCCAGCACTCGGGAGACAGAGGCAGGTGAATCACTGCGAGTTTGAGGCCAGCCTAGTCTACATAGTTATAGGCCAGCAAGAGCTATATAGTGAGACCTTGTCTCAAAAATAAATAAATAATAAATAAATAAATAAATAAATAAATAGATGTACACAGTCTAGGTGGCAAGTAGGCATGGGATGGGTTGCCCTGGAAACACTTTGGAAGGCTTGAGAGCACTCATGTTAAAATTACAAACTTGAGACTGGAGTGGTGGCACACACCTTTAGTCCCAGCACTCAGGAGGCAGGGGTAAGCAGATCTTTGTGAGATTGAGGTCAGCCTGGTCTACAAAGCAAGTTCCAGGCCAGCAGAGACTAAAGGAAACCCTGGCTCAAAAAACAAAACCCCAAGATCAAACAACAACAAAAACAAACTTTATAATCCCATAATGAGGCAAGATAAAAATACAGGTAAAAAATAAAACGTGAAGGGGAAAGGGAAGGAACTCCCATCGACCTGGGGTCTGGTTGAAGCCTCTTGCCAGTTGAGAGCCAAGAATTCTAGCACAATTAACATTTACTGAGAAGGCTGCCAACCTAGAAACAATATTCCTTTTATGTAGAAGTGTTTCACTGGGGGCTGAAGAGATGGTTCAGCAGTTAAGATCACCTGGCTGTTCTTGCAGAAGACCTGGGTTCGAATCCCAGCATCCACATGGCAGCTAACAACTGTCTGTGACTAGTTCTAGGCGATCCGATGCCTTCTGTCCTCTGTGGGCACTGCACAATACAGGTGCACTTGCATATATGCACACAATACACACATATACATAAAATAAAAATAGAGCAAAAACCAAACAAGAAAAAAATGGAAAAAAGTATTAGAAAAGAAATATTTCAAATAACAATGTTATAAAACAATGAACTATGTTTAAGGCCCAAGTATTTATTGCCCATTTCCTTTCCCAGCCGTAAACCTGCTATTTTCTAAGAGTCTCACAGGAAACCACGTTTACAGAAAAAGATAGGTCTTTTAAAAACATATTCTTATTTTATGTGTATAAGTATATTGCCAGCATATCTCTACATGCACCTATGTCATGCAATGCCCTCAGAGTCAGAACTGGAGTTAGGGATAGTAGTTAGCTGCCACGTGTTATAGGTCAGAGTTCACAAAAAATCACCAACACCACTTTAAGTAGCAGGGTAGATTTTATTTTTTCGACCAGCTGGGCTGTCTATCGGAGTAGAAACAGCCCTGATGATTGTTGGGTCAGAGTTTTTTTTTATAAGATTGCAGAAATATTATTCAAACAGGACATTTGTGAACCACTCAGGTTTGTACAACAGCAGAACTTTCAATCTATTAATCAACAACCAATCATTATACAGACAAGTGATACAGTCATATAACTTGGCAATCAGCTTTGTAATTTTAAGATTAGTCAACTTCCTAACCGTAACAAGTATAGTAAGAAAGCTGGAATCAGCAGTTACCCGGTTGTCAGACAATAACGGGGTGGTCTCATACTTTGTGTCAAGGTGACGTAAAATAGCAAGCGAGTTACAGAAGCGAAAACAAGCAGTTAGCCAGATGTAGAATGTCTGAGATTAGCACGTTCCATGGTTCATGGCTAGGACAATTTCCCAAGATCCAAGGTTGCCCCCCTTTTCCTTTTGGTGTGGAGCAAAGTTGCGGCTGAAATGGCTCTGAACAAAATGGAGTAACTTAGGTAAGTTTGCTGAGCCAGTTCACCACGTGGGTGCTTCGAATTGAACCCAGGTCCTCTGCAAGAGCAGCCATTGCTCTTAACCGCTGGGCGGTCTCTGCAGCCCCCTAATAGATATATTCTAATCTCTCTGTGCAGTTCTTTTCACCCACTGTTTTATCTTACCAGATTGCAGTCCTATCAAAGGTACCCCTAGAGCTACCCTGAGCCATCCTCTAAACTCATTTATTGAGAGAGGAAGAGAGAGATTCCTTGAAGCAGCTTTGAGATGTAACTCGAGAGCCATCAAAATGATGTATATGGCCTCGGCTCAGACGTTGAAGCCGACTCCCTGCTGAGAAGCTCCCACACCTCTTTCCATTAATCCGTGTTCAAATCCACGTTAAACTCCCTTCCTAATAAACCCGCTTCATAGTCACTCATCCCGCAAATCCTCTAGTATTGTGAAATCACTCATCTCTTCTTCAGTAAAAGTCTAGGAAAAGAACTTTTGAGGCTGCTGCAGCATGCACGGAGACTACTATTCCCCCCTCCCGCGTCCCACTGCTTATTGACAAACAAGCAAGCATTCGGGAGGTTGAGACAGTAGGATGGCCAGGAGTTCGAGGTGCCGGGTACAGTTCCTGCCCCAGCAAGCACCAGGCTCTGGTTCCGTCCCGATCCAACAACAGCATAACGCAGGCGTGGTGGTGCGTCCCTGCAGTCCCAAACTTCTCGAGTGGGGCCCACATTTAAGAGTGTGTCAAGTGTAGGCCAGGGATCTAGGACCCCGAAGCCCTCCACCCGAGACCCTCAGCACGGGAGGAGGGAAGCGCCGGGCTTGGCGGCCGATTCCACCCTCCGCCTTTCGGACCCGAGTGGCGGTGCGGTCGCCTCCGAGGTGTTTTGGTCCACGCAGCACCCGTAGCGCCCGCCCCTTTTCCCAGATGACGCATATTTGCGCCGCGGTCGCTCGACGCGGGTTCGAGTCCCCACTTGGGCCGCCATGGCGGGCGCAGAGCCGGGGCCGGAGGATGACGGCGGCCAGGCTTCTTGGAGTCGGAGCCGCAGCGCGGGGCTCGTCGCCCCGCTGGACCCGGAGCAGCTGCGCCGGGTCTTGGAGCAGGTGACGCGGGCGCAGCCGCCGCCTCCCCTCGGGCTGCAGGGCGCCGCGCGTCGGCTGCGAGACGCGGCCGAGGGGGCCCCGCGCCTGCTGCCGCCCCAGGTGAGGCGCCCTGGGGGGCGTGCGGACCCTCAGCCCCCCGCCCCTGCGCCGGGCTGTACATGCCGCGGCCTCTGCTTTCTGTCCTTCTCGGCGCCCCTCCCCCACCCCGCAGCCTCTGTCCATTGGTTCTGCATTAGTCGAGCCCTTGCAGTGTTGCAGGGTCTACACAGGCAGCTTTCAACACTCAGAGGAAACTCGGAGTGACCTGGGGACGCTTCCCATGGGTTGCCCTAGAGTCCTGAGGTCAGATCCCAGAGCTGAGTGGATTCTGCTGCCGACGCAGACCTGGGACAGACAAGAACTTCCTAATAGTTCGCCGTAGGCTTTAGTGAATAGATTTCTAACTCCAGAGCCCAGCACAATGTACAGCACAGTAGCAAATTAAGCACACTGCAGAACGGCCCTTCGGCAGCCAGTGGGTTTAGTACCTGCATACACTGCAGTTGGCTGCCAGGAGCAGGCTCTAGGAAGTGGCTTGACCACCTGGAAGCATCCAGGCAGGTCCTGAAGCTGGTGGTTTCCGTGTGCTGTGTACAGTCACATCCTCTTTCCCTACTGAGCTTGGAAATAACAAAACGTTGTTCACCAAGAGCTGCTTGGACCAGAAGAAATAGGCTGGAGAGGAGGCAGCCAGTTTCAGCTTGGTTTTGGTTTGGAAGTGCATTTTGGCTGGGTAGGTTTGTAGTCCGCTGGGTCATCAAGGCTGTAAGCTGAGCCAGCAGCATGGCCCAGTGGCTAAGTGCCTTTGGCGAGTAAAGGCGTCTGCCACACAGGCCTGGCAACCTGAGTTCAATCCCCAGAACCCATATAAAGGTGGAAGGAGAGAGCTGACACCACAGAATTGTCCTCTGACCTCCACGTGTGCCATGGCACATCACACACAAACACAATAATAAAAAATTTTACAAAGATTGGAGACCTGTGTTGCTAAAGTTTAGTAGGAGTATGATTCCGCCAAACAGAGCACTTTCTAGACAAGTGACCTTGGGTGACCTTGGGAAGCCAGCCTGGTCTCTATTAGCAAATCCATGCCAGGAGTCCCTGTTTTCGGGAAAATGACTCACTGGACAAACTTGCTGACTGGTGGTCTGCTGCAGAACCAAATGCGTCCCTGGCTAGGCTGTGCACAGCACATCTGAGTCAGAGACTGGCACACACTGGTACAGCCTCTAAGCACTGGCTACTCTTCTTTGGAAAGCCACTACTCTGTGCTATGCACTCTCTGGTCAGTTGTCATCAGCCACTGTGAGTTTTTGTTTTGGATTCTTGAGACAAGGTCTTATGTCCCAGGGTGGCCTCAAACTCAATATGTAACCAAAAATGACCTTGAACTCCTGATCCTCCTGCCTCTATTCCCTGAGAGCTGGGATATAGGCCTGTATCACCATGCCAGGTTTATGCAGTGCTGGGGTTTGAACTTGGGCTTCCTGTATGCTTAGGCAAGCACTCTTCCAACTAAGTTGCATCCCTAGCTCCTGGGAAATGAGCTCAAGAGGGGCCAAGTGACTTGGCCCAATGTCTTTCAGGTGGCTCCATTCCAGAGCTTGTCTTTACCAGACTGCTAAATATGGCCACAACAACTTTTTTTGAGTTTGATGAGACAGCTTTGAAAAGGTCAATGTTATAATTTCCTCCAAATGAAAGCAAACTTAAAGTTAGGCAGCTCGATTAGAAGCGTGTTTGGTATCTAATCTAATGGGGGTAGTGGGAGCTCTGTCAGCACTTGGAGTAATGTAGCCTTGTAGTGCCATCTGGTCAATCTTTCAGCCTAAACTGTGGCACAAAAGCAAAGCAGACAGGTACTCTGTCCACAAGAAGTTTGTGAACTAGCAGGAGATAAACTGTGACCTAGGTTAAGAAGCTTAGATAAGCCGGGCGTGGTGGCACATGCCTTTAATCCCTGCACTCAGGAGGCAGAGGCAGGCAGATCTCTTTGAGTTCAGGCCAGCCTGGTCTCCGTTAGCAAATCCAGGCCAGCTGTGGCTACAGGGAAACCGAAAGAAAAACAAAACAAAACAAAACAAAAACTAGAGATAATAACAAAATGCATTCAGAAAAAAAGATTGCAGGTCAGGGACCCCAAAGCTTTTAAAGAGGTGGTGTCTGAGCTAGCTTTGGAAAGATGGGTTCAGGTTGGAAATGCAGAAGAAGAGAGCATTCCAGGTGGGGTTCGTTGTCTGTAGGACTGAAGGCCCAGTGGTTCACTCTGGGGACAGTGGATCTTGACACACTTCCCTCAGGTAGATTGAGACCCTGGTTCCGATCTTCTCTGTTCCCAGCCCACAGACACACTTCAGTTCCACAAACACCTGTGCATTTTTCATGCTTCCATAACTCCCTTGTTTTTCTTTTGACCTGGAGTGCCTTTCTCACCTGATGAAATTCTTTACAGCCCTCAAGGCACCCCTTAGAGATTCCCTCCAATAGGAGGCCCACCACTGCAGGATATTCTCTAATCCCTCTGTTGTTTCACCATGATGTTATCTGCCTAACTTTTCTCTGTCTGGGGCATCTTGTCTGCCTTCAGAATCCCCAGTGAAACTAATGAAAGGACAGGGCTCCCGGTTCTGTGTCAGGAGATCCAGTCCTGAAGATCTTCAGGGACTGGGGCAGGGAAGACCTTGTTGAGACTGGGGCTTGCCTGATGTTTATGAATGGGCACCAGAGGGACTTATAAAAGTTTGCTGAATGAAATAAATACACAGCAAAGTCTCAAGTATTATACTCACATGGTAACCCAGTCTGGATGCCAGATCAATAAATTAGTTCAATTTTCCTGAAATAGTAGTATGTGTGTGTGGGGGGGCTTTTATTTTTAATGTGTATATTGTCTGCATGTGTGTAAGTGCACCTGTGTCATGCAATGCCAGCCGAGATCAGAAGAGGGCATTGGATCCCCTGAAACTGGAGTTACAGACAGTTGTTAGCTGCCATGTGGGTGCTGGGAATTGAAATCAGGTTCTCTGCAACAACAGCCAGTGCTCTTAAGCACTGAACCATCTCTCCAGCCCCATGTATTTTTTCTTAAAATGACGTCTGGGTAGTATCTCCAGAGCTTAGAGAAATATTTTGTGTAATTTGTAGTTAAGTGAAGCAAATAATTGTTCTTGAAAGATACTGCCAAGTAAGAAAATTGTACATGTTTATGTAACAAACTTGCAGTTGTGACACATGTACTTGAAGCAAGAAGCTGCTGTGCACGAAGAGTAATGGTGGACTCACAAGTAGCCCAGGAACTGAGGACTCAGGGCGTTTGTACCCGATGTGTACTTCTTCATAAGCCAAAATTTCAAAGTGTCTCTGCTGTTTATAATAGTGTGAACCATACACATGGACAAGAGGTGCATCCCAGCTTGATTTCAGTGAGGGCTTTGGTTCTGCCCTGTGTGACATTTTTCCTAACCTTCAGTAAAGGACTGGTTCTGAAGAGTACTCGGTGGTCCCAGGTCAATGGCGCTACATCCCCTTGCCCAGAGACTGGGGTGGGGGTGGGTTGTCACAACTTGTGGATGGTACTGGCACCTAGTGGGTAATGGCAGGGACACTGCTCGGGATCTTCCAGTACACAGGACAGCCCTCACACCAAACCATGACCAGTCCAAGGTTTTAATTTTTTCGGAGAGTGAGAACCCTGTCCTGGATGGGGATATTTTCACACAACCCCCCACCCACCCCCCATGCACACACCTGCCTTGGCTGTCTCTCATACATAGTGCTCAGGAAGAATTTATGGAATGCTGTAGTTGAAAGCAGTATACACAGAGCTGCCTTAAACCTTTTAGAACCTTTTTTTCTGGGGTTAATTTCTTATGGAATCCAGAAAGTGAACCACTAGGCCAAAGAACACACATTTAAGTTTTTGTTGGACTGAAAAACAATTGGAAATATGCAGCCCTACTTTTAATTATGTGTTCCTGGAGAAACACACATGTATGTACATGTGGGTGAGGTTCAGAACAGGCAGTAAGTGCAGTGGATTAGAAACCAGCTGTCTGGTGAGCCCTTCTGCGGAGCAACCACTTAGAGCCACTCAGTGTGGATGCACTTCTCAAAGAGAATGCACATCAGGTTATAGTGGATGAAAATGCAAATCGGATTATAGGGGGATGATCTCATTTTCTGACTTGATGGTTGTGCTGGATAGCTTTAGTGTCAACTTGACACACCTGGGTTGAGGGAGCCTCAATTGGGGAATTGCCTCTATTGGACTGGCCTGTGGCCATGTCTGAAGGGCATCTTCTTGATGAGTGATGTGGGAGGGCCCAGCCCACTGTGGGTGGTGCCACCCCTGGGTAGGTGGGCCTGTGTTGCATAAGAAAGCAGGCTGAACAAGAGCCAAGGGAGCAAGCCTGTAAGCAGCATTCCTCCATGGCCTGTGCTCCAGCTCCTGCCTCCAGATTCCTGCCCTGAGTTCCTACCTTGGGCTCCCTGATGAACTGCATGCAACCTGGGAGATGTAAGACAAATAAACCCTTTCCTCCCCAAGTTGGTACCAGTCAGTGTTTTGTCACAGCAATGAAGAACAAACTAAGACAATGGTTATTATTTTGAGATAGGGTAGATCGCTTTGTAGCCCAGGCTGACCTCAAACTTGTGGCAATCCTCTTGCCTTACCCTTCTGAGTGCTGGGATTACAAGTGTGTGCCACACTCCCATTCTGGGATGATACTATTTTTATAAAGTTTTAAAACATGTTGAGGGTTCTGGGAAGATGACTCAGCCGTTGAGAGCACTTCCTGTTCTTCTGGAGGACCTGAGTTTGGTTTCAGCACCCATGTCAGTGGCTCATAACCTCCTGTAACTCCAGCTCCAAGGAATATGACACTTCTGGCCTCTGCAGGCACTCCCACACACAGAATACATTCATACAGACACACAAAAGTAAAAATAAGGATTTAAAGGGATGGCTCAGCAGAAAAGAACATGTACTGTTCAGAGGGCTGGAGATGACTCAGCGGTTAGAGCACCAGCTGCTGTTTTAGAGGACCCAGGTACATTTCCCAGCACGCACAGCTAACAACTGTATGTGACTCCAGTTCCGGGGATCCAACACTCTTCTGACCTCTGCAGGCATTGCATGACATGGATGCATTTACATACATGCAGGAAATCCACTCATACACATAAAAGTAATAATAGAGGGCTGGAGGGATGGCTCAGTGGTTAAGAGCACTGACTGCTCTTGCAGAGAACCTGGGTTCAATTCCCGGCACCCACATGGCAGCTACGAACCGTCCGGGTAATTGAAGCTCTCTTCTGACCTTCGCAGCATTGCATGACATGGGTGCACTCACATACATGCAGGCAATACATTCATACATATAAAATAAAAATAATTAAAAAAATTTTTTTTTGGTCTTTTTGAGACAGGGTCTTCCTGTAGCTCCAGCTGCCTGGAACTCACTCTGTAGACCAGGCTGGCCTTGAACTCACAGATGATCTGTCTGCCTCTGCCTCCCAAGTGCTGGGATTAAAGGCATGCACCCCTACACCCGGCTCTAAAATATTTTTAAAAAAGTAATAATAGAAAAAAGAACGTGCACTGCTCTTATGGAGGACCCAAGTTCAGTTCCCAACACCCAGGCAGCTCACAGTCACCTGTAACTGTAGCTCCGGGGGATCCAATGCCTTTAGCCTCCATGGGCACCCATGCTCACATGTATGTACCCCCACACAGACACATATACATAATTAAAACAAATCTTTAAAAATAAAACTTGGGGCTGGAGTGATGGCTCAGCAATTCAGAGCACTGGCTGCTCTTGCAGAGGATCTGGGTTCAATTCCTAGCACCCACATGGCAACTAACAACCATCTGTAACTCCAGTTCCAGGGGATTCAACACCCTCTTCTGACTTCCATGGGCATTGCACAACACAGGTACACTTGCACACATGCAGTCAATATACTCGTACACATAAAATAAAAGTAATACAATTTTTTTTAAATGCTAAAAAATGAAGTAAAAATAAACCTTAAAAAAGCAAGTCAAGAGCTGGAAGTGGTGGTGTTCACTGTAATCCCAGCACTCAGGAGGCAGAGGCAGGTGGATCTCTGTGTGTTCAAGGCCAACCTGGTCTACATAGTGAGTTCCAGGTCAGCTGGGGCTACAGAGAGACCCTGTCTCAAAACAAACAAACAAAAAAGCAAGTCAGAATTGAACTATATATATACAGGGATATTTCTATAAATATTGAAAATGTTTAAATAACAGCAGAGCTCAGATAAGGTGGGTAGCTTGGGCGGAGCTTGGGCTCTGTTATAGATGCGTAGTAGCAACCTACCTGTTTACATGGTGCTCTGTAGCTTTTTGTCTTCTAGAATTTTGCTAAAGCTTTTATTTAATTTACTCACATATTGAATTGAGTCCAATTTAGACTACAGAGCTAAGGACTCCAAGTAACACCTGTATTTTATTTTTATTTTATGTGTATCAATGTCTTGCCTACATGTATGTAAGTGTACTCATGTTGTGTAGCACCTACGGAGGTCAGAAGAGGGTGTCAGGTCCCTTGGAACTGGAGTTACAGACCGTTGTTAGAGGCCAGGTGGGTGCTGAGAAAACCCAGGTCCTCTGCAAGAGCAGCCAGTGCTCTTAACTGCTGAGCCATTGCTCCAGCCTCCCAGGGATAATTTCTTAATACGTTATGAAGTCAGCATAGCACATTACAGCAGTTAGCTTGTCAGAGTGGTATAGATCAGGTTCTCCCACAGCATTTCTGTGGAGATGAGAGTCACTTCGGGAGCCTTCTCAGTCCTTGGGCTTGTCAGTGTTTCAGTGCATGAGCTCTTCTTGGTTGTAAGGGCAGAAAGGTTTGTAAACCACCACCATAAGCATACAGTTGTACTACATGGTCTTTCATATGTAAGATGTACAGTTTAGTAAACATGACAACAGTGGGTTTGTGGTAAAGGCTGTGCAGACGTCGATAAGCATAACACTTCTCTCTTCTGGTTTCTTCCTGTGTCTAAGCAACTAGAAGCCATTTGTGTCAAGGTGACATCCGGTGACATGAAAGGTAAGGAAAGGGCAATGCCCCCACTGGCCACCATCCAGCCCAAAACAGCAGGACCAAGTCAGCCACCTGGGAGAAGCTCCACCCCCGGACTCTGTGTCTCCAGGCCTCAGCTGCTCAGGGTGCAGCCCCTGGGGAGGACTGGGCCACAGCTGTGTTTCCTCTGTGGCCCCCCTCAGCCTCCTGCTCCTCAGGTGTTTGTACAGAGGCCACTGCCAGCCCTTCAGCCAGTCCCTGTGAAGAGAGTCGAGACCCCCCAGGCTGCAGATGGACAGGGTGTCACAATGATGCCTTTGGCAGCCTCTGCTGCACCGGCAGTATCATCTGTGTCCTCCAGTGCAGCACGGCTGCTTATTTCCAGCTTGCACACAACGCATACTGAGAAACTAAAGACATCTTTAAAAGTGAAAACACGTTCTGGGCGGATATCTCGGCCTCCCAAGTACAAGGCTAAAGATTATAAATTCATCAAAACGGAGGACTTGGCGGATGGGCATCCATCTGATTCTGATGACTACTCGGAGCTGAGTGTGGAAGAGGATGAAGAGCAGAGGGAAAAGCAGGTGCTTTTTGAGAACGAGGGCTGTGCCCTAAGACCTAAGGCCTTTAAGTGTCAGACTTGTGGAAAGTCATACATAGGGAAGGGGGGACTGGCCCGGCATTTTAAACTTAATCCAGGTCATGGCCAGTTGCAGCCTGAGATGTTGCTGTCTGAGAAAGCCAATGGGAGCCTGACCATGGTGTGCAGGAGTGCACGAACCAGTGACCTGGCCTCCCCTGAGCTGTCCACATCAGCTGTTCCCTGCGAGGAGGAGGCAGAGTCAGCGTGGGGTGGCCTGCAGGTAACATTTCTATCTGGTGACAGTGCCCTTACCTGCCTCTTTGTCCCTACCCTTCTCTTTTTTTTTGTAAAGTATTTTATTTTATGTGTGTGTGTTGCCTGCATGTTTGTAAGTGCATCAATGTTGAACAGTGCCTGTGGAGGCCAGAAGAGGATATCAGATTCCTTGGAACTGGAATTCTGGACCAGTGTTAACTGCCATATGGGAACTGGGAACCAAACCTGGGTCCTCTGCAAGAGCAGCCAGTGCTCTAACCACTGAGCACCTCTGCAGCCCCTGTGCCCAGTCAGAACATCTGCTGTAGATCTGTTCCTTCTGCTAAGTGGTAGATACACACTTTAGACAGGTGAGATGAGCCCCCTTCACCAGGATCTGTAACTTCCAAGGGCCTCCTATCTGTAGCCTTAATGCTCTTTTAAAGCTAAGCATGGTGGACAGAAAAGCCTGTAGCATCTTGTGGCCCTCTGACCATGTTCAGTGGACTGGTTACCACTGTTGTGTATGTGAGGGTGAAGGAAATCAATTTTGGAATCACCTAATAAAAGACATAGCTGTTTCCACATGGTCTTGCTTAGAAACAGTTTCTTTGTATAACAAGCATGCTTAATTTTTGATACCATCCAGCTATTTGCTCAATATTCTATACCCAGCTTTAGAATATATAAAATGATACATTGTGAAGTTCAATCCTTCTATCCTGTGAGTTCTGTTTAAATTGACAGTTTCCTGTGGTATGAAAGAGCTGTTTAGGCTTCTCTGAGTCTTGGGAAGCACTGGAGATCAGCTCCCTATGAGTCAGGGCTTTTATCTTTCTACTCACTTCCTTATGTTTGACTCATGGAATAGCTCCTGACATGTAGTAGGTATTCATTAGTTATTTATTGAGTAAAGTACATGGAACTAAATCTTGTACCTAGATTGTTGAGATTACTTTCCTTGACTTGGGAAGAACTGCATAGTGAAGCGATGTGGGGTTTTTTGGTCTTTTTGAGACGGTCTCCCTGTAGCCCCAGCTGACCTGGAACTCGCTATATCAACCGGGCTGGCCTCGAACTCGCAGAGATCTGCCTGCCTCTGCCTTCCAAGTGCTGCAATTAAAGGTGTGTGCCACCGTGCCCGGCTTTGTTTTTTGAGACAGGTCCTACTGTGTTCAGCCCAGACTGGTGTGTATGTCCCTTTTCCCTTGCTTTGCCACTTCTCTAAAAAGTTACTGTCCTTCCTGAAAGATGTAGAAGCTGGAGTTGAAAACCACCCCTGTGAGAACTCTCTGTATCTCCATGTACATATGAAGGGCACGTGCTAGTAAAGGTCCACTTGTTTTCCTCTGGCTAGTCTTCTGTAACAGCTTTGCTCCAACCAGGACTCCACAGGGGTTGCTCATTTCCCCACAGCAGCCATGTACTTGCCATCCTGGGCTTTGAGAGTAGAAGGCACTATTAAGAGGATGGCAGGCAAACCCACTGTCCTAGACAAACTGGACATGCAGGCTTGCTCACACGTCCTCCTTCCTTCAGCAGTCATTCCTATACCACAGCAAAGGCTGCTTCCAGCTGCTGGACTCCCTGGCTCTGGGCATTGGCCTTGGGAATGGTGGCTGTCTGGATTGTCCTGCTAGAGTGGACAGGGACATGCACAATTCCCCTCCTCCTCAAGGACCATGCAGTATTTAAGGCTGCAGATATACCTAACATTCCTCCCAAAGCTTCTGTTGAATTGAAGATTTAGAGAATCTCAGAGCTGAGGACGGCTGGGTACAGTGGTGTCAGTAGTCCGAGCTGCTCGGGAAGCTAAGGCAGGAAGATGACTTAAGCCCAGGAATTGGAAACTAACCTGGGCAATACCATTTGACTAATCTCAAAGCAAAAACATAAGCCAGGCCTGGTGGCTCATACTTTCATCCCAGCACTTAGGAGGTGAAGCAGGCAGATCTCTGAGTTTGAGGCCACCCTGGTCTACATAGCAAGTTCCAGGCCAGGCCAGCTGGGACTACAGGGTGACAAAAAGACAAAAAAAAGGATAAGTCATAAACTAGAAGTAAAATTGAGGTTTCTGTTGTTGGGTGCTAGAGATTGATATCAGGGACTTGTACATGTTAAGCACAAGCTCTACTGCTGAGCTCCACCCCTAACCCTGATGTAAGTTTTTTGAAAAATGATTTACTTATTTGTACAAGTGTTTTCATTGCCAGTATGGTTATTGTATATAGTACCGGCAAAAGTTGGAAGAGGACAACAGAGCCATCATGTGGGTGCTGGGAGTCCAACCCGGTCCTCTAGAAGAACAGCAAGGGCTCTAACCCCTGAGCCACCTCTCCAGCCAGCTCCCCACCCCGTGTAAAATTTTACAATGATGATCACATCAGAGAAGTTTCTTTCTTTTTCTGTTTTTTTTTGTTGTTGTTGTTGTTTTGGGTTTTTTTTTTTTTTTGTTTTTTTTTTTTTTGTCTTTTTGAAGCAGGGTCTCCCTGTAGCTCCAGTTGTCCTGGAACTCACTATGTATACCAGGCTGGCCTTGAACTCACAGAGATCCGCCTGCAGGCGCCTACAGGCGCGCACCACCACACCTGGCTGAGAAGTTTCTTTTTTCACTTTGGTCAATGTCGCAGGGTCCCAGTTTGTCAGACCAGGCTTCCTGACTGGCTAATGAACTTGATGTTCTGTAGCATACTGGTTGGGAAAGTTTCAAATGTATGATTATGGTTGAAGAGTCTTAACTAAAAATAGTAGAGCATGTTCTCTGTTTTTGACTTGACGTTTTTCTGCTTTAAGGTTTTCATGGTGTATAAGACACGATTTTTAAAAGTCTCACTTTGTTTTGTTTTTGGATGTGCAACACAATCTAGAATGGCGAGTTTGAAGTTGAAGAGACAAAGATCCCTGGAGCAGAGAACAGAAGTCCCTCAGCTCTTTTGAGAGTAGAGAAACACCTAGAACCCAAGAGTGGAAGTTCAGAAACCCAGGCAGAGTTCAGCACAACTGACCTCAGGCAGAGCACAGTGGCCCAGCCATACCAAGCGCCTGCTGTACCTGCAGGACCCAGCGTTCCAGGGAGCAGAGCCCAGCTCAAGGAGGTAACTGGCTCTTACTCTGTGCACACGAAGGCTGTTTGTTTCGTGCATTGTGTAACCGTTTGTGATTAGGTTCTCTCCTTCCTTCCCTTCCTCTTCTTATTCTTCGTTTTTTTTTTGAGACAAAGATCATACTGTATAGGCCCAGGCTGGCCTTGAACTCGAGCAATCTCATTTCGGCCTCCTGAGTGCTGGGTTTAAAGGCATGCACCACCACACTTAGCTGGTATGTTGTGCTTTACCTTTTTTTTTTTTTTTAAATGTGCATTCGTCATACTGTATAGGCCCAGGCTGGCCTTGAACTCACAATCTCATTTCGGCCTCCTGAGTGCTGGGTTTAAAGGCATGCACCACCATGCTTAACTGGTATGTTGTGCTTTACCTTTTTTTTTTAAATGTGCATTCGTGTATTGCCTGCATGTAGGTAAGTGCACCATGTCGTGCAATGCCTGAGGAGGTCAGAAGAGGCTGTTGGATCCCCTGTGACTGGAGTTACAGACAGTTGTTAGCTGCCATGTGGGTGCTGGGATTCGAACCCAGGTCTTCTGCAAGAACAGCCAGTGTTCTTAACCACTGAGCCATCTCTCCAGCCCATTGTGCTTTACCTTTAAATTCAGAACCCTAACAGGGAGCCAGGGATGGTGGCCCAGGCCTGTGAGACCAGTTCTTAGGAGACTGAAACTGGAGGATCCAGTGTTCCATGCCAGCTGGAGCTAAGAAAAGACACTGTTTTTGTTTTTGTTTAACTTGTTTGTTTAAAACACAAAGAGATATGGTAGGGAATATTTATCATCCCAGAACTTGGGAGGTGGAGGTAGGAGAATCCCAAGTTCAAAGTCATCCTCAGAGGTATAGAGTTTGACACCAGCCTGGGTTACATGAGGCCCTATCTAAAACAAACCAAAAAACCCAGAATACCCCAATCAACTAAATGGTTCGCCTGAAATGCTGTTGGATATGTAATAAGTTTAGGAATAGCGTTACCTGAAGTAATTCATGTGTTTCTGTTTCAAATGGCCTTGGGTTAAGAGCTATTTTCCTGTATGCGTTTGGAATACCTATGACCTGTGTTTACACAGAAATATTTGGAAAACGACACAAATGTTTTCCCCTTTTTCTGTAAAAACTGTCAAGCTATACAAAGCATGTTTCTGGTTTAGAGCCCTTTTTATCCCTGTTGTAGTTGCCGGAAAGACCAGATTGATTGAATTTAACTGTATTGACTCAGAAAAGTACAACCTTATATCTATCAAATTGTCTCTGACTGGAATGTTTCTGTGCCTTTTATTGTTGAGTATACAGCTCTGATTAGTCTTCGCAGGTAGTGTACAAAAGAGAGTTCCATAATGACGTTTTTAGGTAAATAACTTTTTTTTTTTTTTTTTTGTCTTTTTGAGACAGGGTCTCCCTGTAGCCCCAGCTGTCCTGGAACTCACTATGTAGACCAGGCTGGCCTTGAACTCAGAGATCCACCTGCCTCTACCTCCCAAGTGCTGGGATTAAAGGCGTGCGCCACCACGCCCGGCTGTAAATACCTTTTTAAAAAGGCTTTATTATGTGTGTGTGTACACAAATAAAAGGTGCACTCATGTCCATGCATATGAGTACATGTGTGTGCACGAGGTCCCAGTTGAATTAAGCTTTCTTCATATCTCTGGTGAACACAGTCTTACCTGGCCCAGTGAACTGGACATCATATATTGCTTTTCTCATACCTAGTTCTCTCAGTAATGCCTGCCTCTCCTTTAGAGTCCTCCAGCCCCTGCTAATCATGTTAGTCTCCCTTGGTGACAACCATATGTCTTTAATGCCTTCAACCAGCCATCCCATTAAGGACTGCTCCCCCCTGCATTGGCCTAGGTTGAACAGCCTATCCCAAGGATGGATGGGTGGTTATATAACTCAGCTGTGAAGCTTCTGAAGGACTTAGACTGACATCATTTGCTCTCATGTTCTGCACACTCACAAGCCACGTGGCTAGGGGCTCTCTGCTTGCTTGCTTGTAAGTTTTTCTTAGTTTTAACAGTTTTAGTATGGAGTATTTCCTAGATACAGCGCTGTGCGCTTTTTTTCCTTTTGTATCTGGTTGAATCTGAGGGGCAGCTTTAGCTACTTTTATTTTTAGGTCATTTTCTCTTTTACTATTATCTGTCTCTTCCTCTGAGTCCTTGAACCTTACACAAGTCAAAGTATCCACTTTTTTTCTCTCTCAAGCTCTGCAACTGGATCTGCCAGGACCTCCCTAGACTTTTCCCCTGCCTGGAGCACATCTTTTATTATGGAAAGTGACAGCTGTGGCCCATGTTTCTGCATAGTCCGTCCCTTTTTAGTTACATATTTTACAATCCTTTGTAAAATAAAAACACATCAGCACAGCCATCAGCTCTCTAGCTTTTTCCAGACTTGCACAGTTTATCATTTTTAGCACTTTCATCCTGCTGACTATAGGCGTGTGCGCTGGGCTCTCGGGATCCCTACGCGTACTTCCCGAATGGCACTGGAGGATGGCAGGTCTGGCCCCGCAAGCTTTTCCGGTGGGCCGCGTCCTGTGGCACCGTGGCTCGTATCTCCTGGATGCGGTGGCTGGCCGCGGCTTTTGGTGGTGAAAGTTCCTCTGCTACTGGAGCGTTGTCCAGCCGAATCCTGTCCCTACTTCACCCGTGTACTTTCCTCAGGATGCGAGGTCCACTGGCCACTGGACCACACGGGAAGAGTATGAGGACAGCGAAAGCTAGGAATGTCCACAAGTTGGTAACAGAGGAGTGCTGCCCCCGGGGAGGCTAGATTGCAGGCAGGAGACACAGAACTCAGTCTACAGCTCTTTATTCCAAGTCTCAGTGACCCAGTTCTCGCTCTAGCTCTAAGTCTGCTTCTAGCTCCAAATATTGAGAGAAGACTAGGATATTTATACCATGGGGGTAGTGGTAAAAGCTTTGGCTGTTAGGTACTTTGTGAGACATTGTATTTACATATGGAAGTGGGTTTCTGCCAGACTGCTGTCTGCCTGAAAAATCACAGGAAAGCATGGTATCTTTCAGAGCCAGAGGCCATGTTAGAGTTTAGAGCATTTGTGGCGGGGACTTCAAAAGGAGAGGCAGGAAAGAAGCCAGGAAGGCACCCTGCTATGAAAGGAGCCCCAGCACATAATCCCGAGCTGCATGAGCTGTCCGGACGTGAAGGGGCTTCTACTTTGCATAACAGAGGTCCCCAACAGCTGACTACACCAATTTTGTCACCTGAGTTCTGTCGGGGTCTCTTGTGCTATTAGACAAACCATATAACATATTTTTATGTGAATTTATTATAGTTTATACCGTGCGGGGGGAGTAAATCACAAAGAGACAAACACCGGGTGCCCAGCAGCTCAGAGCCCACCATTCCAGATCAGAGCTCGCCAACTCCAGATCACTCCTGGGGCCCACCCATAGTCACCGCTAGCTTTTGCCCATGCCTAGTGGGCCTGTACTCTTGCCGCAGGTGGGTAAATGCTGGGCCATTTGCTCGCGCTCCAGTCACAGCTCCTGTCCAAGATGGCGCAGAAAGCCCCTCCTCCTATGGCTAGCTCTCTAGTCAGTTCTCCTCAGCAGGCCCCACCCCTCAGAGGAAACAGGCTGTTTGGGACACAAAGTGTTTTATTTTGTCTTACATCTCCTGGGTCACAGTTCATCAGGGAGCCCAAGGTAGGAACTCAGGGCAGGAAACTGGAGGCAGGAGCTGGAGCACAGGCCATGGAGGAATGCTGCTTACTGGCTTGCTCTCCTGGTGCCTGCTCAGCCTGCTTTCTTATGCAACACAGGCCCACTTGCCCATGGGTGGCACCACCCACATTGGGCTGGGCCCTCCCACATCACTCAACAAGCAAGAAGATCCCCCACAGACATGGTCACAGTCCAGCCCTATGGAGGCAATTCCCCAATTGAGGCTCCCTCAACCCAGGTGTGTCAAGTGGACACTAAAGCATCCAGCACAATTGATCCCTTGTCAACTTGACACACAAACACATCACTATTAAACCATAAGCTTTCCAATTCTTGTCCCCAAGATAGGATGTTAATATCACAACATAAGACAGTACAACCTTAAAAGCCCCACCACAGTCCTTAAAAAATCCAAACCGTAGTCTCAGCCGGGTATGGTGGCGCACGCCTTTAATCCCAGCACTCCGGGGGCATAGGCAGGTGGATCTCTGTGAGTTCAAGGCCAGCCTGGTCTACGTAGTGAGTTCCAGGACAGCTGGGGCTACAGGGAGACCCTGTCTCAAAAAGACTGGAAAAAAAAAAAGTCCATAGTCTCAAACCAGGTGTGGTGGTGGATGCCTTTAATCCCAGCACTTGGGAGGCAGAGGCAGGCATATCTCTGTGAGTTCAAGGCCAGCCTGATCTCCATAGAGAATCCAAGCCAGCTGCAGCTATAGGGAGACTCTGCCTCAAAAAGACAGAAAAAAAAAAAAGAAAAAAAAAATTCCATAGTCTCTTTTAAGCTTCTTAACTGAGGGCTTCTGTAAAATCCAAAACAAGTACTATCTTATTTCAAAGGGAAGAATCGGGCACACCTAAGCAAAACCAAAGTCCAGCAAAGTAGCTCAAGGCTTCATGCTGGACATCTGGGATCTACTCACGATCTTCTGGGCTCCAAAGAGTTCTGGCAGCTCTACTTCTCTGACTCTGCCATCCACAACACAAACAGCTTGTCTCACAGACCCAGGCCAGCTCCATTCCACACCTACTGCTGTCCTTGGTGGTCATCCCATGGTCTTGGCATCTCCAAAAAGCTGGGGTCTCCACTGAAACTGAGGCTGCACCTTCACCAATGGTCTTTTCTTGCCTCTTGGGGTGCACAGGCCTCAGATTCTCTCCATGACCCCTTCAATCCTGGGGTCTTCACTGCAACTGAAGCTGGACTTTCACCTATGGCCTTTCCTGGCCTCTCAGAGTGCCAAGCCTCAGCTGCTCTCTGTGACCCCTTCATGCTTTCAATATCAGAACCACGTAGGAAGCTGGGTGTGGTGGTGCACGCCTGTAGTCCCAGCACTGGGAGGCAGAGGCAGGCAGATCTCTGTGAGTTCATGGTCAGCCTGGTCTACATAGTGAGTTCCAGGCCAGCTGGGGCTACAGGGAGACCCTGTTTCAGAAAAAAAGACAGAACCATGTAGGAGACTCTTTCTTCCACATTACCAAGTCCTGCTTCCAGCTAGAGATGGAGGCTCAGGTTCCCTCTTGACCATAGCTTC
>NW_008360325.1:1768674-1781227 GCF_000622305.1 Nannospalax galili | reverse complement strand
AGAACCATGCAGGAGACTCTTACACATTACCAAGTCCTGCTTCCAGCTTGAGATAGAGGTGCAGATCCCCTCTGTGTGCTGACCCTGAGGAAATACCTCCCAGAAGACTTCACCACAGTGATGCTGGTATCTTGTTACAGCTGATTTTTCAGCCCCAGCTAACCAGCATCAATTGTCCCAGTAAAGCAAAGGTTTTACTTCAGATTCTGGTCTCTTCTTAATCACAGCTGATTCTTCAGCCCCAGCCAACCAGAACCAACAGATTCTTAATTCAAAATCTCACACAAACAGCCCTGATAGGCTCTGCTTCCCTTTGAAGCTTCACAAGCCAGACCTCTGTTGTCTACAGCTCTTTCAGCATAACTGTTTCAAGCTCCACAACAACAAACTCTAAGCACACACCAGCTTTTCAGACCAAAATTCCAAATGCTTCCATAATCCTAAAAATACCAAGGTCAGGTCTGTCACAGCAGTGCCCGACTCTCTGGTACCAATTTCTGTTCTAGTTTGTTTCTCCACCGCTGTGACAAAACACTCTGACCAATACCAATTTGGGGAGAAAAGGGTTTATTTTGTCTTACATCTCCTGAGTCACAGTTCATCAGGGAGCCCAAGGTAGGAATTCAGCACAGGAACCTGGAGGCAGGACCTGGAGCACAGTCCATGGAGGAATGCTGCTTACTGGCTTGCTCCCCTGGCCCCTGATCAGCCTGCTTTCTTGTGCAACACAAGCCTACCTACCCAGGGGTGGCACCACCCACAGTGGGCTGGACCCTCCCACATCACTCATCAAGAAGATGCCCCTCAGACATGGCCACAGGCCAGTCCAATTCCCCAATTGAGGCTCCCTCAACCCAGATGTGTCAAGTTGACCCTAAAGCTGTCCAGCAAAACAGCTCACATCAGAGAGGCTGCCAAGGGGCAAAAGGCCCTAACTCCTACACAGTGGAAGACCTGGGTTTCCAGGAAACGGATTTCTTATATAAAGAGTTTTACAGCACAGTGTAGTGTTGTAAGTTGTGACTGCAAATTTAAACACTAGAGAGTTAGCTTTACTTCCATTCCCATTGAGTCAGGACACCTTGGATGATTGATTGTTAGAGGTGGGAGGGAGCCTTTGTCTGGAGTCCATCATTCAGCATTAGAATCAGCACGGTTTATAGAGTATTTTTTTGAGGCAGCTCAAGTCTCCTGCATCCCAGTGTCTCTGTGCTGAGCTCCAAGCCAGCCTCCTGTCATTTATTCCACAATAATCCCTATTTATTTATTTATTTATTTATTTATTTATTTATTTATTTATTTATTTATTTTTGGTCTTTTTGAGACAGGGTCTCCCTGTAGCCCCAGCTGGCCTGGAACTCACTATGTGAACTCACAGAGATCCACCTGCCTATGCCTCCTGAGTACTGGGATTAAAGGCATTTGCCACCACACCTGGCAATAATCCCCAGTTTAATAGATGAGCAGCCTGAAAGGCAGGGAAAGCAAATACCCAGGGTCACTGCAGGCAGGAGGCACGTCCAGAATTTGATCGCAGGTTATTTGGGGTCAGAGGCAGTGAGACTGGCCCAGGCTGTACATGAATGACTGTATTGCGGTGACACTGCCAGCCCCACATACAATACCCCAGCTGTCCCTTAGACAATTGGTTGCTGTTGTAAGCAGGACCATTCTGAGTCTCTTAGATGAAAACACCCCCTAGAGGTTAACATTAATTTATACATGAACTGAGTGCCCATAACCTGTCAGGCTGAGTTCTCATTATGGAGGGACAGTGTGTGCAAGCTAGACATAACTGCCACTCTGGCAGGAGGCAGGAAGTAGGGTAGGAATCCACTGCCAAGACTACAGATGGCTCAGTGGTTGAGAGCACTGGCTGCTCATGCAGAGGACCCAGGTTCAGTTCCCAGCACCCACATGGTGGCTAACACCCATCCTTAACTCCAGTTCAGAGGATCTGAGCCCTCTTCTGACCTTCTCGGGCACTGTATGCACAAGTGGTACATGTACATACATGCAGGCAAAACATTCATATACATAAAAAAAAAAACAGGCAAAAGCTGCAGGTGGATATATGCACTGTGCATAACGGTGGTGTCCTGTCTACCATCATCATCGTGAGGCGATACCTTATAACTGACCTTCCTGTGCTCCCATAGAGCTGAAACCGACTGCTAGTCTTTCTCTGAGGGCTTTTGACCATCGTAGTTAACCTTACTTGCTTACTTATTATCGTTTGTGTGTACGTGCCAATGGTGCGTGTGGGACGTCAGAGTACAGCTCTGTGGACTTGGTTCTCCTTCCACTTACAGGTGGGTTCTTGGGCTCAAACTCATGTCATGAGGCTTGCACGGCAAACTGAGCCAGCCTGCTGGCCTCTGAGTTAGATGTGTTTGTCTTGACAATAAGAAGGTGTTCCTTTAGCTCCTCTGGAGAACTAAGGCCTTCTCTGGTCCCTTCCAGGTCTTAGCAGCTCCTGATTATTCCCTCTAAGCCTGACTGCGCGGCCTACCTCACCTCACACACTGTGTCCCCAAGGCTTCTTCACACTCCCCTCCCTGTGTTGCTTCCTCTCTGACATTTGTACCTCCTGATCAGACCTCTCCCTGGAGCCTCGGATCTCTCATTAGAAAACTACCCACTTGGGTGACTCTCAAATCTCCTCCTCTTCCATGTCTTAGAGGGCACACAGCTGGTGTCCTGTCTCTCCCCGCTGTGAGGAAGTTCTGCTCCTTTGGACTGGGTGCTCAAGCTGGGAAGCCCAGCCCCTTCTTGCTTCTCTCTTCTCTCTCTTCCTCTCTTTACCCCCTTTCCCCCTACCATCCAACCTTCCTTCCTTCCTTCCTTCCTTCCTTCCTTCCTTCCTTCCTTCCTTCCTTCCTTCCTTCCCTCCCTCCCTTCCTCCCTCCCTCCCTTCTTTCGTGTGTGTGTGTGTGTGTGTGTGTGTGTGTGAGATTTACTTTATGTCTGAGTGTTTTGTAAGTGAACCCATGTTGTACAGTGCTCAAAGAGGCCAGAAGAGGACATTGGATCCCTTGGAATTGGAATTACAGATAGTTGTCAGCCACTGTGTGAGTGCTGGGAACTGAACTTGGGTCCTTTGCAAGAGCAGCCAGCTCTCTTAGCCACCGAGCGATCTCTCCAGCCCCCTGTGTGTATGTTTTTGAGGCAGGGTCTCCCTGTAGTCCCAGCTGGCCTGGAACTTGCTATGTAGACTTGGCCTTGTTCTCACAGAGATTTGCCTCCCTCTGCCTCCCATGTGCTCAGATTAAACCACACCTGGTCCTTTTCTTTTCTTTTTTCCTTTTGTTTCTTGTTTTGTTGTGTTGTGTTGTTTTGTTTTGTTTTATGAGACATTGCCAATCTGTAACCCACGCTGGCCTCAAACTCATTATGGAGCCAGCCTGATCTTGCCAATCTTCCTACCTTGACCTCCGAAGTGCTGAGATTACAGGCTGAGCTTCTGCTCTGCTTCTGCCTCTGTTTTCGGCAGCCCCCTAAATCCGCCTACATCCACGTCCTGGGCCTGATTGCCCTCTCTTGCCTCCTGCCACGCCAAAGTTGTCATCTTCTCCTGCCTTTAAGCCGCACTGCCTCCACTCCATATACCCCCTGCCTAAAACCTCCCTCTAGAACTAGGTACCATGAGCATGCCTGCAGTCCAAGCTGCTCAGGGGACTGGGGCAGGACAATCGCTTGAGTCTAGGAGCTTGAGAACAGCCTAGGCAACATAGCAACACCTCTAACAGAACAAAACCTTCCTCCATATGCCATCTTTGGAAGGAAATGCAAGTCCTGGGTTTCTCCCAACCTGGCCTGGGCTGCCTTTCCAGCCTCCAGCCTGCAGTCCCCTGGTGCTGTCTGTATAACTGCCCTCTGCACCTGCGCCCCTGGCACTCAGAGTTAACTGCTTCTCCCACAGGGCACTGAGTTGTGGGGCACCGCGTCGTGCAGCACTGATCTGCGACAGTTCTGTGCTTGCACTTCTGCCCTTGCAGCTGTCAGTGAGCATGCACATGTCCTCAGGGCCGTGTCCTCATTGCAGGCCCTGCTATATGGCACCCAGTGCTTGGAGAACTTTGAGCCTAGAATTGATCCTGCTGCTTTGCTAATGGATGAACACTTGAAACTTTCTGCATGTAGTGAGTCGTGGGGAATTTTCTGTGCTCTGTTCCAAGTTGTGCCAGCTTGCCTGTTGGAAGTTCCTGGGGCTCTAACTAAAGGTGCCAATGCTTTCTTTTGGCAGTCTCTGCAGCAGTGTGGTAGAGAGGATCTGGTGGAATTGGTACTACCTCAGCTGGCTCAGGTCGTGACTCTGTATGAGTTTCTTCTGGTGAGGGTGAGTAGAGGGGAGGATGTGAAATTGCCACAAGCTGCCCTTTCTACTTGCCAAACTGTTTAGAGTCATTTTCCTTCCCCAGGCCAGAGCTGAAGTGAGCCTCAGGATCTGGCACAGGGTTGGTATCTGCCTGGGTCATGTCTCAGTAGACCACCATCACGTCCTTGACTGTTTTAACTCCATGTGGGGAGCAATACTGGGCTGGCCTTACCTCAGGGTGTGTGTGTGCCCCCATCCTCAGGCCTTTCCCACCTTCCCTCTCCCTCTGGAGGCCACCCCAGCCCTGTGGGTTTGTTTTCTGGCCTTTTTCTTCACAGACCATCCTCCTGGAGCTGGACATAGTGATGGCACATAGTAGGTACCCACCAGGGAGTGAAGGAGCTGCAGCCATCAGCCAGCTTCAGGAATGGAGAAGCTCCTATCCTCTGTCTTTAAGGTTGTTTTCTGCTTGCCACATCATTGCTTGAGCTCTCTCCTCTTTATCTGCATGAAGGTTGAGAAAAGTCATCTAGCAAAGCCTTCCTTCCCAGCTGTTTATAAGGAATTTGAAGAGTTGCATCACATGGTGAAGAAGATGTGTCAGGATTACCTCAGTGGTTCTGGTCCATGTTCTCAGGGGCCTCTGGAGATAAACAACAACGAGGTAAGTAGCCTCATGTGGCAATGCACATTGTTCTTAGAGGAGCTGAAGGAAGGTGTCTGTGAACAGGGAGAATGTTCTCAGCAGTGACGTCTTCATTTCCAACCACTGTGGTGCCTTCTCCTCTTGAGTGGAGCTTTTGTTTCCTTAGTATGAGAGGAAACACGAATGCTTCTTCCGGAAAACTGAAAAGGCAGACTGGCTCAAAAGAGGCCAAGGACACAGGTCCTCTGCTTACTGAAGCGCAAGGCCAGTGCCGGCCTCATTTCTTCATGGCACACAGGGGTCAGTAATTAGATCCGTGCTTGTTCCAACATAGCACCTATTCTCCACCAGACTGCCTTCAGCTAGATTGTTTTGAGATAGGATCTCCCTGAGCTAGATCTGCCTGCCTCTGCCTCCCAAGTGCTGGAATTAAAGGTATGTGCCACCACACCTGGCTTGAATATATTCTTTTTAAATTTTATTTATTTATTTTTTATTATTTTTATTTTATGTGTATGAGTGTATTGCCGGCATGTATGTGAGTGCATCTATGTTATGCAATGCCTCGGAGGTCAGAAGAGGGCTTCAGATTCCCCTGGAACTGGAGTTAGGGATGGTTGTTAGCCATGGTTAGTTAACTATGTGGGTGCTGAGAATTGAACCCAGGTCCTCTTCAAGAGCAGTCAGTGCTCCTAACCACTGAGCCATAGCCCCTTAAATTAAATTTAATTAATTAATTAATTTATTTATTTGTTTATTTATTTAGGTCTTTTTTTGAGCAGGGTCTCCCTGCAGTCCCAGCTGGCCTGGAACTCACAGAGACCCGCCTGCTTCTGCCTCCCGAGTGCTGGGATTAAAGGCGTGCACCACCACGCCCAGCATTTTTTAAGGGGACACTGTCCAGTTTGGACAGTGCTAGACTTACCAAGCCCTGTTTCTCAATTAGTTTTCTTCTGCTGCCCTTCCTGTGTCCCTCAGCCTCAGTCTTCTGCTCAGGGGTGTCCTCTCTCTAAGCTGGAGTGTGAAGGATGTTAGCTGTCTCTGTGTATCCAGTGCTTTACATAGGCTTTGTATGTGGAATCCAGTCTGATCTTCACAGGAACCCTGTCAGGCAGCTGAACGTCAGGGAGCTGAATGAACCAGGCATGAAGAGTAGATATGGGAGACTGTGCAGTAAGCACGGTAGTTTTCTGAGAATGCCGGTAAGAATTAGAACAGGAGAGACAATGAGCACAAAAGGCACATTGGTGTGAGTTGGGGTTACTGGGCCAGTGGTAGCACTAAGGACTGTTTCGATTTTTTAAGTGCTGTTTCCTCTTCTGCCCACACAACGCAGACCTGTTTGGTAAGGATCTCTTCACCCTCAGCTCTTTCATTAGCCTCGTCTCTGTCTTCATCTTTCTCCTCCTTAACTTGCACCTTGCCATACAAAGGAGCCTCGAGGATTTGTATCCGTCCTTCACGGGACACTCACAAGTAGCTCACAAGCTTCCGCACACTCATGCCTCTCTGAGCAGCACTTACGTTTCTCCCTTTCCCTTCAGGTGGCCACGTCATTAGGAATCACAGAAGAATTCCTGAGGAAGAAAGAGACACACCGAAGCAGCACACCCAAGTGCTCCAGCTGGGAGACGGATGGGAAGCTAGACGAAGCCAGCGGACAGAAGAGGGGAAGGGAGCTGGGGGTGGTGGTGAGTAGTTCAACACTGACATCTGTCCAGATGTTGGAATCATGATTTGGCCTGGTCAGTTGCCAGAACACTTCTCTAGGAAGAAGGGGTACAGGTCTGCCTGTTGCTTCTGGTCTCTGATAAGGGGGTCTTCTCTCCAAAGGTTGCAAGGGAGGGGCTGGCTACGGTGAAAAAGCTCCGAAGAGCAACTCAGCAGAGAGATGGCCCCCAGTGTCCTGCTGCCACCAGTGGATGCCGACAGAAGCCCAGGTCTTCATGTGCCCCAGCCACCAGCAAAGGTAAAGCATGTGCTTTGTGGGATGCTCCAAGCTCAGAGGTTCTGCCAGCAGGCAGGATGTTCCCAGGGCTGTCAGTTGTAGGGATTGGGTACTCCTGTGGCCTGATTTGAGAGACCCCTCTGTTCTCTCAGATTTTGTCTCAACCTCCCAACATTCTGTCATTCCATTTTCATGTCTCATGAGAGATGAAACCTGTGGGGTCTCCTAGAGCCCTGTGTTATTAGTTACTTTTCTGTTGCTGTGGTAGAAACACTGACCAAAGGAAATTGTAAAAGGAAGGGTTTATTTAGCTTATGGTTCCAAAGGAGCAAGAGTCAGTCCATCTTGGAGGGGTGGCATGGTGGCAGAGGTGGCTGGAGGAGGAGTGGAATCTAAGCTCTCACATCTTCAAGTAGGTACAGGGAGCAAGCAATCAGGCAAGGCTTAAGAACTCTCTAAGCCCGCCCCCAGTGACATGCTTCCTCCAGCACAGCCACACCTTCTACGACCTCCCAAAAGAACACCACCAGTGGGGACAAAATGTCCAAACACTTGGCGCCTAAGGGGGACATGCTCATTCAAACCTCCACAAGCCCCTTATTAAAATTAAGAGTCACTTTATGCTGGTGTTCCAAGCTGGGGTCCAAGCCTGATGCAAGAGGTTGGACAGAGTTGGGTCCCAAGGATACATGTATCTATGGCTTGGCATCTGAGATTTGGTTTCACTGAACAGCTGGGATTTAACATTTGAAGATAAGACATGGGGGGCTGGAGAGATGGCTGAGCGGTTAAGAGCCCTGACTGCTCTTGCAGAGGACCCAGGTTCAATTCCCAGCACCCACATGGCGGCTATGAACCGTCCTTAACTCTGGTTCCAGGGGAATCTAATGCCCTCTTTGGACCTCCGAAGCATTGCATGACATGGTGCAATCACATCCATGCAGGCAATACACTCATACATATAAAATAAAAATAATAGCCAGGTGTGGTGGCTATGGGAGGCACTTGGGAGGCACAGGCAGGTGGATCTCTGTGAGTTTGAGGCCGGCCTGGCCTGCATAGTTTGTTCCAGGCCAGCTGGGGCTACAGAGAGACCCTGTCTCAAAAAAAGACCAAATAAATAGCCAGGCATGGTGGTGCACACCTGTAGTCTCAGCACTTGGGAGGCAGAGGCAGGCGGATCTCTGTAAGTTCAAGGCCAGCCTGGTCTACATAGTGAGTTCTAGGACAGATGGGGCTACAGGGAGACCCTGTCTCAAAAAGACAAAAAACAAAAAAACCAAATAAATAAGGAAAGAAAAATAATAAAATATAAAAAAAAAGAAAATAAGACATGGACTGGAGAGATGGCTCATCAGTTAAGAGCACTGGCTGCTCTTGCAGAGGACCCAGGTTTGGTTCCCAGCACCCACATCGCTACTAACAACTGTTCATAACTCCAGTTGATCCCCTGATGCCCTCTTTTGGCTTCTGCAAACACTGTATATAGGGATGCACTTACATACAAGCATACAAAACACTCATACACATAAAATTAATTAATTAAAAAAGAACACGACATTCTGGCTTTTTGTTCTGCCTCCGACCAGATCCTATCTACTAGGTACTTTGAATATATTGGCAATATTCACATGCCTTTGTAAAGTCATATGGGGCCACCTGATTCCTGGCCTGATGATAAGACCAATGGAAGAGGCAGTGTCCATTTTAGAACTTACTACCCAGCTCTGCCTGGGCAAAGGCAGATTTTTTCCAGTGGGAACAAGGATCCCCCAGTACCAGTCTAAGCATAGCCCCCTGGCTTAGTCAGCTTTCTTTTTTAGTTTCATCCGTGCTTGGAAGCTCAGCGACCCACCCTATACTTCATTTGCACTCAGCCAATAGTGGGGGTTTTTTGGTCTTTTTGAGACAGTGTCTCCCTGGAACTCATCTATCCTGGAACTCACTATGTAGACCAGGCTGGCCTTGAACTCACAGAGATCTGCCTGCCTCTGCCTCCTGAGTGCTGGGATTATAGGCGTGTGCCACTACACCCACCTAGCCAATAGTCTTTTTTTTTTGGTCTTTTTGGAGACAGGGCCTCCCTGTAGCCCCAGCTGTCCTGGAACTCACTATGTAGACCAAGCCAGCCTTGAACTCAGAGATTCACCTGCTTCTGCCTCCCGAGTGTTAGGATTAAAGGCATGCACCACCATGCCTGGCTTCCAAATATGTTTTTAATACAAAATCTTCCTTTCTGAATGACTAGACATTAGTAACTAATACAAAAATATTGCTACCAAATTCAAGAGCAAGGAAAGTGTTACTCTCTTCTTGCAAGAACATTAGTTTGGACCAGTTCATTTACAACATGCATATGTGACTAGTGTTTTTCTGAACCCTTCAGGTTTTGCCTCTGCAGCAAGTGAGAACTCCTCTCCCTGCTCTGAAGGAAGTGGTGAGAAGACGGTTTCTACTAGTGGTGGGCATGCTTTACCTGCGGGTCAGCAGCTTGTAATGGGGGCTTTTGATGACTTTGAAGCCAGGCATAGGTTTGCAGATCCTGCTCTCCTGTGTCAGGATGTCAGTGGGCCAGCTCTTTATGCTCAGTTAGCAAAACCCAGGGGGCCACCTCCAGCCCAAGTGCCGGTGTTTTCTGAAGAGAATGTTCCAGAACACTCTACAGACCAGATTGCTGGTGTTATCCAGAGGAGCCAGGGTACCTGTGGCACCCCATCATTAGATGGGGGAGTGCTTGGTGAGTCTGGAAATGCAGAGGCAGGGGACCTGGGCAAGATGAGTCATCCCCACCTCAGTGGCCCGCAGGTCAGCCCCAACCATGTCCTGCTTGCAGAGGCTGCAGCTCCTCCACTCCAGAACATTTTGCCTATGAATATCCTGCCAGTTGCCCATGCCTCCAAGAGTGTGCCAGAGCCAGGTCTTCCTGGACCAGATGGATTGCTGTCAACTAATATGGATCTCAGTGTTGGAAGCCAAGCCGGGGACATAAGCCAGTTCCCCTGCAGGCTGGAGGCACATGGTGACCAGAGAGAGCAGGAGACTGTGGCTGCTGTGGGAGAAGCCCTGGCTTTTGAGGTTTCCAGTCAGTGTCAACAAGTGTCTCAGGGCCAGGAGCAGATTTTTATTCAGACTTATGATGGCATTATCTTATCTGATCCAGGTACCATAGTATCTCAGGAGGATATTGTCATGGTGACTAATGCAAGGGGTTCAGCTCTGAGGTTTGGCCTGGCAGAAGGGGCTGCTCTTGAAGCCATGGAGGCCTTCCTCACTGTGGAGGCAGAGCCCTCTCAGTGACCAGGAGTCAGAATCTATTGTGTGTGTGTGGCCGGGGGGCGGGGGAGCACTGTTGTTTGAGGCAGTGTTCTTTGTAGCCCAGACTGATCTCAAACTTGATACCTAACCCAGACTGGCCTTGCACTCCTAATCCTCCTTCCTCCATCTCCCAAGTAGTAGGATGACAGGGATGGCCCACCATGCTGAGCAGGAGTCAGGACCTTGATCCTATATTTGTATAGATTTTACCCACAGAAGGTCTGTTTCAGGGAGTGTATATTTTTCTAATGTGAATACTGACACAAATGAGCCTTCTATTTATAAAGACTAATTCTATTGTCTCTTTTTCTAAGGAGCTCATCACAATAGTGGCACATCTCTATTTTTGTTGTTTGGGGAAGCAGGGTTTTGATACAGCCTAGGCTGGCCTTGAATTCATAATCTGCCTGTCCTAGCCTGAAGTTGAGGCTCCAGGCACGTTCCCATGGCAGATGTGAACCCGTCACATATATCTCACTCTTAGAAAAGGTTGGTGGCCTTGGCAGGTGGGGTCATTCTACTGTGACTTGGCAGCCTTGCTCCTCACTTGCATGTCACTGTCCCTTCTCTTCCAGGGTGTGCTTTCAACAGACTTGTCAGCACCAGAAGCTTCTGGGTTCAATCAGAGAAATGGAAAGCTAGTCATTCTGGGAGATTTTATTGAGAAGTAGGAATGAAAGTCATTTCTGTTTGCTTTCTTAGTAGGGGTAGGACTTGAACCAGGGCCTTGAACACGCTAGGCTGGGCCGTATCCACATCCCTTTTTGTGCTTTTCATTTTGAGAGTCTCAGACTTGCCCAGACTAGCCTTGAATTTGTGATCCTCCTGCATCAGACTCTCAAGTAGCTGGGATTATAGCTTGTAAAGCCAGGCCTGGCTCCACCTGCTTTTTTAAAATGTATGTATTATTTGTGTGTGTAGAGGGTGCGTGTCTCAGCATGTGGAGGTCAGAAGACAGCTGTGAGGACTTGGCTCTTCCACTTTCATGTGGGTCCCAGAGATGGTGCTCAGGTTGCCCGGCTTGCTCAGCAAGTGCTTCTGCCAGCTGAGACGCCTTACCAGGTCTCCACTGACAGGGTCTTGCTGCATAGTTCAGGCTGAACTTGAATTTATTAAAGTTTCTTTTATGTGTATGAGTATATTGCCTGCATGTATGTAAGTGCACCCATTTTGTAAAGTTACTGTGTATGCGTGTGTATCTGTGTGTGTGTATGTATACATGTGTAGGCCCACAGAGGCCAGAAAAGGGTTGGATCCCCTGGCGCTAGAGTTGTAGACAGTTGTGAGCTGCCAGATGTGGGTACTGGGAATCAGCCTTCCTCTGGAAGAGTAGCATGTGCTCTTAAATGTTGAACCATCTCACTACCCTTCTACTTTTATGTGTGTGTGTGTGCACATATGTGGGTGCCTGTGGAGGCCAGAAGAGGGTATCAAGTCCCCTTAAACTGGAGTTCCACATGGTTGAACTGAGCTTGGGTCCCCTGGAAGAGCAGCGAGTTCTCCGATTGCTGAACAATCTCTCCAGCCCAAGTCATATTTTCAAAAAAGACAAATTTTCATCTATGGACTAATGTGCACATAGTTTAAAGTGTCAACTCTCATGTCTCAGCTCTGTTTACCTGAGGCAACCACTTTCTTCCTTTTTAGTTTTTATCTGTTTCTGTGTTTTGAGATAGGGTGTCACTTTGTAGCTCAGGCTGGCCTCAAACTAATTATAAAACTCAGGCTGACCTCAGACTCAAGGCAATCTTCCTGCCTCAGCCTCCCAGAAATTGGGGTTACAGGCGTACACCATCATGCCTTCTTTGCTTGAATGCTTGAACGTTTGAATGTATGATGCACGCACATGAATATGTGGGTGTATGTGTGCATGCCTGTGTGCACACAGGGAGAGTCCAGCGCAGGATGCTGGGGGTCTTCCTCTGTTGCTCTATGCCTCATTGCTTTGAAGCAGGGTATCTCACTGGACTGGAAGCTTGCTGCCTGGTTAGGCTGGCTGGCCAGCAAGCTCCGCCCATCCAGCCATCTGCATCCCCTCATTCTGGGGTTATAGGTACATACAGCCTGTACTTCAGTGCTGGCATATGAACCCAGGTCCTCATGCCCACAGAACACACACTCCTGCCCTCTGAACCATCTCCCCATCCCCTTCTGGCTTTATTCTTGTCAGATGTGACTGACCTGTGAAATGTGAGATTATGGCTTCTAGGATAGGTGTATTGTAAACTGTTGTTAAGTCTATATTTAAGGGTGACATTGACATACAGACTTTGTCATCACTGAATTTTATTGGTGTACAATAATGATACTTTCTTGTTTTTTTTTT
>NW_008360325.1:1630677-1768535 GCF_000622305.1 Nannospalax galili | reverse complement strand
CAGCTGGCCTGGAACTCACTTTGTAGACCAGGCTGACCTTGAACTCACAGATATCCTCCTTCCTCTGCCTCCCAAGTGCTGGGATTAAAGGCATGCGCCACCATGCCTGGCTCAGTGAGGGTTTTTTTTTTTTTTATAAGGCTGAGTCTTGCTATGTAGCCAAGGCTGACCTGGCCTCAACTTGAGATCCTCCTGCCTCAGCTTCCCGAGTGCAGGGATTATGGGTGTGCGCCACCATACCTAGGCTCTGGGTTTTTTTTTTTTAATTTTATTTTTTGGTCTTTTTGAGACAGGGTCTCCCGGTAGCCCCAGCTGTCCTGGAACTCACTATGTAGACCAGGCTGGCCTTGAACTCACAAAGATCCACCTGTCTCTGCCTCCTGAGTGCTGGGATTAAAGGCGTGCGCCACCATGCCTGGCTTTTTAAAAATATTTTATTATTTTTATGTGTATGAGTGTATTGCATGCATGTATGTGAGTGTACCGTGTCATGTAATGCCTCAGAGGTCAGAAGAGGGCTTCAGATTCCCCTGGAATTGGAGATATGGACAGTTGTTAGCTGCCACATGGGTGCTGGGATTCAAACCCAGGTCTTCTGCAAGAACAACCAGTGTTCTTAACTGCTGAGCCATCTCTCCAGCTCTAGGCTTTGGGTTTTAAGAAAATCATAAATGTATACAGTGTAAAGAAAGCAGCCCTCTGGTGCCCTGTGCTGGGTCTTGGGCTACCTTCCTGCCCCAGCCATCTCTGGGCATTTCCGTCTACGTCACCGAACAAGCTTCTACTCTTGCTCCTCCATTTTCACTTGGAGGCAGCATACTGACTTACAGAAGACGAGCAGCATCTGCACCAGCGCCGTGGCCACCATGACCATTCAGGGACACGCTTCCCTTTTCCCCACTCAATAGGACTGGTGAGAGAGCCAAGGGAGAACAGCTGTGGAGCAGACAGACCTCAGTTCTCCAGAAAAAGTATGTGGGTAGGCAAGATGGCTCGGCGGGCAAAGCGCCTGCTGCCTGATGCTTCAAACCCTGAGTTTGATCCCCAGAACTTTTGCAACAGTTGTTCTGTTACTGCCACACACATGCTGTGGCATGCATACGCCTAGAACTCTCTGTGTAGATTGGGTTGGTCTTGATCCCACAGAGATCTGCCCACCTCTGCCTACCAAGTGCTGGGATTAAAGGCGTGTACCACAATGTCCATCCTAATAATAAAATTTTAAAAAATTGTGTGTGCATGCATGGTTGGGTACATACGTGTGTGTGCATGCAGTGGCACACATGTGGAGGACATAGGACAGCTTGTGGGAGTCAGTTCTCTTCCTCCATGTGAGTTCCAGGGATTTGAACTCAAGTCATCAGGCTCTGCAGCAGGCTCCTTTACCCATTGAGCCCTCTCTCAGGCCACTAAAATACTTTACAAAAGAAAAGGAAAAGCCAGGTATGGTGATGCATGCCTTTAATCTCAGTATTTGGGAGGCAAAGACAGGTGGATCTCTGTGACTTTGAGGCCATCCCTGTCTATATAGTGAGTTGCAGGCCAGCTAGTGCTACATTGTGAGGCCTTGTCTCAGAAAACAAAGTGTGCACTGTTGGGCATTCAGGAAGTCGGAGGACTTTGCTCCAGAGTGTTCTAGACCCAGCTTCTTCCATGTTCTCCAGGATGGCCTGTGTCTCCAATATGGAAGAAGGCTCACCATCCTCACGTGCTGTCCCCCAAGAGGAAAGCAGGGCAGGAGGAGCACACATGTGATTTAGAGGTCATTATCCAAAAGCTGCCCACATGGTCTGCCCACACCTCAGCTCTCCTATGGCCACACCTGGCTGCAAAGGTTCACAGCAGGCAGCCACATGCCAACCGAGACTAAAAGGACACCAAGAATCAGGATGGACAAGCAGCACCTCAGCCAATCCTGCCCAGTGTGGCTCAGTTGCTGTGGATTAGTCAAGGCAGGCTGGGGTAACAGCTTCCAAGCCAACAGAGCTGCATGTTTCTACTCAAGTAACGTCCCTTACAGGGTGGTAGGAGGGCCGTGTGCAGCATGGCCAGGCGGAGACACAGCCACATCTCAAACACGAATGGTAGCCAAAAGGTGAGCCATGCCAGGGGAGTTCAACCCAAGGGAACCAGACCTGCAGGCTTCCTGTGGGCTAGAAGGCAGACCCCAGGCATGTCTGATTAGCAGCATGTATAACTGATCAAGTTACATTTATGGTTCATGCCATGCTCATGCTGTCTACAGCTGAGCCAAGTGTGACACACAGAGGTGACTTCTTAGCTTTTGTATTTCCTGGAAAAAATATGTACATACACCATGTATATCTAAAGGAAGGGTTTACAGTTCCAGGAATATCGTCCATCGTGGGGAAGAAGGCAAGGCCATGGGAGTCAGTCACAGCACATCCAGTTAGGAAGCTGAGGGAGATGAATGCCGGCATCAGCTCATATTCTTGTTACTCAGTACAAGACCCCAGTCCATGGAATGATGACACCCACACTTAGGGTGGGTCTCCGCACTTCACCTCATCTAGAAACTCTTACGTGCCCAGAGATTTGTTTCCTAAATAATTCTAGATCCTGTCAAGTTGACAATATTAACTATCACAAGTCCACCCCTTGTCAACTTGACACCCAAACATCATTTAAAAAATGTTTTGGGGGTGCTAGAGAGATGGCTCAGCAGTTAAGAGTTCTTAATGGTCTTTCACAGGACCTGAGTTCAATTCCCAGCATTCACATCAGACAGCTCACAACTGGTGGGCATGTAAGAGTTTCTAGATTAGGTAAAGTGGGGAGACCCACCAGGCACACACATACATAACTAAGAATAAAAACCTTTAAAAAAATGTTTTGGAGCAGGGCGTGGTGGTGCATACCTTCAATCCCAACACTCAGGAGACAGATCTGTGAGTTCAAGGCCATTCTGGGTTACATAGTGAGACCTCCCTATCTCAATACTGTTTTTCCTTTTTTGGAGGGGGGGGGACCTGGAGAAATTGTCCAGCAGTTAATAGTGCTTGCGGCTCTTCCAGAGGATCCAGATTTGAGTCCCAGCACCCACATGGTGACTTACAACCATCTGTAAATCTAACACCTTCTTCTAGCCTTCATGAGCACCTGTGCACAACGCAGACATATGCACACGTAAATAAAATCTTTTAAAACAATGTGTGTGCATTCACATATGCATGTGCATATGCATACCATAGTGCACATATGGAGATCAGAGGAAACTGAAGGGAGTCAGTTTTTTCCTTCTACCATGTGGCTTCTGGAGATTTGAACTCAGGTTGTCAGACTTGGTAGCAAGCACTTTTACCTGCTGAGCCACCTTGCTGGCCTCCAAACATATCACTTGAAAGGTATAATCTTTACCCCTTGTCCCCATAGGCTCCTGGCCCTCTCATAGTGCCAAAAACATTCAGTTCAACTTCAGAGTTTCCATGGTCTTCAGTAGTCTTGACGCTCACTGTTCAGAGTGTCAGTGACGGTCTCTTCTGAGACTTTGGCAATCTTGACTGCCAGTCCCTATAACATTAAGAAACAAGTTACACACTTCCAACATACTGTGACACAGAGTAAGCGGTCCACTTCCAAAAGGCAGAAATGGAAGCATAGCAAGGAAAACTGGAACCAAAGCCAAGACCAAAACCCAGTGGGGCAAACGCCAAACCCTGCAGCTCTTTATCTGGCATGTGTGGTCCATGATGGAATCTTCTGGGTTCTCAAGTGCTTGGGTCGCTCCAGCTCTCCATCTCTGCCATCTGCACACAAGCCTCACGCTGCTCGTCCTCGGCAGCCTCCATGACCCCCTCACTATTGCATCTACCATGTCTGTAAAACCAGCACTGTGTGGGTGATGCTGCCAGCTCAGGATCCAGCTTGGCCCCCTTGGACCACAGTTAGGTCAGTCTCCGTGGGCCTTCCAGGTTGAGCCTGGGAAGACATCTCCCTGGGCTGTTTTGGAGCAGGGAACACATCCTTTCAATGGCACCCTCAGGATCTCTTTTTTTTTTTGGTCTTTTTGAGACAGCTGTCCTGGAACTATGTAGATCAGGCTGGCCTCGAACTCAGATCCGCCTGCCTCTGCCTCCCAAGTGCTGGGATTAAAGGCATGCACCACCACGCCCGGCTTCCAAGTTTCAATTTTAATGGTGCTAATCTCTTTAGCAATTACAGCTACTTTCTCAGGATTGGCCTTAACTGCAACTTTTTTTTTAAAACTTTAAAAATTTTATTTTATATGTATGCATGTATTGCCTGCATGTAGGTAAGTACACCTGTGTCGTGCAATGCCTGAGGAGGTCAGAAGAGGCTGTCAGATCCCCTGGGACTAGAGTTGTTAGCTGCCATGTGGGTGCTGGGATTCAAACCCAGATCTTCTGCAAGAACAACCAGTGTTCTTAACTGCTGAGCCATTTCTCCAGCCCCTTAACTGCAACTTTAAAACTCCTTCTTTTCCCAGGGTGTGGTGGTGTACACCTTTAATACCAGCACTGGGGAGGCAGAGGCAGGCAGATCTCTGTGAGTTCAAGGCCAGCTGGAGTTACAGGGACACTCTGTCTCAAAAATACCCCCCCCAAAAACAACAAAAAACAAAAAACCCAAACAAAACAATAACAAAAATCTTCCTCTTTTCCCCACCAAATAAATATTTTTCATAGATCTGCGGACGTCTCACATAGACCTGGGTTAAGAGTGGTACATAGTAACTAACACAGCCAAATGCTAGTCTGTCTTGGGATTTCCTTTGTCAAACAAAGTAGTCCATTACTTTTGACTTTAGCCTTACTTAAATTCTCAGGACATGTGCAGAACAAAGCCAGAGTCTGTGCCAGGATATAACAGGTCAGGTGTAGTAGCACACACCTTTAATTCCAGCACTCCAAGACAGAGGCAGGTAGAGCTGGAGGCCAGCCCAGACTACATAGTGAGAACCTGTCTCAAAACAAAACAAAGCTCCCTCCCAAAATGGCCACTAGCCCAATTCCTGATAGAATTCCTCTGAAGTCCCACGAGCCAGGCCTCTACTGTCCACGTTGTCCCTTGGCAGTCTGGTCTAAACTCCCTCTGGAATGTCCTGTCAGGCTCTGCTTACAGAATTCCAGGGCTTCCCGAGCCCAAAGTTCTAAACTCTTGTACATTCTTCCTGCAAACCTGTTCAAAGGCCATGGACAAGATCAGGTTTATCACAGTAATGGCCCACTCTTTGGTACCGTTGTTCTGTATCAATTACTTTTCTCATTTGTGTGGCAAAAATATCGGACAAAACCAACTTAAATTGTGAGGAGTGATTTTGGCTTACAATTTGAACAGGTACAGTCAATGGTAGAGAAGGCTTAGTGTCAGGGACTTAAGGTAGCTGTGAAGTCAGAGGCAGAGGGGGCTGGACACTGGTGCCCAGTTCATTTTCTTCTTTTACTCAGCCATGGACTAATGTCACCTACATCTAGGGTGGGTCTTCCTGCCTGAATTAACCTAGCCTAGAAATAAAGTCCCTCATAGATGAGCCCAGAGGATTGTCTCTTAGGTGATCCTAGATCCTGTCACACTGACCATTAACTTGTGTGTGTGTGTGTGTGTGTGTGTGTGTGTGTGTGTGTAATTTGTTTGTCTCTCTATGTAGCCCCTGGCTGTCCTGGAACTCACTATGAAGACCAGGCTAGGCTTAAACTCACAAAGATCCACCCGCCTCTGCCATCTGAGTGCTGGAATTAAAGGCATGCACCACCATACCCAGCTGTGTTTGTATTTTTTTTAAAGACTTTTTATTTCACAGGGCTGGAGAGATGGCTCAGTGGTTAAGAACACTGACTGTTCTTGCAGAAGACCTGGGTTTGAATCCCAGCACCACATGGCAGCTAACAACTGTCCATAACTCCAGTCCCAGGGGATCTGCCAGCCTCTTCTGACCTCAGGCATTGCATGACATGGGTGCACTTAACCTACATGCAGACAATACACGCATAACACATAAAATAAAAATAATTTTTTTAAAAAAGACTTTATTTTACATATGTATTTGTGTATGCATGTGTGAATGCACTGGCCTGTGAAGGGCAGAGGATGTCATACCCTGGAGCTGGGGTTATGGGTAGTTGTGTGTTCTGAGAACTGAACTCTGGTCCTCTGTAAGAGCAATATGCACTGTTGACTGCTAAGCCATCTCTCCAGCCGACCCATTTATTGATTAAGGTCTTGCTATGCAAGCAGGTTGGCCTCAAACTCATGATTCTCTTGACTCAGCCTTCCTGGAACACAGGTATATGCCACCCTCATCCCCAAAAAGTACTTTCCGAGCCAGGTGTGGTGGCACACACCTTTAATCCCAGCATTCGGGAGGCAGAGGCAGGTGGATCTCTGTGAGTTCAAGGCCAGCCTGGTCTACATAGTGAGTTCCAGGATAGCTGGGGCTACAGAGAGACCATCTCAAAAAGACCAAAAAAAAAAAAAAAAAAAAAACTTCCCATGAATTCTTCCTCAAACCCTTTCTCAAATCCTGTTCAATTCAGGTGGATTTCAAGCTTTTCATTTTCTTCTTGGTCAATTTAGCATGGTGTGAGGATGTGGAAGATAGAACCGTGTGAACTACCCATGTGCTTAACTTGAAGTTCCGTATGGACCTCCGACATATCACTGTTCTGTTCACACGGAGTGTTCTTCATTCACTGTTCATGTTAGTCCCTCAGTTCTCTGCCTGCGGGTCCTTGGCAGCATTGATCTTTCCATTGCTGCTCTTGAACAACTTGCTAATGGGTGTCTGGAGAGCAATTCACCTGGAATACACACAAGTCAGGCATGGTGGTCACACCTGTAATCCCAGCACTTGGGGGGCTCAGGCAGGAATATCTCAAGTTTGAGGCCAGCTTGAGTCACCTATCAAAATCCTCTCTAAAAATGACTCTAAGTATAACTGATCTGGAGAAATGGCTGACTCAGTGTTTAAGAGTGCATACTGCTCTTACAGAGGACCTGAGTTTGGTCCCCAGCACCCATGCAGGGGGCCTCACAACTGCCTGTAACTTCCGTTGCAGTGGATCTGACACCCTCTTCTGGCCTCCTTGAGCACCTGTACTCACATGCACATGCATATCCACAGACAAACACACAAAAATAAATCTTGAAGGCTATACAAACACTAAAAACTCGCCACCAGGCACTACACATGGCTTAGTTATGGACAGCACAGTGAGTCCAGATCAGCTGGGCTACAGACTGAGGCCATGCTTAACACAAATTGTAGGGGTGGTGGGGAGCTGCCCCTCCAAGTACCCCAGCCCCCACTGGAGTGCTAAGGGGCAGAAGGAAGGCCTCAAGTGGGAAGCACGAAGGCACTGCCCAGACTAAGGGAGGGAGCAGGACGTCAATCAGTACGCACATCTGCACATCTGCGATTCCATGACCCTGTAGTCTAGAGCACCCAATTAAAACATATGCATTTTCGATATAGAGGAGAGAAAGAAACCAGACTGTATCAAGGGTATATGAGTGAATTCCTGCCATGCACAGGGCCAGACTTTGGTATGAACCTGTGAATCTGCCAGCATAAAGAAAACTGCTTCCTAGCAGAAAAGGTGCCCCACCTGTCTGTACGTAAAGGTCCTACGAGGCCTTTCCGTAGTGCTAAATCCTCCAGTGATTCCTCTGGTGTTTATTCTAATGCCCCCTTTTTTTTGGCCCCCCCTCTCTTGTCGTAAAGGGCCCTCCGGGGCTTTCCCTAGTGCTTAAACCCCCCGGGATTCCTCTGGGGTTTTTTTTAAACCCCCCCCCCCCCCACTTCCCACTCTGCAAAATGCCCCATGAAACCAGCTGCCAATGGATCTCATGCTAAGACCATCTCCAGGCTGGCCAGAACTTCCTGGCCCCATCCAGCCCAACTGCAGCTAAAGCAGCCTGCCCCCTGAGCACCTAGAGACACCTGGGGCAGGACTGCAGTAACACAGATGACAGTGGGAGGGGAGGATTGACCCTGAGCTTCTATATGGGGGAGTGGGATGTATATCCCACTTGTTAATGTGCATCCATCATCAGCCCATTGATATGTTAGTCTGGGGCTTGTATAGAGAATCAGCTATGAGGGGGGAAGGAGTCAGCTGCAGAGCAGTGTGACTTGAGCAGCCCTGGTCTGGGTTCTAACACTGCCAAATGCTAATCATGCAGCAACCTGTTCACAGGATATCTGTCCACCTTTCAGAACAGATTCTACCCAATACAACAGAGGAAAGAGGGATCCAATAAAAGATTACCTTTAAATGCTTTGACAAGCTAATTTGCCCAGTGAGAAATCCTAGCTTTCCGTCTATGTCCTGGCTAAATGTAGGCCTTTCTTTGGGACACATTTTTTTCTTTCTTTGGGAAGCATTTGCTCCTTGGACTGTAGACCCTAACCTCAGACTACCTTCCATATTTTACACAGTGGGAACTTTATTAATTTCTTTTCAACAGCAGAAACACATACATACACCCCGCTCTGCATCCTGCATTATTTTGTGATGGGAATGCTTCGATTTTACTATCCTGGGGCATGTACACAGCAGTCTGAGGACTTTATGGAGTTAGTTCTTTCCTTTGACCTTTACGTGGGTTCCAGGATCGAACACAGTTCATCAGGTTTGAACGGCAAGTGCTTTTACCTGTTGAGCCATCTGGTCAGTCCAGTTTTGTTTCTAAGACAGGCCCAGGCTGGCCTCACACTCATGATCCTCCTGCCTCAGCCTGCAGTGCTGACATTTCAAGTTTGTGTTACCTAGTCTGGCTCAAGATAACCACTTTCTCTTTGTCAAACTACCTACCTGAGGTTGTTATCGTGACTGTAATGTGAATATGACACTAATGTGTGTGTTGGACACACATTAGTCTGTCTTCTATCCAGTCCAAGTCTTGAGGACTCTAGGTCTGATTTGTGTTTTGTTTTGTCCTTTGTTCTGAGTATAGAGCTGAGCATTTTGTAACTACTTGGAGAATAAAAGGTTCTTTCTCTGTGTGTCACTGATAATCGTGGTAAGTCAATTGGACTAGAAAGGCAAACTGGGGACTGTCCATTACTAGCACAGAACCTTGAACAGCTGTAAGCCCGACTTGAGACCTCTGTCTTTATCCGGGAAAAGGATGGAGTCGCAGTGGGTAAAGCTTGACCTGACCTTGGATTCCCAGAACCCACACAAAAGCCAGCACAGTAACACAAGTGTCTGTAGGTCCCATGGCATCTATAGGGAGATGGAGGTGAGACAGGAGAATGCCAGAAGCCTGAGTTTGCAGCGGTGAAAGTAGAAAGCAATGGACCCACACCCAAGGCTTTCCTCTGACCTGCACATATGCATGTGGCCCGTGTGCCTGTGAGTGCCTTGCGAGAGAATGCACACACACACACACACACACACACACACACAGATGGAAGCAGGAGATAGAAGTGGTCATTTCCTGAGGTCCGCTTAGCATAAATTCTACACAGACAGTCCTTATTTGATTAATTAAAAGTTAAAATAGTGGCTGGAGAGATGGCTCGGTTAAGAGCACTGGCTGCTCTTGCAGATGACCTAGGTTTGGTGCCCAGCACCCACATGGCGGCTAACGACTGTCCATAACTCTACTTCCAAGGGATCCAACACCCTCTTCTGACTTCTGCGGGCATTGCATAACATGGGTGAACTTACACACATGCAGGCAATACACTCATACACAAAATAAAATAATAGGATAGTTTTGGAACATGGTGGCACATGCCTTTAGTCCCAGCACTTGGGAGGCAGGGGCAGTGGATCTCTGAATGAGTTCCAGGCCAGCTGAGGTTACAGGGAGACCATGTCTCAAAAAAAAAAAAAAAAAAAAAAATCCAAAGGGCTGGAGAGATGGCTTGGCAGTTAAGGGGACCTGAGTTTGGTTCCCAGCACTCACATGGCAGCTAACAACTGTTCGGGGTCCAAAGAATTCCCTGAATTGACCCCTTAGACACTGAGACTCAGGAAAACTTATCTGCTTTATTGAGACCAAATGGCCAGGGACGCAGGCAGGCTTGGGAGCTGCACTGCAACCCAGAGCTGTGGAAACGCAGGGCTTTTAAGCACAAAAACCGCAGAGCAGGGGATTCCTACAGAAACCATAAACAAATGTACCGGGAAAGGGTTTGAACAATCTAGGGGATTTCCAGAGTCAGGTGGAAGGCAGCTCGTTCTCAGAGGACAGGGAGGGGGTCTGAGGGACACTCTCCTTCAGAACCATCTGTAACTCCAATTCCAGGGGATCTGATGTCCTCTTTGTATGCATGTGGTGCACATACATACATGTAGGCAAAACACTCATACACATAAAAAAAAATTTAAAAAACAGTACATTGAAAAATTAAAAGTCTTGAAAAACTTAGGTAGGTGGTAGGTGAATGGTTAAACATAAAAAAGCTAAAACACCACAATTAAGGACTGATCTATTCATTATCTTTATACACTGAGGCCCACAGGGTATAAACACTCTGAAATCTCTGACCTTCTTCCTGGCTTGTTACATCTTTGTCATGCAAATAATGGCAATTTTTGGCATAAAGTTTTCAAACTTTACTCCAGGGTTAAAAAAGAAAGATTTACACTCGGGAGGCAGAGGCAGGTGGATCTCTGTGAGTTCAAGGCCAGCCTGATCTACATAGTGAGTTCTAGGACAGCTGGGGCTACAGGGAGACCCTGTCTCAAAAAGACCAAAAAAAAAAAAAAACAAAAAAAAAAAAACCACTGCAGGTGCCCACAGAGACTGAAAGATGGCATCAGATCCCCTGGAGCTGGAGTTACAAGCCATTGTGAGTCACCTGACGTGGGTGCTAGGGACAAAACTCCAGTTCTCTGCAAGAACAGCAAGCACTTTTAACTGAGCTCCCACTTTGCAGGATTTTAAATGTCTAATTTTCATGCAGTTTTACTTCTAATTATAGAACTAATACATTCTCTTCAAAATTTAAGTACAGGTACTGGGGGTGTGTCCCAGTGGTTGAGTACTGCACATGCCTGATGGCCTGGGTTTGATTCCCAGCACAAGAAAGGTAGATAGGTACAAAGGAAAAACAGGAGACTCAAGACTGTCTACACAGATGTAATATGTGAAGTATACATAATTTACAAGGTCCTCATCTTTCTCAGGAATGCTCTTATTTCACTCAGTGGAGCTGAGGAGTAGAGCTTCAGGATAGGTGGGGTGAGGCAGAAGGGAGGACAGCTGCAACAGCTGCAGCAGTGCCGGAATGCTTGTGACCTGGAAAAGCGATCCCAGGATCCTAGAAGCCTCTGCCCCTAGGGCACAACAGGCCCCACCCAAGTGACTGTCCAGCCAGAGTCTGGAGCCTGAACTTAAGGGGTGGGGTGGGGTGTTCTGGGCAGTCACAGGGCCCGGTGCCCTGTTTCCAGCAGCATGCTCTCCAGCTGCAGCTTGCTGTCACTCTCCACATAGGGCTGGTGCAGCCACATGGACAGGTAGCTCAGGGCGAGGCTGCGGTCAGCAGTGTGCGCCAGTTCTGCACCAATGGTGCGCTTCAGGAGGAGCTCCTTCCTGTACATGTCGGAAAGATGGTGGGAGACTTCATCTGCAACAGACCACATGATTTCAGGATGTGCCCTCCTAAGAAAGAGCCATGACTGCTCAGGCTTCAGTCAGAATCAGGGCCAGCAACGTGGCTCAGTTGTTAAGAGTACTGTCTAGCATGCACAAGGCCCTGGGTTCGATCCTGAGTATCCCATAAACTGCCTGTTTTGCATGCCTATAGGGGAGCACTCGGAGGTGAAAGCAGAGGTAGAGGAAGAAGGATGGGAAGTTTGAGGTCGCCCTCAGCCAGCCTGGGCAATGGGAGACCTTCCTCAAAACAAACATCAGAACAGCACTGAGATCAAGAAGGAACAGGCTGGAGTGTCCCAATCTGGCTGGGGACACACAGTAAGAAGCATGAGGTCAGAGGACACCTAGGCTGCCACCAGCCATTGAGGCATCTGCAATGATTGTAAACAGTCATCTCAAAAAGACACTGAGAGTCGGGCAATGGCAGCTCTCAGGGACTAAAGGTCTGAGGCCTGCCTGCACTACATGAGCACCAGCTCAATCTAGAACACACAAGATACTGTTTAGAAAAAAGTAAAGTGTGCCAGGCATGGTAAAGCACACCTTTAATCCCAGCACTCAGGATACAGAAGCAGGGGGAGCTCTATGAGTTTGAGGTCAAGCCTGGTTTACATAGTGAGTTCTAGGACAGCTGGGGCTACAGGGGGACCCTGTCTCAAAAAGACCAAAAATAAAAGAAAAAAAAAGTAAAAGTGGGCTGGAAAGATGGCTCAGCAGTTAAGGGTACTGGCTGCTCTTGCTGAGCACCTGGGTTCAGTTCCCAGCACCCACATGGTGGCTAACAATCATCCGTAATTCCAGTTCCAGGGGATCCAACACCCTCTTCAGACCTCCACGGGCACTGCATGACACAGGTGCATTTAATACATATGCAGGCAATACACTCATACACATAAAATAAAAATAATATTAAAGAAAAATTTTAAGTTAATAAAGATAAAAATAGCAACAACAAACCCCTAACATCAAATAGCTCAGCCCTTCCCCCTTTCAGCTTTTTTTGTTTTGTTTTTGTGAGATACAGTCTCACTGTGTAGCCCGGGCTGTCCTAGAACTTTCTATGTAGACCAAGCTAGCCTCAAACTTACCAAGATCTTCCTCTGCCTCCCAAGTGCTGACTAAAGGCCTGTGCCACCTCGCCCAGCCTTTTTAAAAATTGTATCTTTGTCATTATGTGTGCACGTGCCCAAGTCAGAAGGCAACCTTGGGAGCCAGTGTCCTTTTCCACTACGTAGATCCTGGGGATCAAATGCAGGTCCTCAGGCTTGGTGGCAAGCACCCTACCTGCTGAGCCACTTCACCAGCCCCAATTTATTTAATTAAAAACAAGTGAAAACAAAATGTTGTTCTTCAGTAATTAAAAAACAAACAAACGAGATTTCTACTTCTACAGAGGAAGCAGAATTTATCCACTGATATTTTTTTCTTTTTTTTAACTTTATTTATTATTTTATGTGTATGTGTATATCGCCTGCATGTAGGTAAGCGCACCTGTGTCATGCAATGCCCACAGAGGTCAGAAGAGGCTGTTGGATCCCCTGGGACCGGAGTTATGGACAGTTGTTAGCTGCCATGTGGGTGTTGGGATTCAAACCCAGCTCTTCTGCGAGAACAACCAGTGTTCTTAACTGCTGAGCCATCTCTCCAGCCCCTTCTCTTTTTTAAAAATATTTTATTATTTTAAAATATTTTATTTATTATTTTTATGTGTATGAGTGCATTGCCTGCATGTATGTGAGTGCACCCATATCGTGCAATGCTGTGGAGATCAGAAGAGGGCTTTGGAGTCCCCTGGAACTGGAGTTAAGGACAATTCGTAGCCGCCATGTGGGTGCTGGGGAATTGAACCCGGGTCCTCTGTAAGAGCAGTCAGTGCTCTTAACCGCTGAGCCATCTCTCCAGCCCCTATTTTTTTTATTTCATATGTACGAGTGTATCACCTGCACGTACATAAGTGTACCTATGTTGTACAATGCCTTCGGGGGTCAGAAGAGGATGTTGGATCCTCTGGAACTGGATTTACAGATGGTTGTTAGCTGCCATGTGGGTGCTGAGAATTGAACCCAGGCTTTCTGTGAGAGCAGCCAGTGCTCTTAGGGCATCTCTCTAGCCCCTATTTATTTTTTCTTTAAAGATTTATTTATGACTCTGCACCTCTGCATGTGTGAGTGCCTGCGGAGGCCATTCTGAGTGGCTAAAAATGGCAACTGGCATCATGGTCTCTAGTTATGCTGCTGATGACTAGATAATTAAATCCAAGAAGAAATTAAAAAATATTTTATTTTTATTTTGTGTGTATGCGTGTATTGCCTGCATGTAGGTAAGTGCGCCATTGTCGTGCAATGCCCGAGAAGGACAGAAGAGGCTGTTGGATCCCTGGATCCGGAGCTACGGACAGTTGTTAGCTACCATGTGGGTGCTGGGATTTGAACCCAGGTCTTGTGCAAGAACAACCAGTGCTCCCAACCACTGAGCCATCTCTCCAGCCCCGAAGAAATGTTTCTGTAAGATGCCCTGTCATGGGGCTGGAGAGAGCTCAGCAGTTAGGAGAGTCTGCTGCTCTTCTACAGGAAAGGAGTTCAGTTCCCAGCACCCACATTGGGCAGTTCACAAGCACTTGTAACTCCAGCTCCAAGGGATCCCACACCCTCTTCTGGCCTCTGCATGTCCCTGCACAAGTGTGCAGACACACATACACATACCTAAAGAAAAACTAAAAATAATTCTTAAAATAAAAAGATGCCTGTTTCCTTTCCTAAGGACCAGATCTAATCAATACTGATCCTCCTAAATCAACTCCAGAAGAAGTACTCACAAAAGTAGGTGGTGGGCCATGTGTGAAACAGAGGGGGCCGTTTACTCTCTTCCCCGTAATGGTAATTTTCTAGTTCACAAATTCCCTTGGTAGTTGAAGACAGCTTCTCCATCTTCATTTGTATTTTAGTCTGAAAAGATATTAATTTGGAATATGAGAAAATTGCTTAGTCTTTCTAATCTCAGATTCAATAACTACATATAAAGATTTCAAAGCTAGGAGGTCCTATTGATGCTAAAATTCCATAACTCACACCATTAACTCCACAGGCAGAACTCCAGAGATGGAGAGGAGGCAGGTTATAGTTTCATTAACTTGGATTACTTTCGTATGAAGCCCTGGATTTCCAGCGTCAGAGAAAAGAATGATTGCTGAGCCACACTTCAGTGAGATTTCAAGTGCACTACCATTTTAGCTTCAAAGACCTGGAGGTGTCCCAGGGCAGGTGCGTGCTGCTACTGGGGAATGAGAGGTAGGAGGAAGGCACGCAACAAGCCCATTTTGACTCTTTCATGAACCGCCCTTGAGTTCTGGAAGGAAGCCTCTGCAAGCCTGGATTTACTGGTTGAGAATGAGAGTCCTCAGAGTCCACAGAGGACCCTGACAGGTGCCTTCCCCACCCAAGTCCCTTCCCTCTGCAGCAGTGTCCTCTGCTCCTGCTCTGCTCCCAGCTGGAAATACTAACACCCTCCCCACTGTAAGATGCAGGTGAGAGGGAGGGACACGGTGTTTTGTGAAGCATGTAGATGGAGTTATATGAGGGACTGTGAAATAAAATTTCAGATTCAGCTGGCCATGGTGGCGCACGCCTTTAATCCCAGCACTCGGGAGGCAGAGGCAGGCGGATCTCTGTGAGTTCAAAGTCAGCCTGGTCTACATAGTGAGTTCCAGGACAGCTGGGGCTACAGGGAGACCCTGTCTCAAAAATAAATAAAAAAAAATTTCAGCTTCGAGTAGCACAAGCTTATGAAAACCCAATGTCTAACTCCCCAGTGTAGTGAGCTGTTGTGTGTGGTTAACTGTTGTGTGTTCAGGGGAATAAAAGGTACAACAGCACCAAAATCCTGATTCCTTGCATTCAGCCCTCCCAACCGCCCTCTGGCTCTATCTAATATGGCACACACTATATTTAGCTAATGTTAATGTTTAATGAATTCTGCTTCCTTCCCAGATCATTTTAGGTTCGATATTCACTTGGCTCAACCTCAGGAAGACAGGATTCATCATTTCTGCTTGTTGCTGGGAAGATATTCAAGGTTGAGCTAGGGGAGGACAAGGGCAGAACCTGATCACGCTTTCCAAGCTTGAGTCTTTTTTTCGAAAGCATTTTATTTAGCTGGGTGTGGTGGCACATGCCTTTAATCCCAGCACTCGGGAGGCAGAGGCAGGTGGATCTCTGTGAGTTCAAGGCCAGCCTAAGCAGACTAGATATCTAAATTCATTAATATGCCTTTTGTCTTATTTATTGTCCTTTCTTGTTCACCTTCTTTTTAAAAAGTATTTTATTTTATTTTTATTTTATGTGTATGTGTGTATTGCCTGCATGTAGGTATGTGCACCCATGTCAAGTAATGTCCCCGAGGACAGAAGAGGTTGTAGGATCCCCTGGAACTGGAGTTACAGACAGTTGTTAGCTGCCATGTGGGTGCTGGGATTAGAACCCAGGTCTCTGCAAGAACAACCAGTGTCCTTAACTGCTGAACCATCTCTCCACCCCCTCCTCCCCAGTCTTGAGTCTTTTAACACCAGTCTTGGCTCTTTTGGGAGAGGAAGGAAAACCCTGTTAACATGACATGTGTTGAACTGACAATGCATGGGTAGCCCACTCATGCTTCAGCATCCACAGTAACAGACATTACATCAAAATGGAGATGCAGCTAAGGGAAAAGCCTGTATCAATATCACCCCCAACTCCCCCCCCCCGTCTCCTGCAATGGCTGGGAGATAACAAGAAAAACAGCATCCACAACCTTCCAACATCCACTTGTGGGTTTGAACATTGAACAGGACACATTTTCAAACCAGCTTAAAGCAGATTAAGTTCAGTGGAGCAGAGGACTTCTAACTTGACAGCTAGCATGCTGATCTTGGTTTCTTTAATGAGCTTGATTGTGTGTGTGTGTGGTGTGTGTGTGGTGTGTGTGTGTGTGTGCGTGTGTGTATCTGAGTACAGGTGCCCACAGAGGCCAGAAGAGAGTACTGGGTCCTTTGAAGCTGGAGTTACAGAAGTTGTCAGCTGTCTGATATGCGTTCTGGGAAACAAATTCCCATCCTTTGAAAGGGCAACAAATGCTCTTAACCACTGAGCCATCTCTTCTGCCTCAGATCTTGATTTTTTTTTTTTTGGTCTTTTTGACACAGGGTCTCCCTCTAGCCCCAGCTGGCCTGGATTCGCTATGGAGACTAGGCTGGCTTTGAATTCCCAGAGATCCGCCTGCCTCTGTCTCCTGAGTGCTGGGATTAAAGGTGTGCGCCACCACACCCAGCTTTGATTTCTTTTTTAAAAAGCATTTTATTTATTATGATTATTATTATTATTTTTGTCTTTTTGAGACAGGGTCTCCCTGTAGCCCCAGCTGTCCTGGAATTCACTATGTAGACCAGGCTGGCCTTGAACTCACAGAGATCCGCCTGCCTCTGCCTCCCGATTAAAGGCGTGTGCTACCACGCCTGGCCATTTATTATTTTTTATTTTGTGTGTACAGATGTATTGTTTGCATGTATATAAGTGTACCTATGGTGTACAATGCCCACAGAGGTCAGAAGAAGGTATCGGATTCTCTAGAAACTAAGAGTTAGAGACAGTTGTTAGCTGCCATGTGAGTGCTGGAAATTGAACCTGGGTCCTCTGTAAGAGTAGCCAGTGCTCTTAACCACTGTGCCATCTCTCTAGCCCACTTTTTTTTTTTTTTTGAGACAGAGTCTTACTATGTATATAGCTCTGGCTGGCCTGGAACTCCATATGCAGACCAGGCTGGTCTCAAACTCACAGACAGCTCCCTGCTTCTGCCTCCCCAGTACTAGGATTAAAGGTCCAGCTAGATCTTGGTTTCTAACAAGCCTCAACTACACAAGGAACCTGCACTCCTTGAAGTATCAAATAAACACCTGCCAAGTTCATACTGATAACAGACATCTATTTGCTTACATACTGACTATGGCTGCTTTAGCATCACATGGCAGAGCTGAGAAGCTGGAGGAGAAAGGGTCATAAAGTTTAGGAATATTTGCTCTGTGGACCCCCAAAGTGAGGGAAATTGCCTAGGACAATGCACTGGACAGGAAGAGTGGGTGTCTAGGACAGCACCTTGTGAGGTGGGTAGAAGAGACTACAGGAGGAGGCTGAGGAGAAGAAAAGTATCTCCAACAATTCTGAATACTCAGACAGTCAGGCAAACTCTAAATAGGGCCACTGGGCCTAAGCGACAGTGATGCCATAGCCAGCATCTTCAGGTCTTACCAGACCATCCAAGGTGGCCTGCAGTTCCTCACACAGAGTCTCAAGCTCCTTATCATATCCCAGATGCTTCCTTTCTTCCTTTTCATTGGAAGCTGGGTTGATGCTCTCTAATTCAATCTCCTCTTTACTCCTGTAGAAGCAGAAAATAATGGATACAAATTGTACTGACTAGCCTGGAACTCAGTATGTAGACCAGGCTGACCTTTGAACTTACAGAGATCCACCTGCCTCTGCTCCCGAGTGCTGGGATTAAAGACGTATGCAACTCACCATACCTGGCACAAATTATACTCTTCCTAAAAAATTTATTTTCTTATGTGTGTGAGCGTTTTGCCTGCAAATATAAGTGTACCACATGCGTACAATTCCAGTGGAGGCCAGAAGAGGGGGTCAGATCCCTAGGAACTGGAGTTAAGGATGGTTGTTAGCTGTTATGTGGATGTACAAAAACTGGGTCCCTTGCAAGAGTAGTCAGTGCTCCTAACCCCTGCAACATCTCCGCAGCTCCCACAAATTATACTCTTAAACTCATTTCATGCTGGGTGACTACATGCCTGGAATCCCAGCACTTGAGAGGCTGAGGGCAGGAGAATCATTCAGTGTCAGCTTGAACTACACAGTACACAATGAGATCCTGTCTCAAAAAGAAAGGAAGAAAGAAAAGACACCCAGAGAAATGTTCACCTCATTTTCTTATAATAAATCCTAAAAAATTCAATTTCTACATAATTAGGACAGACACTTGGCATAAGCGTTTCCTGTCATCTTAACAGATGTTTACAGAACGGACACATCCATTAGTCACTCCATTTTGGGCACTGGGGATGGAACTGAGATCCTCCAGTGTGCTAGACAAATGCTCTGTTGCTGAGCTGTACTCCCAGCCCAGTCACTCAATTCTGCAATAGGAAAGGTTACATTCAGCCACGTGGCATTCTTGGTGGAGGGCTTAGATGCATAAGATGTGGGTCCTCAAAGGGGTAACAACCTCTGAATTTTGTTTATTTATTTGTTTATTTATTTATTTATTTATTTATTTTTAGTCTTGAAACTGGGTCTCCCTGTAGTTCCAGTTGGCCTGGAGCTCACTATGTAGGCCAGGCTGGCCTTGAACACAGAGATCAGATGCCTCCTGAGTGCTGGTATATAAAGGGTATGCCACAACACTCAGCTAGCTGCCTTTCTTACATAATGCAGGCCGACCTGCCTAAGGATGTACTGCCCACAGTGGGAATTTTTTTTTTTTTTTTTTTTTTTTTTGAACACTAAAGGCTGTGACCCATTGCCATGGTTTGGATATTAAAGGCTTGGTCCTCTGCCAGGCGTGGTAGTGCCACAGGTTGGAAGCAATGGGGTCAAATGACCATAGAAACAGCCTTTCCTCTTCCTTTTTAAAAATTTTAAAATATTTTATAGTATTAGGCATTGGACCTAGAGACTTGTACACTCTAAGCTCACATTCTACCACTGAGTTACAACCCCTAGCTTAAACCTTTCATCTTTTAAAATATTTTATTGTTTTGTATGTGTGAGTGCATTGCCTGTATGTATGTAAGTGCACCCGTATTGCGCAATGTCCACAGGTCACAAGAGGGTGTCAGATCCCCTGGAACTGGAGTTAGAGATGGTTATTATCCACCATGTGGGTGCTGGGAACCAAATCTGGGTCCTCTGCAAGAGTGCTCTTAACCTCTGAGCCATCTCTGCAGCCCCCAAAACCTTTCATCTTTGGTTTTTTTTTGTTTGTTTGTTTGTTTGTTTTTTTGGTCTTTTTGAGACAAGGTCTCCCTGTAGCCCCAGCTGTCCTGGAACTCACTATGTAGTCCAGGCTGGACTTGAACTCACAGAGAAGAGATCTACCTGCTTCTGCCTCCCAAGTGCTGGGATTAAAGGTGTGCGCCACCACGCCCGGCTACCTTTCATCTTTTAAAGTTGATGTATCTCAGGTATTTTTAATAGAAATCTAACAAACCCATGGCACAAGAAACTAATCTACAAAGGGTCACACTCAATATATAAAGAAAATAGAACAGAAAATGTCATAATGCACCTTAATAGAAAGGGCAACCGTTGTGTCAGAGACTTTATAAGCAGCATCTCACCAAAAAACAAGGCAGCAAATGCACATCAAAATGCCTGGGTTTTTATGGGTGCCGAGGACATCTGCATGGTAAATATGTTGCTATACCACCCCCAGCTCCTCCTCTGTCTTTTTTAAAGAAAAAAAATGAACCTGGACGTAGTGCCACATGCCTGTAATCATAGCACTTGGGAGGTGCAGGCAGGAGGATCAGATGTTTAAGGTCATTTTCAAGTGCATAGTGAGTCTGAGCCCAGCCTGGGCTATATAAAATTCTGTCTCCAAACAAAGAGATAAACAAAACAGAAATAAAAAGAACAGGGAGTGGTGGTACACATCAATGATCCCAGCTACTTGGGAGGCTGAGGCTTGAAAATTAGTTCAGGAGTTTGAGCAACACAGTAAGATTCTGCCACAAAATAAGCCAAGTGTGGTGGTGCATACATTCGATCCCAGCACTCAGGAGGTGCATGCATGCAATTTCAGCACTCAGGTGGTCCATACATGCAATCCCAGCACTCAGGAGGTTGAGGCAGAAGGTCCCCTGGGTGTTCAGGGCCAGCCTGAGATAGATAGTGGAATTCTGTCTTCAGAAGAAATAACAGGACTGGAGAGATGTCCAGCAGTTAAGAGCACTTGTTACTCTTGCAAAGAACCCAAGTTCGGTCCCCAGCACCCATATGGTAGCTAGCAACTGTAACTCCAGTTCCAGAGAATCTGACACTCTGGAACACACATAGCACAAATACATACATGCAAGCAAAACATACACATAAAATAAATAGATCTTTAAAAAAAAATCAGTAAGTGGAAGGAAGAAAGGAAGGGCGGGAAGGAGGGCAGGAGAAAGGGATGGGTAACCGCCTTTGTTTCTTCAGCAAATCCTACTGGCATGTACCACAAGAACCAGTGGGATTTTGTATTTAAAATGTGTATGTGCAATTAATATTTACATGAGTCATCTCACCACTTTTTGGCTTAAAAGTCCAATTTATTCATGCTGATAAATTCTCTCTCCTGGCCCTTCTGCCCAGTGGTTAAGGGAGAGTTCAGAGTGTGGGAACTCCATGTAAACTTACAACAAGCTGGTCTTCAGGTTGGCAATGCTGCTTGCAGTGGAGAAACCTGCATCACTGAGGCTTTCCCACTTCAGGATCAGGTTGTGCCAATCAGCTGCGTTGTCCTTAAGTTTTCTTGCACTAACAGATAAGACAGGTTTTCTGGGTGTTACAATTCCAAGAGTCTTGGCTGACAGAGAATAAGAGAAACACAATTATTATGGAACACAGGATCATGGTTGGAGGGCAAAGGTTCTTTTACATTGCAACAGTAAAATGGTCTTAAAGGTGACATCAACTGGATAAACCAAAGTCCCAGAAACTAAGAGGGTGTTTGCAGCTTCGTGGCTCCACTTTTTTCTTTATAGACCTTGAACTTTCAAAGGTTTAAAACAGGTAAAGCTGTGACTTCCTGCTGAAGTTTCAATGGCTTCCATTACCTTTCCTATAGGATAATCTAGCCCTGACTTCTTATATACCAACTATTTTGTTCCAAGCACTTTAAAATCTTAAACAGAACTTTGTGGTTCATGTGTGTTCATCATACCATGATACTGAGAAAGCGGACCCCAGAGATGCAGAGGTGATCATGACAGGGTTTCCACCTCCTGCCCAGGACTCAGAAGTCCAAACTAGCCCCGACATCTCCACTTCAATACTTAATCTCAACCCACTTCCGACTCCCTCAATCTCCATGTAAAACAAACTCCTTGAAACTCTTGCAAAGGCCTCTGCATGCAGTTCTCTTTACTGGAAAGTTCTCACCTCAGGCTGCTGCTACCCATCCAAGAAGACTCGCCCAATCCCACTGCTGTGGAAAGCAAGCCACAGACCAAGAGCAGACTTCGGCTCTCCTGTGCCCTTCTGTCTTCTCAACTTAGAACCCAACAAAGGCATCTCACAGCTGTGAGGAATTGTAACACCACATGCTTTGGAGGTTACACTCTGAAGACCATGCTTCCTGGATGTGAATTCTAGCTGTGAGACATAGACATTAATCTCTTGGAGCCTTAATGTTCTCATCTGTAAAGTGGTGACAAAAATAGCATCTGCTCCACAGAGTTGTAAAAAGTAGATGGTCTACACGATGAGACCCTGTCTCAACACCCCCATCCCATTTACCACCGCAGAAAACCAAACAGGAACCACAGTAGATAAATGTGACACTATGAGGGCCTCACACACAGCAAGCATAACACATCACCTGTATCACAAGGCTTTCTCCAACCTAAGCCTGCCTTGCTGTCTCCAAGACCGTCTTTTCCTTGCTCTCTGTGCTGCAGGGCTGGCTCTATACCATTCTGACTTGGACTTGGAACGTGTTAGCTGTCCATGTCTGTCTTCACCCACCTAGTTAACTCATGGTATCCCTTAGGGCTCTACCTTTTTTTAAAAAAAAATGATACTGGGGCTGGACAGAGGGCTCAGCGGTTAAGAGCACTGACTGCTCTTGCAGAGGACCCAGGTTTGATTCCCAGCACCCACATGGTGGCTACAAACCATCCTTAATTCCAGTGACATGAGCCACCATGCTTTGCCATCTAACAACCTTCTTAACTCCAGTTCCAGGGAATCCAGTGCCCTTTTCTGACATTGCACAACATGGGTGCACTCAAGGCAATACACTCATACACAAAATAAAAATAATAAAATATTTTTTAAAAAATGGTACTGGGGCCAAGTGTGGTGGCGCATGCCTTTAATGCCAGCACTTGGGAGGCAGAGGCAGGTGGCTCTTTGTGAGTTCAAGGCCAGCTTGGTCTACATAGTGAGTTCCAGGACAGCTGGGGCTACAGGGAGGCCCTGTCTGAAAAAGACAAAAAAGAAAAAGAAAAGCTAGATGTCATGGTTTATAATCCCAGCATTCAACAGACTAAGGCAGGAGGCTTACTAAGAGTTCAAGGCTAGCCTGGGCACTACATACTGAATTACGGCCTACAGTGTGAGACTCTGTCTCAAAAAATTAAAAGAAAAAAGGGTCAATCTAGGCTACATATCAAGAGCCTGTAGTTAAATGAATTTAAGCCAGGCATGGTGATGCACACCTTTAATCCTAGCACTCGGAAGGCAGAGGCAGGCAGATCTCTGTGAGTTCAAGGCCAGCCTGGTCTACATAGTGAGTTCCAGGACAGCTGGGGTTACAGGGAAACCCTATCTCAAAAAAGACCCCCCCCCCCAAAATAATAAAAGAGAATTTAAAAGAAAATTAGATTTTTTTTGTGTTACCATGAACCCCGAGACTGTCCTCTGAGATATTGTCCTTTGAGCTGAGGTCCAAATGATAAGAAGACAGGACAGGGAGTCAGCAATCTGGGTCCTCATGTGACCATGAGCTTGGTGAGTCTGATGATCAAGAAAAAACAGCCATGACTTGGCTGAATGGAGAGAGGTGGCAAAAAAAAAAAGGCGGGGGGCAGGGATCGCCCACAAAGAGCTGCACAGGCCAAGCACAACGGGAAGCCAGCAACCAGCTTTGAGCAGAGTAATCTAATTTAGTGCTTTAAAAAAATTTCCCTGTACCCTGGCTGGCCTGGATCTCACTATGTAGACCAGGCTGGCCTCAAACTCACAAGAGATCCACCTGCCTCTGCCTCCCAAGTGCTGGAATTAAAGGCATATGCACCAAGCCCAGCTAATTTATTGTTTTTATGTGTATGAGTGTATTCTCTGCATGTGTGTAAGTGCACTTGTGTGTACAATGCCCACAGAGATCAGTAGAAGGTGTCAGATCCCCTGGTACTGGACAGTTGTTTCTTGCCATGTGATGTGGGTGCTGGGATTCAAATCTGGATCTTCTGCCAGAACAACCAGTGCTCTTTAACTGCTGAGCCATCTCTCCAGTCCCACAATTTAGTGCCTTTATAAAAGTTATTTCCATATGAGATTCTACTCTTGCTACCAAAATAAGTAAAAACTTGGTTAAAAATACTCACGTGTAGCTGGGCATGGTGGCGCACGCCTGTAGTCCCAGCACTTGGGAGGCAGAGGTAGAGGGGTCTCTCTGAGTTCAAGGCTAGCTTGGTCTACATAGTGAGTTCCAGCCCAGCTGGGGCTACAGGGAGACCCTGTCTCAAAAAGACAAATAACCAAAGAAACTCATATGTGAAAGTGGAAGAGGGTACTGTGGTAGGAGGGTGGAGGTGGCAACGCAGGACAGGGAGATGGAGGAGGATGAGGAAAGAGTCAACCAAAATCATCTATGAAAACGCCACAAGAATACCTGTTATATTGTAAGTTAATTAATAAATTCTAACAATATTCATATTACAATCCTTTAGAAGGGACTGGATGGTGATAAGGACAGAAGGGATAATTTAAAAACTGGACTGAAACGGGGGCTGGAGCGATGGCTCAGCAGTTAAGAGCACTGCCTGCTCTCTGCTTTTGCAGAGGACGCGAGTTTGATTCCCAACACTCACATGGCAGCTAAGAATCATCTGTAACTCCAGTTCCAGGGGAATCTGACACCCTCTTTGAACCTCCACAAGCATCGCAGGGCAGGAGTGCTCTTACTTACATGCAGGCAATACACTCATACACATAAAAAAATAATTAAAAATTGGGCCTGAAGAAAAACAAAATCTTTTCATCCCTTCTCTGATCTTAAATGTTAAATGCCCCCTCCCAAGGAAAGAAAACTCCTTGGAGTTCTGGGCTGAAAACTGCATACACTGAAGCCCAATAGCAGTGTTTTAAGTATCAATGTAGCCAGCAAATAACAGGCTTGTATATAGAGGTAAAATCTTCCTTACTGAGTCATGCAATGTGATACCCTTCACCTGTATCTTGAAACCAAGACCATCAGATTTTATTTTAAACAGTTTTAATTTTTGTGCGTGTCTGTGTGAATTATGCTGTGTGGAGGTGCCCATAGAGGCCAGAGGAAAGTGATGGCGCCCCTGGAGCTGGCGTTACAGGAATTTGTGGGCTACTGGACATGGGTGCTGGCACCCAAACTTGGGTGCTCTAAAGGAGTAGGAGGTACCCTCAACCATTAAGCCATCTCTCCAGCCTCAGATTTTATATTTTTACAACAATTTTTTTTTTTTTTTGAGATACTTGCTAGTGCTGGCCTGCCTGGAACTTGCTATGTAAACCAGGCTAGCCTCAAACTTAAGAGATTGGCCTACCTCTGCCTCCCGAGTGCTGTGATTAAAGGTGCACCACCACACTGGCCTATAATTTAGATTTTCACAATTTAACTTCACCTTCATTAGGTGACTAGAAGACTTCGAAATTCTGGCTTCTTCAGCTTCAAAGATTTAATTGTAACACATTTGTTGAGATTTTACAGCCAAAACGCTGTTTGTACATGACTGTTAACTTATCCGTAAATTGTAATAAATACATTTGCTCAATACAAATACTTAATGCCAAAAACGGATAAAGCTATTTCCATAAATTAAGCCTTCCTGGATCTCCCTGGTTGCATTAGGACGTTCTGCATTAGATATGTCACCAGTGAGTCTATTTACTTATTAATTTATTTATTTAATGTCTACCTTCCCCACTGAACTGTGAGTTCAAGGTAGAGGCCAGGTCACGTTCCCTCCCAGACCTTCCACCTCAGGAAGGGTTTCCGGAAGGACCCGCAGACCAGCTTCACTTCATCGTGTTCCGCTTGAGTCTGAGCGTCACACCGCTGACATCACTACACTCAGCTATCACGAGAATAAACGGGCTCCGCAAAGCCTTCGGGCTCCCGGCAACCAGCGCAGGGCCCCCATTTAACCTCCCGACCCCCCACCCCACCCGCACCCCACAGTCTCAGCGCTCGGACAGACCCAGCACTCTGCACACCTTCCATGCGATCCTCAGATATCCCCACAGCGAGTCCCGAAGCCCCGCCCTCGACGGGCGGAAACGACGTCACTTCCGTCGCGCTCGCTGACGCTTGTGGCTCGCAGCTCTAGCCCTCGGAGGAGTCGGACGCTGCTCCCTAAAGGCCGGTCCCGTTGCCAGGCAACGGGCTCCCGGCAGCCCCCGCGGCCCGGAGTCCATCCCGACCGCTCCGGGCCAGCGGGGCCGACGAGTCCTGTGGGCTGCGGTGGGAGGTGAGTGTGGCGCCGCCGGTACCCGACGTCTCCGGCGTCCCGCCGTCCGGCCCCGCGCCCCTGTCCTCGGCCCGGCGTAGCCCCGCTTACCGGCCTCGGCCCCTCCGGGGCGCCGGATCCGCCGCGCGGACCGCGAGTCGAGTAGCCACTCCTAGAGCGCCTGTCACCGCCCGGGGCCGCGTAGACGCGGTGGCACGACCCCCCCACACCTCCCCCGCGCTCCTCGGTCCGGATACACCCGCGGCTCCCACGCTCCCCTCGCTCCGCCCTCCTGCCCCACCCTGCCTCCTTCTGCCCGCCGGCCGGGGCTCCCCAACCCAATGATTGACGTTGTGTTCTAGCCCCCGAGCCTCTGCGGGATCCCCTGCATTCGCCCGCCAGCGCCAGGCGGCTGGCCTGGGCACCCCCGTAGGAGTTCAGTAAGTGTGGGTGAGATGGACCGGCGCGTGGCCCGTGGCAATCCTGACTTGTGGGTGGCCAGAGTGGGTGGCCTGGGATCTGACCCGAGGGTAATGCAGGGGCTGGAGCAAGTGTCAGCTGCCTAGCTTCAGTTTCATCTTCGGTAAAATGGAGCTGATAAGTTTCTGTCTGGTGGAGGGTTTAAATGGGTCAGTGCGTGCACAGTTTAGCACCGTGTTTGAGTGCTCGCCATCAAGGGTAGTCGCCCGCAGGGCTCTGTTGGCTTCGCTGCTTTTCCTCTGTCTCTGGCTTCTTACTACTTTCGTATTCTCTACTCGGCTACCATTTTCCTGTCCTGCCCTTTTTTTTTTTGTTGTGTTCTTGTTCTCGTTCTCACTGAGATTCAGGAATTTTAGCTGTTTTGCTGCTTCTGTTCAATGTTGGCCGAACAGCCAAGTGCGTCTTTTTCGCTATTGACTGGAGTGATCACTTGCACTATTTAGGTTGACTGTCCCCTTGCAGACAAAGTTTTAAAAACTTTAAGGAAGTGGGCTGGAGAGATGGCTCAACGGTTAAGAGCTCTGGCTGCTCTTGCAGAAGACCAGGTTAGATTCCCAGCACCCACATAGCTGCTAAAAATCTTCTGTAACTCCAGTTCCAGTGGAATCTGACCTGGCCTTCTGACCTCCTCGGGCATTGCAGGACACGGATGCACTTACACACTTGCAGGAAGTACACTCATACACATAAAATTAAAATAATAAATATTTTTTAAAAGCTTTGGGCTGGAGAGAGGGCTTAGCGGTTAAGAGCACTGAGCTTGCAGAAGACCCAGGTTTGAATTCCAGTACCCACATGGCAGCTAACAACTGTCTTTAACTCCAGTTCCAGGAGGATCCAACATGGCTTTCTGACCTCCTCGGGCATTGCAGGACTCGAGTGCACTTACCTACATGCAGGCAATACATGCATATACATAAAATAAAAATAATAAAATATTAAAAAAAAACCTTAAGGAAGTAGGTCTGGAATGTCCCCACATCCTAGGCCTGGACACCAACAGGGAATGAAGCTGCTCTACCCCTTGTCACCAGTGATTCCGGGTGTTATAAGCTAAAAGACATTTTGTACTTTCCCACACCCAGCTGTAATCCACATTGCTACACCTGTGACCTTGTGTTTTAATTCTTGTTTGTTTAGTAACCTGGGGTGGACTCCATGTTTGGTCATCAGGATTTTAGCAGGGTGCTTTGTATGCCAACCACTGTGTCAGGCCCTGGAGATGCTGTGGCTTACCCTCCACACGCAATCACTACCCTCAGGGACACTAGTCTGGCTCTTGACCTTTAAAACCCGAGAATACTGCTTGGGTTTTTAACACAGGCTTGGGAACTGGGGTGGGAAAGATGGTCTTTGGAAAAGCAACTGGCTAGCACCTTTGAGCAGATTTGTTATGATGTAACCACACTGCCTTTTCCAGTGGAAGATTGGCTCCTACTGGGCTTTTCAGTTTTCCTTAGAGAAGTTGCTAACACAGAGAGGACCCCATTTCACATAGCCACTATAGAACTTGAACAACATGACCACTGGGACTTAGTGAAAAGGGAGAAACAGGCAGACCGTAGTCAGCTGGCTGGAAAGATGAGGAGACAGCCATGTGCAGGCTTTGAGCTTCCGAAGGGAGAGGCTTAGAGGGAGCTTGGGAGAATCTAGGTAGAAGTCGACATTTTCCTAAATTGTTGAGATGGAAGTAAGCTATTCTTTAAAATTTGTGGTCATTTTCTCCTGAATATATGCCTTAGATCTAGTCACCAAAGTTCTAGTGAATTTTGCTACTATCCTGGGGGCAACCTGGTATAGTTTTTGTTTTGTTTTTGAGATAGACTCTGTATGTAGCCCAGACTGGCCTTAGGCTCACTAAGAGTCTCTGGCCTCAGCCTCCTTGAATGTTTGAATTATGAATATGCACCACTGTGCCTGACTTGTTACAGGACTTTGAGAGGGGTAATTCAGCAAATAAGTGTTGAATGTTGATTGTACTATATTGTTTTAGAGTGGGGGGCTTAAGCAGGATCTTCCTGTGTAGACTTTGGCTGGCCCCAAACTGGCAATGTAGACCAGGCTGGCCTTTAATTTATAATAATCTTCCTCCTTTTTCCTCCCATGTGCTGGAATACAAGCATGTGCTACCCTGCCAGTGATCTGTTCTTTTGAAGCACCACAAATGTATAGATTAAAAGGACATAGACAAAGACTAGAAAAAGTACATTGAACAAGGTAGAAAACATGGTGCTTTTTGGTAACTGCCCTCATAAGTTCCTTGACAGCATAGTTCCTCGACCAAGCCTCCTGGTGGAGAATTTATTACAGGCTGTATGTGGAGAATGGAAAAAGGAAGAAAGGGGCTTGGCTCTGTAAGACAGCACAGTAAATTCAGGAACTGGTAGAAAAGTCATTGCAGGGGCCAGCAGGATGTCTCAGCAGGCAAAGGCCCTTGCTGTGTAAGTCTGGCAACCTGAGTTTGATCCCTGGAACCCATGTAAAGGTGGAAGGAGAGAACCTACTCCACAGAGTTGTGCTCCGATCTCCGAATGTGCACTATGGTGCGAACACACACACACATCATACACAATAATAAATCAGTTTCAAAATTTGTCTTAAAGTCATTGCAGCTAGAGAATGGAGATGGAGATAAAGTTAAATACGACCTTTGTTGAGATGTCCAATCTTCATGCTTGAGTGAGCACTTGGTTAGCCAGCGGGGATGGGAACAGGGAAGTGACAAGAGTTTCTTCTGTAAGATAAATTAATTTCTGTCCCTTTGGGTTCTGCTGTAAGAATTTAACACCTAAGCATCTGGGCATGGTGGTGCGAGCTTGTATTCCCAGCATTCACAAGGCAGAGCAAGAAGATCCGTGGGAGTCCTAGGTCAAGTGGAGCTACAGTACCAAATCCTGTCTCAAAAATAAGGGCTGAAAAAAAGGGGCGGGGGCTGGAGAGATGGCTCAGCAGTTAAGAGCACTGACTGCTCTTGCAGAGGACTGTCCAGTTCCCAGCACCCACATGGCAACTAACAGCTGTCTGTGACTCCAGTTCCAGGGGACCCAACAACCCTCTTCTGGCCTCTGCAGGTTTTGCATGACACGGAGGCTAACCAATCATGCACGTAAAATTATTTTATTTTTATTTATTTAAAATATTTTAATTGATTTATTTATATGTATGAATGTTTTACCTGCATGTGTCTTAGTGTACCTGTTACAGAAATAATCAGAGATCAACAGTCAAAGTCAGGTGAGGAGAGGGAGTTTAATTAATTTGATGCTAGAGGGACTGACCCCATGAATAAAGGAATCAGACCCCTTGTCCAAGTTTTGGAGGGTTTTTATGCTCGTGAAGAGTGCAAGCAAAAGCATATAGATGGTAATTAAGTAAAATAACAGGTAACAGTGCAGAAGCCTTAGGCAACAAAGATGTGTACAGGAATGTCATAGCTGTGGAAAACAGACTTCTGTCCTGGATAGTCATAGGGGGCAGGGGAAGATTCCTGTTCACTTCCCCATTCTGGGAGTTCTTAATTACCATCACATTGCAAAATCTTCTAGCATTTGATAAGCTCTATTTCCATAATATACCCATGTATAGTGCTCAGGAGGTCAGAAGAGGGCATTGGATCCCCTGGAACTGGAGTGCTGGACAGTTTTTCACTGCCATATGGATGCTGGGAATCATGGTCCTCTGCAAGAGCAGCGAGTGCTCTTAACCGCTGAGCCATCTCTCCAGCACCAAATAAATAATTTAAAAAGCCCAAGTAAAAGTAGATTATCAGAGTGAGGTATGGAGGTGTGTGTCTGTAATCCTAGCACTTGGAAAAGCCCGGGAGCACCGTGGGCTAGGGTGAGACTGTCTGAAAAAGGATTGTACAAGGATACTGATGGTCACTTCACACCAAATCTTGGAGAGGAACCTTGAGACATGAGTGTTACCAGAGCCTGTGACATGTACTACTGCATGAATAGTTCAAGTGCTAAGTTAGTCCTAGCTCTAGTTTGTGGAAATCTGTCCATCAAGTTGATGGTTGGGTGTGGCCCACCACTCATGTTTATGAAACTGATGGGGAATGTGGAGAAAGCATCATATCTTCAATTTTTCTTTCCTTTTTTAGAAAAAAATTTTATTTGTATATTTATTTTATGTGTATGAGTGTTATGCTTGCACGTATGTAAGTGTATCCATGTCATGCTTTGTCCTGCAGTGCCCAAGGAGGCCAGAAGAAGGTGTTGAATCCCCTGGAACTGGAGTCACAGATGGTTGTTAGCTGCCATGTGCGTGTTGGGATTCAAACCTGGTCTTTTGCAAGAGCAGTTTGTGCTCTTAGCCACTGAGCCATCTCTCCAGACCTTTTCTTTCTTTTTTAAGAATTTATTTTTAAGCCAGGCATGGTTGTGCATGCCTTTAATCCCAGCAGGCAGGAGGCAGAGGCAGACAGATCTCTGTGAGATTGAAGCCAGCCAGGTCTACATAGCAAGTTCCAGGCTAGCTAGGGCTACAGACTCTGTCTTAGTAAACAACAACAAAAAAACTTTATTAGTGTGTATGTCTGTGTGTGTATATATGCTACACGTATGTGAGTGTCCATGGATGCCAAAAGAGGGTGTCAGATCTCTTGGAGCTAGAGTAGAGGTGATTGTGAGCTCCTGAACATGGGTGCTGGGGACCAAGCTCTGTCCTCTAGAAGAGCAGCACGTGCTGCTAGCCATTCAGCCATCTTTCTAGCCTATGGCTTCTGTTCTAACTTGACTGTTGTATTTTTAATTGAGATGCTCATAGCCAAGGAAGCATATTTATTTTAAAAATTTCATTTATTTTTATTTTATGTGTGTGAGCGCTATACCTGCATGTGTGTAAGTGCACCATGTCATGAAGTGCCTGCAGAGGTCAGAAGAAGGCATTGGATTCCCCTGGAACTGGAGTTATGGATTGTTGTCAGCACCATGTGGGTGCTGGGAATCAAACCTAGGTCCTCTGTAAGAGCAGTCAGTCCTCTTAACTACTGAGCCATCTCTCCATCCCAGAAACATACTTATTTTAAAGACTGGATTGAAAGGGCTGAGGTATATCCCAGTTAATAGGCCTCTTTCCTAGCAGGTATAAGGCCCTAAGTTTGATTCCCCAGCAGAGAGACAGAGAGAGAGAAATAGAGATTTGATTGAGAATTTTCTTTTGCAGTAAGACTTGAAGTTAAACATATTTATAAGTATTTTATTATTTTCATTTTATGTGTATGAGTATATTGCCTGCATGTACGTAAGTGCACCTGTATTTTGCAAAGCCTGCAGAGGTCAGAAGAGGGTATCAGAAACCCTAGAACTGGAGTTACAGAGGATTGTTAGCTGCCACATGGGTGCTGGAAATCGAACCCGGGTCCTCTAAAAGAGCAACCAGTGCTATTAACTGCTGAGCCATCTCTCCAGCCCATGAAGTTAACATTTTATTTATTCACTCAACAAGACTAAATGGGCATCTACTCTGTACAAGATGTACAAGAATTTATGGACATCTACTCTGTGCCAAAAGGAGATAGCATTCCTTACCTTCCCACAGAAGAGATTATTTAGCAAATAACATATCAGAGGCTGTGGTGAGGGTTATGGAGGGCATATAATAGAAAGAGAAGCTTGATTGTTGTTAAGTGATCTGACCTGGGGAGGCCTTCCTGGATGTAGCTGTGTTTCTGTTCAGCCCGCAGGGGTGAGAAGCTACATCTATGGAGTGAGGTCATTCTTAATAGAAGGGATCTTGAGGTGGGAAGAGGGGTCCTTGGTGTTAGTGCTTGCAGAAGGCCTCATTGAGGTTTCCTGAGAAGAGATCAGCACACTCACAAGGCATGGGCGTTTTTACTTTGTCTTTTTTTTTTTTTTTTTTTTTTTTTTTTTTTTTTTTTTTTTTGGTGTTTTTGAGACAGAGTCTCTCTGTAGCCCCACCTGGCCTGGAACTTACTATGTAGACCATGCTGGCCTCAACTCACAGATATCCCCAGCCTCTGCTTCCCAAGTGCTAGGATTAAAGGTGTGTGCCACCACGCCCGGCTTTTGTCTTTTTTTTTTTTTTTTTTAATATATTTTATGTGTATTCGTGTACTGCCTGAATGTAGGTAAGTACACTCATGTCATGCAATGCCCTTGGAGGACAAAAGAGGTTGTCGGATCCCCTGGAACTGGAGTTACAGTTAGCTGCCATGTGGGTGCTGGGATTCGAACCCGGGTCTTCTGCAAGAACCACCAGTGTTCTTAACCGATGAGCCATCTCTCCAGCCTGTTTTTTTTTAAACCAACTTCGATCAACAAGCTGACTGTCCAGGGATGGCATTTCGTTGTCATTGTTGGAGAAGTGGGAACCACTGAGGAGAGTAGAAGTAAAGTGTGTTCCTCTGCGAGAGAGCTGATTCCTCAGTTTTTAGTAACAGCTTTATTGAGATGTAACATGCCATGCCATGTCATTGATCTATTTAGAATATAGAACTCAATGGGTTTTAGTATATTCTGTTATGTAGTTGACACTTCAATTCCACAACCTTTCAACCTTTTTTCCCCCTGGTCTTTTTTTGAGACAGGGTCTCCCTGTAGCCCCACCTGGCCTTGAGCTCACAGAGATCTGCCTGCCTCTGCCTCCAGAGTGCTGGAATTAAAGGTGTGCACTCCCATGCCCGGCTTCATTCCACCCCCCCCAAGGTGAGGTCTCACTTGCCCAGGCAGCCCTGGAACTTGCTGTGTGGCCCAGGCAGTGTCAAACTCAAGGTCTTGCGGCCTTTGCATCCCTAGTGCTGGGATTACAGGTATGCCACCACCATGCCCTGCCCAGAGTTTGTTTGTAATATTTTTCCTAAGTTTAGAAATTATTATGGTCTGTTTTTTCCCAATGCTGGGGGTGGTACCCAGGGCATTGTGCATACAGAGGGCATTGTGTATACAGGCAAGCACTCTACCATGAGTGGGATTCCTCAGACCCATCCCCTGACAGAAAAGCCCTTCAAGCTCTTCCACTCCTTTCTCCCAGCCCTAGGCAGCTGCTGGTCTACTTTGTGTCTCTGTAGCTTTGCCTCTTCTGGACATTTATCTAAATGGAATCGTGCAATATGAGAGTTCTTGTGTCTGGTTGCTTTCGCTCAGCGTGTTTTCCAGGTTCATCCATGTTATAGCATAAATTGGTGCTTCTTTGCTTTCATTGTGAGGCTTCCACTGTTTAAATAGACCACATTGTACACATTGATCAGTTGATGGATGTTTGGGTTGGTTTTACTTTTTGGCTATTGTAAATAGTGCTCTCTGGAACATGAGTAAAAGTTTGGGGCCATGTATCTAGGCAGAGAATTGTGGTATCATATGGTAACTTAATGTTGAACTCTTGTGGATCTGGGACTTGAACTCTTGGCCTTGCAGCATGCTAGACCAGGTGCTCTACCACTGAACTACACCCCAGCTCTTGAGGGTGGCTTTGGTTCCCACTTCCCAAGTGACTGATGCTGCACCGAACACCACCTTTTCCTGTGCTCATTGGCCATTTGTGGTCGTCTTTGTAGGAAAGTCTATGAGAGCGTCGTAAGAGTTCTTCATGTATTTTAAATAAAAATGTATATGTATGTATCTCTCTATAATCAGCAGATGTTTTCTCCCAGTTTGTGGAAGGAAATCTGTGGGGTTGTCTTTTAGCTCTCTTGGTTCTCTTCTTTGGAGTAAAGAAATGTTTGATTTCAGTGACTTTAAAGAGCTCACTGTGTAGGAGCATGGGCTCTAGGAGCAGGCCTGGGAACTAGGATGGTGCTAGGAGTGGCTTGCAGTGCTGCAGACGGCAGAGCCAAGGACTCCCAGGAAGGCTCTGCCAGAATTGGTGGGTATGTGGGGTTTGAAGCAGAGCTTATGGGTTAAGGGGATGGATTGTTGTGGAGGTGAGGGAGAGGGAGGAATCCAAGAGGAGTGAGTGCCAGGGTTTCCAGTTGAGCAGCACCAGATTCAGTCTGGTTATGCTCTTACCTACTTCAGAACTGAGACAGCTGTTAGTCCCTGTTAGAGTTAGCTTCAGCTGTCAACTTGACACACCTCAAAAGGGGGGCCTCGGTTGAGGAATTCTCTCCATCAGATTGGCCTATGGGGCATTTGCTTGATTGCTAATTCATGTAGGAGGGCCCAACCCAGTGTGGGCCTTGCCACCTCTGGGCAGGTGGGCCTGGGCTGCATAAAAAAGATAGCTGAGGCCGGGCGTGGTGGTGCATGCCTTTAATCCCAGCACTTGGGAGGCAGAGGCAGGCGGATCTCTGTGAGTTCAAGGCCAGCCTGGTCTACATAGTGAGTTCCAGGACAGCTCGGGCTACAGGGAGACCCTGTCTCAAAAAGACCAAAAAAAAGAAGATAGCTGAGCAAGCCAGAGGAAACAAGCCAGTGAGCAGCGTTCCTTCACTTTCTCTGCTCGAGTTCCTGCCTAGGCTTCCCTCAATGATGGACTGTGTAATCTGGAAGCCAAACAAACTCTTTCCTCTCCCAAGTTTCTTTTGGTCAGTGTTTTATCACAGCAACAGAGAAGCAAGTTAGAACAGCTCCCTCCTTAGACAAATACTTGGAAGTTGCTTTTGGAGTTGGTTCCGGGGATTGTGCCCCTCCACAGTACTGATTAAAACATCTTAAGCCTCCACCAATAGATGCCTAACTAAATCAAAATAGTAGTCTCTAAACAGTCCTCCTGAGGGCCCCTGGGAGCTGGGAGCTGGGCTGCAGTCTCAGAGCCCCTCCTTTCCACAGAACGTGGAGCTGTCAGTGAAAAGAACTGAACCAAATGAAGGGGTTTCTGGAAACTAAATGTAATTTGACAGAGCTACTCTAAGGGGAGAAAAGTTTTATTTTTCTTTTTGAGGCAGTGTCTGCCTGTGTAGCTCAGGTTAACTTCTACTTCTCCATCCTCCTGCCTCTACCTCCTGAGTGCTGGGACTACGGGCATATATATACATTTTGAAAGTTAACCTAAATTCCTTTTCTTACTTTAATTTCACTTTTTTTTAAAAAAAAATTTAATTTTTTATAAGACAGTCTCACTATGTAACTGGCTGGCCTGGATCACACAGAGATCTGCCTGCCTCTGCCTCCCAAGTGCTGGGATCAAAGGTGTATGCTACCATGCCCGGCCCATTTATTTATTTATTTATTTCATTCATTCATTCATTCATTCATTCATTCATTCATTTTGGTCTTTTTGAAACAGGTTCTCCTGTAGCCCCAGCTGGCCTGGAACTCACTGTGTAGACCAGGCTGGCCTTGAACTCACAGAGATCTTCCTGTCTCTGCCTCCCGAGTGCTGGGACTAAGGGTGTGCGCTACCATGCCCAGCCCCCTTTATTGTTTTTGGAGACAAGGTCTTACTGTGTAACCCAGGCTGGCCTAGAACTCATGGCAGTCCTGTCTGTTTCTAAGCACTGGGATTGCACACATGAGCACCCAGGCCTGACTGGCTTCCTCAGAGATCTTCACAGCTACCAGACAAAGTTCTGTGGTTTGGATACATGTCCCCCCCCCAACCCCCCAAATTTATATATTGGAAGCTTAGTCCTCAAAGTCATGGGTTAATTGTATTTGGAGGTGGGACCTTTGGGACAAGGTTAAGATTAGATCAGGTCATCAGTGTGGGACACCCCTCCCCGCCCCAGAATTGTTATTTCACATTCATGAGGGCCCAGAATTTTCTGGTCTCTGAACAGAAGTACAGATGGGGTCAAATGGGCCTTTTAAGTCATCGTTTTGAGACTGACACCTGGACCCTTGGACCCTGTGTCTCTTTTCATGTTGGGCCATGTTACCTGAAGAAAATGCTTCGTGAGTTCACCTGGTCATCATATCTTACAAAGTAGATACCCCAGGCATGGATCAGGATATCTGCCACAGCTAGGTCAGGTTAATTAGGCCAGGAATCAGTCATCACAGTTTACAAAAACATATCACTGGCAGAAGTTTAGGTATCTGTCATGTTATTTCATCTTTTTTTCCCCCCGGAGCTGAGGACCGAACCCAGGGCCTTGCGCTTGCTAGGCAGGCGCTCTACCACTGAGCTAAATCCCCAACCCCAAATATCTGTCATGTTTGATCTACACTTTTTTTTTTTTGGTCTTTTTGAGACAGGGTCTCCCTGTAGCCCCAGCTGTCCTAGAACTCACTATGTAGACCAGGCTGACCTTGAACTCACAGAGATCCTCCTGCCACTGCCTACCGAGTGCTGGGATTAAAGGCGTGCACCACATGTTACTGCAGAGTAGTGAAACATCTCAGCTGGGAGAGCATCACAGAGAAAAACAACATCCCTGAGTAGTAAAACATCCCAGGCTACATTTCAGGATGTCTGCCCGGTAAGTGAAACAGAAGGAAACTGCAGAATAGTCTTAAGCTGAAGATTATATATGAACACAAGAAGTTATAAGAATATTACTTTTTCTTATCAGTATCTGGCCACTTGGGGTTTATAGACGTGTGTGTACAGGAAAGCAAGATGTGGACAAAGCAAAGTAAGAGGCATGCTAGGGTTGCTGTGCTGGGGAGGGTGGTTGGCAAGACCTTGTGAAAGAGGGGCATTTTAGTAGATACCCACTGTTGAGGCCCTTCAGCAAAAACTGAGTGGCCTCTTGAAAGAGAGAGCATTGAAGGACCCTTAGGTGAAAATGAGTTTGGTGAATTTGATCAGAAGAGGACCAAAGAGTTGGTCAGCCAAGTATGCAGTTGTAGAAAACTCAAGTTCAAAGTGAGAGTAAAACTAGTATCCTAAGAATTTTCTGAGGAGGACTCACAAAGCTTCCTGGAGCCTAAAATTGTGAATTATGAATTTAGGTTAAATCAGTGTCACTATGTCTCTGTCAATTGCTGTGAACTTAAAGGGAAAATAAATACAAGGCTCAACTGTGTAGTCTCCACAAGACCCCCCTTCAGTGCCACCTTCTGAAAGTGGGGGATGAGGCCACCTACCTGCTAGGGAGAGGGAAAGGATTAAATGACTGTGGGTACACTGCATTAGGTGAGGTTGTTGGGTGAAGGTGGCTAGGTATCTTAATAAGTGCAAGGAGGCACAGGACTCCTCGTGGGGCAGGTGTGTGTTGTTTCCAGACACTGAGGTGGATTTTGGCTGTGGGCAACCTCACCACATGGGAAGCATTTTTCTGAGTCTGGTGTGGATTCACTGTTCTACTACAGACTTTCTCCTGTAGCTCGTTAACCAGGTGGACAGGTGGACTTCATTGCTCTGGGTGCTTTTAGTAGAGTTGTCGCACGCGCGTGCATGTGTGTGTGTGTTTGAAACAACTGGGGTTTATTAAGAAAAGGTGAAAATTCTTTTGTTTTTGAGACAGTGTCTCCACTGTAGCCACAGGCTGACTGGAACTCACCACGGAGCCCAGGCTCACAGAACTCAAAGCAACCTTCTTGCCTCAGCCTCCTGAGTGCTGGCATTAAAGGTGTGAGCATCATGGCCAGCTCAGAAAAGGTTTTAAAAGGGATTTAGGTATGGACATTAGGGGACGAAGAGAGGGGTGCTTAGGAAAGAGCAGGCAGTGCACACCCAACAGTGGCATCGGCGTCTAAGAGAGTTGCCTCCAGTCTCACTTATTTTTTGTGTATGAGTGTTTTGCCTGCATGTATATAAGTTTGTGCAGTGCCCACAGAGGCTAGAAGAGGTCATCAAATCCCCTGGAATTAGAGTTACAGACCTTTGCTAGCTGCCATGTGGGTGCTGGAAACCAAACACCAGTCCTCTGCAAGAGCAGCCTGTGCTCTTGACCACTGAACCATCTCTCCAGCCCCTCCAGGTCCACTTTAATCCACACTAATCCTGCAGCTTATCGGAAGTCATGGTTAATTCCTTGTAGTTTTGTGTCTCTTCCTTGGGCCCTCTGACTAGATCATAAAGTTGAGAACTGTGCTTTGTGCTGTTGCTCCTCTGTGATAGTGACTAACAGATTAGAGGCTAGTCCTTACGGAGGTGCATTCTGAATTAAAATGTAAACTCTTCCTTTATTTTCTCAGTTTAAGTTCCAGCTGCAATTCCTTTTTTTAAGATTTATTTTTAAATTATGTGTGTGTATGCATGTCTATGTTGTGGGTATGTGCACAGAAGTGCAGGTCATCCCCTGGAGCTGGAGTTGTGGGTAATTGTGAGTAGCCCGGTATGGTTGCTGGAGGCCCTAAGAGCAGAAGGTGCTTTTAGCCACTGAGCCATCTCCCTAGCCCCTCCAGCTTCAATTCTTTAATAATCTTGTCTCCACTATTAAACATGATTACTCTTTGGCAGGACTAGGCATTGCAAGAGTTACAGTGTTACATTTTTGTAGCCCGCAGGATTCCTTAGATGAGGAGTAAACATTCCTTCTGCTGGAAGAACATCTGTGGGAACCTTGGCCATGGCCTCAATATCTGAGGCTGTTACATTCCGAGAGTTCTGCCCTTTGTACTATCTCCTCAATGCCATCCCCACCAAGATCCAGAGGGGCTTTCGTTCTGTTGTGGTCTACCTCACAGCCCTGGACACCAACGGGGACTACATTGCAGTGGGCAGCAGCATTGGCATGCTCTACCTGTACTGCCGGCACCTCCACCAGATGAAGAAGTACAACTTTGAAGTGAGTCTTTTCTTTGCATCTTAGTATGTACCAGTCATAGCTGATGTTTAGAATGTTTGTGTTCTAGCAGTGTTTAACCTGGGATAATTTATTTGAGTTGCTAGAATATGGCTATACTTCACTCAAACAGTATTTAGACATATTTTTTTTTAAACTGAGTGGAATGTAAACATTGGTGTTTTGTTTTTGTTTTTGTTTTTGTTTTGTTTATTTTGGTCTTTTTGAGACAGGGTCTCCCTGGAGCCCCAGCTGTCCTGGATTCACTATGGAGACCAGGCTGGCCTTGAACTCACAGAGATCGCCTGCCTCTGCCTCCTGAGTGCTGGGATTAAAGGCGTGTGCCACCACGCCTGGTTAACATTGATGTTTTTTATACAACACACACACCCCATCTCCAAAAGTCTTTCATCACTTAAAAAAAAAAATTTTATTTTTTGGTCTTTTTGAGATAGGGTCTCCCTGTAGCCCCAGCTGTCCTGGAACTTACTATATAGAATGGACTGGCCTCGAACTCACAGAGATCCGCCTGCCTCTGCCTAAAGGCATGTGCTACCATACCCAGCCAATTTTTATTTATTTTTATTTTATGTATATGAGTGTTCCTCATTCATGCATGTAAGCACATACATGTTGTACAATGCCTATGAAAGCCAGAAGGCATCAGATCCTCTGGGAACTGAATTACGGATGGTAATACCATGTAGGTATTGGGAACCAGACCTGTGTCCTCTCCAAGAGAAACCAGTGTTCTTAACCACTGAGCTATGTCCAGCCCCCTATTCTAAACCTTTAATATAGTAATATATGAACTTTTTTTTTTTTTTTTGACTATTTTGTCCCACCTGGCCTGGAACTCACTATGTAGACCAGGTTGGCCTCAAACTCATAGAAATTCACCTGCCTTCACCTACCAAGTTCTGGGATTGAAGGCATGTGCCCCCACACCCAGCATAGGAGCTCATTTTTATCTTTACAAAATCCCCATGAAGGATTATCATTTACATTTAAGGGCTCAGTGGTTGGGAGCACTGGCTGTTCTTGCAAAGGACTCAGGTTCAGTTCCTAGCACCCACATGAGAGCTACAACCATAACTCCAGGACCAAGGAATTCAGTACCCTCTTCTGATCAACTTGGGCATTGCACAACCTGGGTGCGCTTACATGCAGGCAAAATACTCGTACATGTAAAACAAAAATAAATATATAAATTTTTGCTGGGCGTGGTGGCACATGCCTTTAGCTGCAGCACTTGGAAAGCAGAGGCAGGTGGATCTCTGTGAGTTTGAGGCCAGCCTGGTTTACATAGTGAGTTCCAGGACAGCTGGGGCTACAGGGAGACCCTGTCTTAAAAAACAAAAAACAAAACCAATAAATAAATAAATAAATAAATTTTTAAAAGATCTTGATGTATCCGGGGCTGTCCTGGAGTTCACTATGTAGTCTAAACTGGCCTCAAACATGTAACCCTCCTATATCAGCCTCTGAGATGCTGGGTTATAGGCAGGTACCACCACACAACTCCTATCACTATTTTTTCTTTGAATAATTTTTCATGGTTTGACTGTTGAAGCTCCCCAAACACTGAAGATCGTTACACAATTAATCTTTAAACTGTACTTAGGAATTTAGTGTATCTAAAATTTCTCAAAATCTTAACAAGGAAAGCTTATTAATCAAAATGAACCCTAGCAGGATAAACTGATGAATCTGTTGTCAAGAGACATCAGAATCAAACTGTTAAAGATTTTAAAACAAAACAAAAACCTCTTAAAATTAGCCAGAGTGGGCTGGAGAGATGGCTCAGTGGTTAAGAGCATTGGCTGCTCTTGTAGAGGACCCAAGTTTGATTCCCAGCACCCACACAGCACCTAACAACCGTCCAAACTCCAGTTTCAGGGGAATTCAGTGCCCTCTTCTGACCCCTGTGGACATTGCATGGCACAGGTACACTTACATGCTGACAATATACCCATACACATAAAAAAATAATAAAATGTTTTTAAAAATAGCCAGAGAAAAATGACCTATTATCTGCAGGGGATGATGGTTTGAATAACTGTAGCTTTCCATCAGAAATCAGAATACAGCAGCGCAGTGCTCTGAAAGGATAGCCTACCGGGTGTACTGCCACACACCTGTTGTCTCAGCTATGTGGGAGGCTGAGGTAGGAGGATTGTGAGTTTGAGGCCAGCCGGGTCTACATGGCAAGTTCCAGACTAACCGGGGCTATACAGCAAGACCTTGTCTAAAGAAGAAAAGAGGAGGAGGAAGAGTGAAACAAAGTACTCTCAGATGAAGGAGAGCAGAGTGTTGCCGGACCTGCTCTGAAGTCACTGTTCTCCAGACAGAGGGAGCACATCAGGAATGAAAGAAAGTGAAATAATAGTAATAAGATAGTTTGTTTGTGGGGCTGGAGAGATGCTCAGTGATTAAGAGCATTGGCTGCTCCTGCAAAGGACCTAGGTTCTATTTGCAACACCCACATGCAATCAACAGCTGTTCTTAACTCCAGTTCCAGGGGATCCAATGCTCTTTTCTAACCTCTTCAGGCATTGCACACATGTGTTGTGCTTACATGCAGGCAAAACACTCATAAAACCAAAATCATTTTAAGATAGATTGTTTCATTGAGTTCTTTAAAATAAATTTGATAATCGAAAGCAAGAAGTATAACTTCCGTTTTCAACATGTGGATGCAGGCATGTGTAAGACAGGTATAACATGGGTACTGTATGGTACTAAAGTTTGTATATTCTATTTGAAGAAGTAAGCATTGAAACGTTAAGTATATTTGGGCTAGTAGTGTATCTCAGTGGTAGAGCACATACTTAGCATGTGGAAGGTCCTGGGTTCAGTCTCCTGTGCATGTGTACTCATGCATACAAAGTTAACTATATAGGTATTGTAACCTCTAGAGCAACAGTTTTTTTTTAAATCTCTGTAATGAGGTATGGTAAAATTTTCAATAACTGTATCAAAATGAAATTTTAACTCCTAGGAAATTAGGCAGGGGCAATAGAGAAAGGAAAAACAGAAAACAAGTAAACTGGTAGACCTAATCCAAACATACCACTAGTTACATTAAATGCAACTCATCAAAAAATATCATTTAAAAGAGGGAAATTTTAATGCAGATTTTTTTTTTTTTTTGGTCTTTTTGAGACAGGGTCTCCCTGTAGCACCAGCTATCCTGGAACTCACTATGTAGACCAGGCTGGCCTTGAACTCACAGAGATCTGCCTGCCTCTGCCTCCTGAGTGCTGGGATTGAAGGCGTGCACCACCATGCCCGGCTTAATGCAGATTTTTAAAAAGATAAAGTCAGGCATAGTAGAATGTGCCTGTAACCCAGCACTGAGGGAGAAGGTTCCTGAAGCTCATTGATAGCCAACCTAGCTGAATTGATGAAATTCAGGTACAGTGAGAGACCCTGTGTCAGAATATAAAGATGGTAGACTAAAAGATAGCTCATCAGGTAAAAGTGCTTGTTGCCAAGCCTAAACACTTCTGTTTGGGGGCTGGAGAGATAGCTGAGCAATTAAGAGCACTGACTGCTCTTTCAGAGGACCCAGATTTGATTCCTAGCACTCACATGGCAGCTAATGACTGTCTGTAATTTCAGGAACAGGGAATCTGATGCCCCCTTCTGACTTGCACAGGTCAGTACTGCACAACACTTGTAAGTATGTAAGTACGTATACATGCAGAGAAAACACTCATGCACATAAAATTTAAAAATATTTTAAAACATTTAAAAAATTTAAAACAAATAAAAGTTTTACAAGGTGGAGAGCAATTGGGGAAAGACACATGATATCAACCTCTGGTCGTCACATACATATGCACACATGTGCACATGCACCACATGCATACATGCACACATCTACACTAACAAGTACATATAACACACACAACACAGTACATATACAACATACCACACAGAAATAAACAAAAGATGAAAAAATTAAAGCCTTAGTCAGAAATTCAGTCAAAATATCATATCTGTAAAGTGCTTGTTATGGAAATGTGAGCTCAGTTCAGATAAAATGGCAAGGCTGTAACTGCAGCACTGAGGGCAGAGACAGAGGGATCCAAGGGGCTTGCTGGCTGTTGCACTAAATCCCCCCCCACCCCCCAGACCCACAAGCTCTCATCTGGGATTCTAGGGTCACGCAGTCCTAACTCAGATTGACAAAACCGACATGATACATTCTTTTGGGGATTTTGCATGGTTTATGACAGCCAGGAAAGGGTGACTTACAAGGGCATGAACTCCCACAGGCCCATTTTCTACACTTTGGCTAAGCTTTGAGATCTGAGTCACACAAATGGCAAGAGATCTGCCTCATGGCTTTCCCTGGTTTATATATCCTTAGCCCCTCACCTTCATGCAGACTCCTTCCACAGAGTGTGGGAAGGAGGTGGGACTGTAGCTTGCCGTCGTAGTGGTGGAGGAGCTTCCAGGTTACATTGGCCAGCCAGTCTAGCCCAAACAGTCTAGCCCAGGTTCAGTGAGAGACCCTGTCTCAGAAAATAAAGAGCAATAAAGAATCTGGTCCAGCCAGGGTTACATAGCAAGGTCCTGGGCTGGGTGTGGTGGCGCATACCTTTATCCCAGCACTTGGGAGGCAGAGACAGGTGGATCTCTGTGAATTCAAGGCTACCCTGGTCTACATAGTGAGTTCCAGGCCAGCTGGTGCTACAGGAAGACCCTGTCTCAAAAACAAACGAAAAACAACAAAGAATGGGCTAAAAGATGGAAGCTGGATATGGTGATGGTGGTACATGCCTATAATCCCAGCACAGAAGGTGGAAGCAGGAGGATCAGGTTTTCAAGGCAAGCTTTGGTCACATAGCAAGTTCTAGGCTTGCCTGGGCTGTGTGAGACCCTGCTTCAAAAAGGAAAAAAAAAGTGAAAAGATAAACCATATAAACCCCAATCAATAGGACATTGGAACAGATGCATTAATATCAAGGTTGTCTTTTTTTTTTTCTTTTTTTGTCTTTTTGAGACAGGGTCTCCCTGTAGCCCCAGCTGTCCTGGAACTCACTATGTAGACCAGGCTGGCCTTGGACTCACAGAGATCCACCTGCCTCTGCCTCCCGAGTGCTGGGATTAAAGGTGTGTGCTACCATGCCTGGTTGAATACACTTCTTTAGAAGTAAATGTGGGGCATCCACCAAGACAGACCATATTATGAATCATAAAACATAACCCCCAGCAGTTTAGACTGCAATTCCAAATCCTTGAGTTTTGCCTCTTTCCTTGCTTCTGTATTGAAATAAAATTTATATAAAGTATACAACTCCTTGAATCCACACACCTGAGTAATCATCTAGGTCAGATAAAGAGCACTTCCAGCTCTGCAGATTTCCTGCACCACCTCCCTATCAGCACCCACCCACGCTGGGCTGCTATTGCTGCAGAGCATTGTAGGCCTCGGGGTAATGTGCATTCATGGAATTTGGGCTCCTCACTGTTGCACTCACAGCCCAGTTCTCTTTTATAAAGCAGATCTGTCTCATTAGTCATCATTCTAGTACTAGAGCTAGGTGTGGTGACACATGCCTTTAGCCCTACCACTGGGAAGGCAGAGGCAGGTGGATCTCTGTGAGATGAAGCCCAGTCTGGTTTGTATAGTGAACCCCAGGTCAGCTGGGGCTATAGGGAGACCCTGTTTCAAACAAACAACCCAAAAAGCTGTGTAAGTAGTTTTTCAGCAACAGAAATAAAGACATAAAATTAAACCGACAAGAGTTTGGTGTTTTTCAGAATAAAACTACAAAATTATGCCTTTTTTTTTTTTTTGGTCTTTTTGAGACAGGGTCCCCCTGTAGCCCCAGCTGTCCTGGATTCACCATGGAGATCAGGCTGGCCTCGAACTCACAGAGATCTGCCTGCCTCAGTCTCCTGACAGCACGCCTTACATTTTTTGACCTAGAATTAATGTTATTTTCATTATGTGATGCACCTATGAGCTTTGAAGGGCTGTGCTATGGCTGTGCCATTATGGTAGGACCCTGTCCACCAGAATCTGGGAAGTCAGAACTTATACTAGGAAGAGGCACTCTAGGAACACCCCACATAACGATTCATGGGTAGCCCTCTTTTATTGTGGTATCTTAAAAAATAATGTATTGCGGGGCATGGTGGTGCACACCTTTAGTCCCAGCACTTGGGAAGCAGAAGCAGGAGGATCCTCTGTGAGTTCCAAGCCAGTCTGGTCTACAGAGTGAGTTCCAGGAACCTGGAGCTACAGGGAGACCCTGTCTCAAAAAGACAAAGGAAAAAAAAAATGTATTTTAGACCAGATGTGGCAGCACATTCCTTTAATTCCAACACTCTGGGGAAGCAGAGGCAGGTGGATCTCTGAGATGAAGTCCAGCCTGGACTACATAGCAAGTTCCAGACCAGCTGGGGTTGCAGGGAGATCCTATCTCAAAAGGCTCAGCAGTTAAGAGCACTGTGAGCTGCTCTTCCAGAGGGCCTGGGTTCAGCAGCCAACACCTGTTCAAAACTCCAGTTCCAGGGGATCCAACACCCTCTTCTGACCTCCGCAGGCATTGCATGACACAAGTGCACTTACATACATGCAGACAGTACACTCATACACACTGTTATTTGCCACCACGTGGGTGCTGGAAACCAACTCAAGTCCTCTGCAAGAGTAGCCATTGCCCTTAACTGCTGGGCTGTCTCTCCAGCCCCTAAAAAAATAAGATTTTATTTTCAAATTATTTATTTTTGATCCCCACCCTGAGACAGTAGCCTCAGCTGGCATGGAATTTGATATGTAGCTAAGAATGGCCTTGCTCTTTTGATCTTCCTGCCTCTATCTGGGAGTGTTGAGATTACAGATGTGTACTGCTACGCCCATTTTTTATGCAGTGCTGGGCATTGAACCCAGGGCTTGTGCATGCTACTAGGCGTGCACTCTACCAAGTGAACCTTATCCCCAGCTACTCAGAAGCAGTTTTTAAGTACCCGTTGTGAATGGAACATAAAACTTAAAATTGTGGGATCACATAGTATGAAGTAAAATTTTTGTTTTGATTGTTTATGTTTTTTTAAAAAATATTTTATTTATGTATATGAGTGTGTTGCCTGCGTGTATGTGAGTGCACCCACGTCATGCAATGCCACAGAGGTCAGAAGAGGGCTTTGGATTCCCCTGGAACTGGAGTTAAGGACGGTTTGTAGCTGCCAGGTTGGATGCTGGGAATCGAACCCAGGTCCTCTACAAGAGCAGTCAGTGCCCTTAACCACTGAGCCATCTCTCCAGCCCCTGTCTTTGTTTTTTGAGACGGCCTAGAATTTGCTATGTAGACCAAGCTGTAGACCAAGATCTGTCTGTCTCTGCCTCCCTAGAGTGTTAGAATTAAAGGCATATGCCACTACTCCCTGCTAAAACTTTTGTTTTGGAAAGAACACAGATTTTAGAGGTAGAATATTAGTTTGAAACAGAGCTATACATCTATATATAGCACATAGGACAAGATGTGGAGGAGCTTTTACCATGACGGCTTGATTTAGGGACTGAGACAGACCTGTGAAGGATGGAATATGAAAGGAAAATATCGTTTTCTTTAAAACTCTTAAGTACGGGCTGGGCGTGGTGGCGCACACCTTTAGTCCCAGTACTTGGGAGGCAGAGGGAGGCAGATCTCTGTGAGTTCCAGGCCAGCCTGGTCTACATAGTTCCAGGCCAGCTGGGGCTACAGGAAGACCCTGTCTCAAAATAAATAAATTCTTTTTTTTTGGCTTTTTGAGACAGGGTCTCCCTGTAACCCTTGCTGTCCTGGAACTATGTAGACCAGACTGGCCTTGAACTCACAGAGATCTGCTTGCCTCTGCCTCCCAAGTGCTGGGATTAAGGGGGTGTGCCACCACGCCCTGCTAATAAATTCTTAAGTGCTTTCAGTTATTAGAGTTTTGTGGTTATGGACTGGCAAAATAGCTAAGCAAATAAAAGGCATTTGCCATGTAAAGCCTGACAACCTGAGTTCAATCCCTGGAACCCATATAGAGGTGGAAGGGGAAAACTGACTGTACAAAGTTGACCTCTGACCTCAATACCCGTGCGTGGCATGTCCACGTCTACACACGCTTTGTACACTCACCTACACAGTAATAATAAAATAGAATACAGTTTAAAAAGACTAATTTTTTTGGTTATAGGAACATGTTCATATGTTACTTGTATAAACACAGTACTAAATTTGTTTTGAGCTTGGCAGCCAAGTATTAGTTTGACCTTAGAGATGCAGGAGGTCTTCACATTGTTATTCTCTTTTTTGTTTCAGAGCTGGGGGGGTCTCAGAGGAATTTGGCATAGTTTTCATGCTTAAGAGATGAGAAACAAAGCTAGAGACGTAGCTTAGTGGAGCCAGCCTGTTCTAGATCAGAGGCCCAGGGCCCTGGGTTTGATCCCAGCACTTCAGAAGAGCAAGAGCAAGTGGTAAATACAGGTCAAGAAACTGAAGGCTCCTGCTCCCACCCACATCTGCCTGTCTAGCCAATTTGCTCACTTCCTCTAAGACAAGGCAGGTTTTCCATGCAGGTGTCTGGAGTTAAAGGACAAGAAACTACATTCATGGTCTTTTTGGAATTTCAAGGGAAAGTTGAAAGATACACCATTGAGCTTAGTTTTGGAAAAGTTAAAATTATGGGATAGTAAATAAAAATAAGAATTCTCTAATAAGTTCCCAAATGGCACAGATAAAATATCATTTATTTGTATGTTTGTATGTGAAGTACGTGTATGTGGTGCATGCATATGAGTTATGTAAGTGTATGTGCATCGCATGCATGCTAAGGCCAGGGGAGAATGTCAGGTGTTTTCTGCTTTATTGCCCTGTGGCAGGCTCTCTCAGGTTCACCTGAGATAGGTAAACCAGAAGCTCACCATTTTGGCTAGGCTGGTTTGCCAGTGAATTCCCAGGATCCACCTGCTTTGTCCCCCAATGCTGGAATTAGGCACATGCAGTCATGCCTGCCCTTTTTTATGTGGGTGCTGGGGATTTGAACTCAGGTCCTCCTACTTGCATAGCAAATACTGTTACCCACTGAGCCATCGCCTCAGCCCCCTGAAAATATCTTTTTTAGTGAAGTTGTGTTCTTAAGGAAGCAGACCTTTAATATGGTAAATATATCTGGTATGTAGTTTCAAGAATGGGTGCTTTGGGAATTCTTTCTTTCTCTACAGAAGTTAGTGGGAGAAGGCAGATGGGAACATGAATTTCTTCCTGCTCACTGCCAAAGGCAAGAAAAAATGTGAGGTGCTCATAACAAGTACAGAATGTTATAAATGTTAGACATATGGCTAGGACATGTGTAAGCACAGATCAAAAAGGTGGCCCGGCCTGTTTCCAGTTGTCTGTTTTGAAGCTCAACACATGATGCCTCTGCTTAGTGTTCAGCGACTTGCTGACATTCCACGGTCTTGTCTTCAGGACTGACCACAAGATATACCTGAGGGTGGAAGACTAGCTCTCATTTCTGCAACTTCTCCATGCACATCCTCCCAGTACATTCTTTCCACAAGTATCTGTGGAGTCCATGAACTTCTCATGCAGGTCCTGGGGCTGTGTGGCGCACACTGTGGGGAATTGCTCCCTGGTGGAGCTTCGAGTCTTAAAGGCAGAAAAGTAAGAGAAATAAGGCACATACGGAAACAAGCACACAGGGCAGGGGTGTGCCACGACAGAGTGAGCCAGACCACCGCCTACAGATGGAAGAAGGATGGTGGCAGGTCAGCAGGAAGTCCAGGGGACGCTTGCTGAGAGCATGAGAGCTAACAGAGCCTGGATGAGAGTGCCCAGCACACAATGATGATCTGCCAAAGTGGACCATCCTAACAGGAGGGATGGAAAGGCCCTGGGTCTAGACCTGTCCAGCCTGGTTTCCAGTCAGAAGTCATGGTTCAGAATGTGATAAATATTTGATTGACTTTAATCTGGTATAGTTTCTTTTTCGCGGGGGGGATGTCTTTTTGAGACAGGGTCTCCCTATAGCCCCAGCTGGCCTTGAACTCACAGAAATCCACCTGCCTCTGCTGGGATTAAAGGTGTGTGTCACCATGCCTGGCTAAACCCAACTTTTTAAAAAAATATTTTATTTATTATTTTTATTTTAATGTGTATGAGTGTGTTGCCTGCATGCATGTGAGTGCACCTGTGTCGTGCAATGCCACGGAGGTCAGAAGAGGGCTTCAGATTCCCCTGGAACTGGAGTTAGGGACGGTTCGTAGCCGCCATGTGGGTGCTGGGAATCGAACCCGGGTCCTCTGCAAGAGCAGTCAGTGCTCTTAACTGCTGAGTCATCTCTCTAGCCCCTAAACCCAACTTTTTAGTTGAATGTGGTAGCTTATGCCTGTACTCCCAGCACTTAGATCAAGGCAGGAAGACTAACATGATGTTAATGCCAGAATGGGCTACATAGTAATTTAATTACTAGGTCAACTTGGGCTACCTGTCTTAATATACATCATGCATGCGTGTGCACACACCTCTCTCTTTCTCTCTCTCTCTCTCTCTCTCTCTCTCTTTCTTTCTCTTTCTGAATGGACCCAATTCAATTGAATACCAGCTTCATGGAGGATAGGTGGTTTGCCCGTGTCATGTAATACTGTGGAGGTCAGAAGAGGGCTTCAGATTCCCCTGGAACTGGAGTTAAGGACGCTTTGCAGCTGCCATGTGGGTGCCGGGAATCGAACCCGGGTCCTCTGCAAGAGCAGTCAGTGCTCTTAACCACTGAGTCATCTCTCCAGCCCCGTGGTTTGCATTTTTTGAGGTAGGGTCTCATGTAGCCAGGATGGCCTTGGACTCACTGTGTAGCCAAGGATGGCCTTTAACTTTGGTCCTCCTGCCTCCACCTCCCAAGTGCTAGGATTACAGATGTATGCCACCTTACTTTGTGCTGTGCTGTGCTGGGATCAAACCCAGGGCTTTGTGCTGCTAAGCACACGCTCTACCAACTGAGAAATCCCCAGCCCTGCTTTTTTTTCTTTTTCTATAACGTTTCTTTTTCGTGATCATTAACAAAGTGATTAAACATTGTAGATGAAATTGTAATGCAGAAAATAACTGGTATACAGGGCTGAAGACATGGCTTAATGGTTAAAGAGCACTGGCTGCTTTAGAAGAAGACCTGGGTTTGAGTCCCAGCACCCACATGGCAGCTTACAACTATCCATAACTCCAGTTCCAGGGGCTCCAACACCCTCTTCTGGCTTCCGCAGGTATTGCAGGACATGGTTGCACTTACATACATGTAGCTTTAACACTAAATACATATAAAATATAAATTAATATTTTTAAAAAACTTTTAAAATAGTCAGTATGCCAATGCAAAAACAACCCAGTGGCAGAAGTTGCTGTCCTGGGAAATAAACTTACAAATATAAAGCTTTAGTAATTGAGTCAGTGTGGTATTAGCACAAAGAAAACAGATTACTCGAACAGAGCTGAGAAATGCAAAGACTCAAATGTATCTGGATACTTGAGTAATTGTTGAGGTGGTGCCAATCAAGGATCCCTATTCTGAAATATTTCAGACCAGAATTGGTTCCAGTTTTTGAGTTTCTGGATTTTGGACTCCATATAGATTTTGCTGGTTGTGCATCCCTAATCTAAAAACCACACAGAACATTTGCAAACCTCTTGGGCATCATGTTGGCTTTCTGATTTGGGGTGGGGTCTTGGGCATTTGGGGTGCTGCAGCTATACCATAAGGTACTTCCCAGTTAATGGTATGGAAGGATTAGGTATGAGTATAGGCAGAGATGAAGCGGGACTGTGCCTCACTTTACCCATGGGTCACTTCACGTGGTTATTTGCCAGCACTTTAAGTATTAACAGTTGGACAGGCTCAGTGCTGAAGTGCTTGCCTGGCACTCAGAAGAAACTGGGCTTAGCCTCTAGTGCTGATGGGCTAATGACGATTGTTTCTTGTCTCTGGACAGCTGAGGCTTATGCTGACAGTCTCAGGATCCCCAAGCCTTATCTTGTTCTGTTAGGGTCTCTAAGTGAGTCCCAGGCCTAGGCTCCTTCCTTCAATTCCAGGCATTCATTGTTCCTTCTCTACCTTGCTATGTCGAGTTAGGGTTATTCCAGGAAGCAGTTCCTGTTGTGTAAGCATCCAAATGGTTCACTAAATGGTTGTATGAAAACTCTAAACAGGTGTTCTTTGTTAGTAAAGGAGGAAAAAGAAGCAATCCTTATGACCTCTTATTTGGTCTTCTTAAATACTTCAGACCTCCTAGTTATTTGTCATGCTGGCAGGTTCTACTGAAGTTTAAAAGCTTTGGCTCACCACAAGAAGCTCATAGTGAAAGCTTTGTCATACTTCAGTGCTCCCAAGAACCAGCTCACAAAGAGCACTTTTCCTGATGTGGTTTTGTAGGCTGCCAAGGTGCCTGCGAAGGGGCTGGTGCCAGCCTGATGCTTTGGTGTTGGTCTAGAGAAACAGGCCTGGCACCTTTTAAATCAAAGAACTTTCTTCCTTGTAATTACAGTTTGGGGCTGTTGCGTTGTTACTTCTTTTGTTTTTGTTTTTTGTTTTGTCTTGTTTTTTTGAGACAGGGTCTCCCTGGAGCTCCAACTGGACTGGATGGAACTCACTATGTAGCTCAGGCTGGCCTTGAACTTGTGGCAGTCTTTCAGCCTCAGCTTCCTGAGTGTGGGATTACTGATGTGAACCTTCTTGACAGGCTTCCTTAACATTTTGTTATTGTTGGGTTTAAAAAATTTTTTTATGTGTAGCTGGGTGTGGTTGGCACACGCCTTTAATCTCAGCACTCAGGAGGCAGAGACAGGTGGATCTCTGTGAATTTAAAGCCAGCCTGGTAGTACACCACATTTGTTTAGTGCCTTCAGAGGCTACGAGTATCAGATCCCCTGGAAGGGGAGTTATAGTCAGCTGTCACGTGAGTGCTGAGAACTGAACTCATTCCTTAATATTTTTGATTGCTGTGTTTCTGTTTAAGGAAGTTTTGATGCTAGCAAGTGGACACAATATATGGACAACATAGGAAGTTGGAAATGAGGGAAGCAGGAGAGTTAGCACACAATAGATCAGACCACAGATGGACAGTCATCTTAGAGACAGGTAAGGTCCAGGTGTGGTGGCACACACGTTTAGTCCCAGCACTTGGGCAGTAGAGGCAGACAGATCTCTGTGAGTTCCAGTCCAGCTGGGGATACAGAGAGACCCTTTCTCAAGACCAAAATAAAGAGAGAGAGACAGGTAAGGGGCTCACCTGGTTGCTAGAAACCAACTCAACAAAAGTTGGTTTTGTAAGCCCTCTGACTGCCACATACTGAGAGAGAGAGAGAGAGAGAGAGAGAGAGAGAGAGAGAGAGAGAGAGAGAATGAATATGAATAAACACATGTAAAATAGAAAAAAAAAATCTCCCAGGCCAGACTAAGAAAGAACTGTTGTTCTTTCGGAAGGGAAGAGACTGTGACAGAGGGAAGAAAATATCTGCTGTGTTACTTGGGAAAAGGAAACCTCAGCTTGGGTTGTCTGTGCAGCAGGGAGACTGAGAGCTGTGACTGCTGATGGACTGGTCCCACTAGAGATCAGTACTGAAAACAGCTCTTGTGGGGGAGCCTTCTGGTCTGCCAGCACGAGAGTATTCTGACCAGAAATTGCTCTCAGCTTGCCAAGCAGCTTTTAGACTAAAACTTGCTGCTGGTGTTGATTGAGCAGTGGGGAAGAATGGGTAGGTTGTACCTCTCAGCATCTTGTTTGTAACCATTCATTTACTGTAAAATAGCTAGGTGACTTTTTGGCTTAAATTTCAGTTTCTTGTGCATGGTCACTAGTCATCCTTCCTGGGCTAATGAACAGCAGACACCAGAAAGATTGAGTATCTAGATCAGGAAGGTTGACGGCCAGACCCTTCAAGTGCTGAATCACCAACATGAATGACACACTCCAGTGCTCAAGTACACATACATGTGTGGAAAGCTATGATAAAAGCAAGGGAATACTTAATCCTGGTGTCAAGGCAGGTTTTGGTGGGGTGGCATACCCAGTCAGGGAGGGGGAGAGGTGCCCCGGAGCTTCAGAGGGGCTGCTACAGTCCTTTCCCCAAGCTAGATGGAGATTGTTGGGTGCACATTTTATCTCTTAAAGCTGCACAGATCCTGTTTGTCGTTATGTACAAGATCACATTCCATGTTAGAATGTGAAAAGAAGAAAACCGACCTGGGTGTGGTGGCACATCTGCAGTTCCAGCACTGGGAAGGCAGGAGTGGTGGGCAGCTAAGCCTAAGCATTTGAGACCAGGGGCCTGGAGAGATGGCTCAGTGGTTAAAAACATTGGCTGCTCTTCCAGAGCATCCGGGTTCGATTTGCAGCACCCACATGGCAGAATAACAACTATCCATAGCTCCAGGGGATCTGATGCCCTCTTCTGACTTCATGGACATTGCATGTACATCGGTGCACTTACATACATTCAGGCAATATACATGCATATACACATAAAATAATAATAAAGTTTTTTTAAAAAAGAGTTTGATAGCCGGGTGTGGTGGCACATGCCTGCAGTCCCAGCACTTGGGAGGCAGAGGCAGGTGGATCTCTGTGAGTTCGAGGCCAGTCTGGTCTACATAGTGAGTTCCAGGACAGCTGGGCTACAGGGAGACCCTGTCTCAAAAAGACAAAAAAAAAAAAAAGTTTGAAGCCGGGCATGGTGGCGCATACCTTTAATCCTAAGGAGACCCTTAACCACAGCTAAAAAAGAATATCATACGAGTCACTTAGTGTTTGGCTGGCTGTCATGCATAGGCAGCAACTTTACCTATGTTGCCCCTATCAGAGCTAACCATGTCATCCTCCATATGACACACCTAAACCCGAGCTATGTGATCCTAATGTGTGAGAATCTGAGGGGCCTGGTTAAGACTGTGCTCTGCAGATGGGTCTGTCTGTCTCTGCTCGCAAGCTCGTAGCGTTCCCAACATAGGCACTCTTAAGATTAACTGTGTAGAACTTCCTTGGAGTACAAAGAAGGAATAAACTCAGAGTTTGATGCCAATAGAACAGATTATTACCCCTACTTCTTCCCCACCAATACCAGGGCTTTGTGCATGTGCTCTACCACTGAGCTGCATCTCCAGCTCAGGATTCCTCCCTTTTATTCATTCCAATCAGTGCTGAGAAAAATTTCTTGTGAGTTCACTTGCTAGCAGAATGACCCTCTAGCTTTCTCTTTCACTTAGGCTAGATCCTTGGGAGTTGCAGCTTTTGTAAAGGATGTGCCTTCAAGCTCCTCACTGTATCTGGGTTGGGGTTTGTCCTTATCAACCCTGCTCAGTCTGGAAATCCAAGGCTCTAGGTGCTCAGCAGGTAGCACTGGCCAGGCAGTCACAGTTTCGGGTAGTCACAGTTCTACCTTGCCCACATTGTCTTTATTTTGGTGCTGTGAATTTTCCTTACTTTCTTGGAAACTTGGCTATGCATTTCTAAGTATGGGTTTTGTTTTGTTTTGTTTTGTTTTTTGGTCTTTTTGAGACAGGGTCTCCCTGTAGCCCCAGCTGTCCTGGAACTCACTATGTGGACCAGGCTGGCCTTGAACGCATAGAGATCTGCCTACTTCTGCCTCCAGAGTGCTGGGATTAAAGGCGTGTGCCACCACGCCTGGCTATAAGTATGTATTTATTTTTATTTTATGTATATGAGTGTATTACCTGCATGAATGCCTACCAGAGGTCAGAAGAGGGTGTTGGAGCCCCTGGAACTGGAGATATGGAGGGTTATCAGCTACCATGTGGGTGCTGGGAATCGAACCCGGATTCTCTGCAAGAGTAGCCAGTGCTCTTAATGACTGAGCCATCTCTCCAGCCCCTCAAAGTATGTTTTTATCTGTTTCAGCATTTCTGGGTGTTTGGAGAAAGATTTGTTTGTATTGTATGAAATTGAAGCCTCATTCTGTTTTTGTCTGAAATATGGTTGAGTGTTGATAATATGATTCCTGAGGTATTTTGGTTCTTAGAAACTGGCATTTATTAGTAGTCAAATAACATTAACTCAGTCTTAGCACTTGGGATTATTAGAAAGCATGTGTACATACTGCACATGGGTACCAAGACTTTCTGCATACCTAAGTAAATAATTTTTATTTTTATTTTTCAGAAAAATTGCACAACTGTTTTAAGTTTGTGCTACAGCTTGACTCTAGTAAACTGTTTGCTTCATAATGTAGTGACTATTAACAGTTACAAATTCGTAGGGAAAATACTATTTTTCTTTTTATTCTTTTTGGTCTTTTTGAGACAGGGTCTCGCTATAGCTCCAGCTGGCCTGGGACTCACTATATAGACCAGGCTGGCTTCGAACTCACAGAGATCCACCTGTCTCTGCCTTCCAAGGGCTGGGATTAAAGGCATGTGCCACCACGCCTGGCTGGGAAAATATTCTTTTTCAACATCATGTTACCGTGGTAAGACTCTGCATCTAAAGCATGTTATGTGTCACCTTCCTTGAAAGCAGTGCCAGCTGGACACTTCTGGTGACACCACTGTTCTCATGCTTTGCAGCTTTGTCATCCTTTAGTCCTCCCTCTTGACATGCCTAACAAAATATCCATCACCCACAGAGAAAGCCCAGAGCCCAGAGGCATAGCAGTGCTTGTAAACAGTTGTACTTGTGTATGAATCCTGACTCTTGGACAAATCATTTGGCCTCCTGGAGCTCAGCTCCTCATTTGCAAAATGAGGCTCATTATAGTATCTACTTTCATAGGTTGTTTATGGATTCAGTAATGCAGGTAAAGCTTAGCAAGTTGCCTGATAAAGAAAACATTGAATAAAGAGGGCTGCTGTTCTGTTGGCATTGTTGCTATCACCATCCCAACAAGGTCTTGATGGAGTTTCTTCACTGTGGTTTTACTACCTCAGGACCCACACTATTGGCTGCAGTTTGTTAGACCTGGCTCTTAATCAACTCTGACCAGAACTATTGCAGCAGGCACCAACTGGTTTTCTTGCCCAGCCTGACTCCTCCTTCCTCCTTCCTGTTCATGGTTATGAAACACCTGACTGATAACATTGGCAGATCAAGAATCTTCAAGGGAACCCTCTGTTTCTTATTGCTTACGATCCAGATCTTTTAACCTGTACCACCATCTGGCATTGGATATATTTATAGCCTATGAAAATGCCCTGAAAGCTGTAAAGTACTAGATGAAAGTGAGCTCTGTCATTATCACCCCTAGTTGCTGTAGGCAGCTTTTCATGTACATGTCTCATCGTTAGAGCTGAGCTGTAAGGGGGCCAGGACTGTGACCTACTTTAGCAGGCTCAAGCCTAACTTGGTACCTGCCGTATGGATGGTATTCTTATTTATATGACAGGCTGATTACTGTATTGATTACTACATCAGAGATTTAAATGGTTTGCAGATATTATTGCCATATATCTTAGCAAGAGGAAACAGTTTATAATTTTTCTGGATGAATGGTTTCAAAATAAATGATGACTCAGGTAGTCTGGAAACCTGAATATCTGTGTGCTGTGCCATGGTTTTTAATAAACCAACATGAAGTCAGTGTTACTTAATAGTATTATTGATCTAAAAACCGATATGTCAGGAATCCATTTATACTCCCAGTCAGCTGTGTCATTTAAACAACTCAAGCAGACCTTGAGACAGACAGGTAGAAAGGACAAGTAAGTGGCTATGTGGCTTGTCACCGACATGGGAAGAATCAAACTGGTCTTGGCTCTGGGGTGGGCTTTTCTGACTTTAGACTTCTCTCTTCATCCTTTATTGTTTGGGAAATACTGCTTGTCAGAGCTCCTTAGTTCTCTTTTAATGAGGGCTCAGTATATTCCTGCTTGGTTAATCAGCATTTCTTTCATTAGAAATGAGTTTTTAAAAAGTTCATCATTTTGGAGATTAAAAACTTAAAACAGGCTGGGGTGGTGCCACATGCCTTTAATACCAGCACTCAGGCAGAGGCAGGTGGATCTCTGTGAGTTCAAGGCCAGCCTGGTCTACATAGTGAGTTCCAGATCAGCTGGGGCTACAGGGAGACCCTGTCTCAAAAAGACCAAAAAGAAAACCTAAAAGGAACCGTAAAGAAGTTAAGGACCTGAAAAGCATAATAATTTTTAAAATTTACTAGAGTGGTTCAAAGGTAGTGGGCAGGCAGAAGAATTTGTGGACTTAAAGATAGGGCAATTAGGCCAGGCATGGTGGCGCATGCCTTTAATCCCAGCACTCAGGCAGAAGCAGGTGGATCTCTGTGAGTTCAAGGCCAGCCTGGTCTATATAGTGAGTTCCAGGATAGCTGGGGCTACAGAGAGACCCTGTTTCAAAAAGACCCCTCCCCCAAAAAAGATAGGGCAATTAAAATAATAAGGTCTGAGAAACAAAACAAAAAGTTTGAAGAAAATTTGAGAGACTAAGGGGTATGTAGGGTATCACCTTAAAGGACTAACATACATTATGAGAGTTATGGGAGGAAAGGAGAGCCTTAAAGAGACAGTGACTGAAAATGTCTCAGATTTTACCAAAAGCATGAATCTATACACCAGAAAGTTCAGTGAGCTCAGAAACTTGCATGAGGGTATAATGAAATTTTCAGAAGCAAAGTCAGAGAGAATCTTGGAATTAGCAAGAGAAATGATTTATTACATACACTGGATTCTCAGTAAACAATGGGCAGGATTCTTATATGAAACTGGAAAGGTCAGAAAGCCAGGGGATTATATATTCAAAATACCAAAAGAAAAATCTTGGTGGTTAGGGAGATTGTTCAGTTGATAAAGTATGTACTGTGCTAGCATGAGGACCTGAGTTCTAATCCCCAGCACCCACATACAAGTCAGGTAGGCTAGCACACATCTATAGCCCCAGTGCTGGAAGGACTGCTCAGAGAAAGGCAGATTCACAAAACTCATGGGCAACCAGTCTAGGTGAATAGATGAGCTCTAGATTCAGTGATAGACCTTCTCTCAAAACTAAGATGGAGAGTTGGTGATGGTGCACACCTTTAATTCAAGCACTTGGGAGGCAGAGGCAGGCGGATCTCTGTGAGATCAAGGCCAGCCTGGTCTACATAGTGTGTTCCAGGCCACAGGGAGACCCTGTCTAAAAAAGATTAAAAAAAAAAAAAAAGATGGAAAATGATGAGGAAGACACCCTAAAGTCAACCTCTGGTTTCCATGCACATGTGTGTGCATACACATGAACAAATACACACATTACACACATACAAAAATAAATCTCATACTACCATGAATGCTGCCATGCCTTCCCCACTGTGAAACTGAGCTAACGTAAATCCTTCTGAATTGCTCTTGTCAAGTATTTTCCCCTAGTGATGGGAAAGTAACTAATACAGAATGATAACAGTATGATCCAACAAATTAGATAATCTAGATAAAACAGACACATCCCTAAAACCACAAAACATGTCAAGACAAAAATCACAAAGAAATAGAAAATCTGATTGGGGGCTGGAGAAATGGCTCAGCAATTAAGATCACTTGCTGCTTTTACAGACTCAAGTTCCATTCCCAGCTCCCACATAACTGCTGACAATTGTCTGTAACTCCAATTCCAGGGGGAATCTGATGCCCTCCTCTGGCCTCAACAGGCATCAAATGCATGTGGTGCACTTTTGTGTATGCAGGCAAAACACATGTACACATAAAATAAGAATTTTAGAAAAGAGTGCAGCCGGGCGTGGTGGCGCATGCCTGTGGTCCCAGCACTTGGGAGGTAGAGGCAGGCAGATCTCTGTGAGTTCAAGGCCAGCCTGGTCTACATAATGAGTTCCAGGACAGCTGGGGCTACAGAGAGACCCTATCTCAAAAAGACCGAAAAAAAAAAAAAAAAAAAGTGTGCATACTACTTCTGCAGAGCACCAGAGTTCAGTTCTCAGCACTCCCATTACTCAGCTTATAACCAACTATCTGTGTCTCCAGGGGATCCAGTGCCATCTCTGGCCTCCGTGGGCACCTGCACTTACATGCATATAGCCACACATAGATATATATACATATTTAAAAATAAATGTTTTAAAAAGAAAAAAGAATCTGAGTAGACCTCACTAGTAAGGATATCAAGTTAATAATGATAAAATAATAAAAACTGGTAAAGTAAAGCTAATGGGGCATGATGGCCTTCCCAGTAAAATCAACATTTGAAGAAGAAACAGGGCAGGTAAGATGGAGCAGCAGGTAAAGGCACTTGCCACTGAGCCTGGCAACCTTAGTCCAGTCTCCAGAACCTACATGGTAAAAGAAGAGTGCCAGCACCTGCAAGTTGTCCTTTGACGTCCGCTCATGCTTTGGTGTGACTGCCCACCCCGCCACACAAAATCAGTGTAAAAATTTGAAGAATTGATGAACAAGTAAGGGCTGGGGATCTAGCTTAGTGGTAAAACCTTTGCCTGACACAGGGTCCTGGGTTCAGTCCTGAGCGCAGAAAACAGAACACAAAAGAAAAATTTCGACACAGGTAAACAATAACAAAAATCACTGTAAAGAGCCGGGCATACTCAGGAGGCAGAGGCAGAGGCAGGCTGATCTCTGAGTTCAAGGCCAACCTGGCCTACATAGTGATTTCCAGGCCAGCTGGGGCTACAGGGAGACCCTATCTCAAAAAAAGACCTATATTTATTGCTATATATATGTATTGGTATATATAGATGTATATATAATTGATACACTCACTAGCAGACTGAATTCATCCACATGTTCAAGGAATTTCAAACACCATGACCAGGGCAACTTACAGAAGGAAAAGTTTACTTTGGCTTGTGATTCCAGCGGTAGAGTTAGGCAGCCCAGGCAGGAAGTTAAGAGCTCACATCTGCAAGCATGTGAAGCAGAGAACGGACTGGAAGTAAGCTGAGGCTGTGAGCTCTTGAAGCCTGCCCCCAGTGATATGCTTCCTCAAGCAAGAACACACCTAAAGATCTCATGATCTGCCCCAGACAGTGCCACCAGCAGACCAACTGTTTAGATACTTGAGCCTATGGAGGATGTTCCTCATTCGTATCACCATAGGCTTTGATGTAGCTTAGTTGGTAGAGTGTTTGCCCAGCATGTGTGAAACCCTGGGTTCAGTCCCCAGCACTGCACAAATCCAGCCAACGTGGCTGGAGGTAGAGGTAGGAGGATCAGAAATTCAGAGTCATCCTCAACACTCTGTTTGAGGCTACCCTTGGCTATATGTGACCATCTCAAAAAAAAAAAAATGATAGTACATCACTTTATCAAAATGAGGAGGAAAAAAATCAGTCATCTCAACTGATATAAAATATTTGACTGAATTCAATACCCTTTAAAGATTAAAAAGCCCAACAAATGAGAAGCTCAGGATAAATATATCCAACGGCATAGCAAGAACTAGGTGAGGGCGCTGCTTCTGTTGCTTCCCTTCAACCTGGTGCTAGACATTGTAGCCGGAACAATTAAGAAAAAAGGGGTGTGAGGACTGGAAAGGAGGGAATAAAGGCATCTGTGTTTGCAGGTGAACGAGTTTGTATGTATAAACTCCCAAAGTACAGAGGAGTGACATATATAAAGTAGACACGCTAAATTGAATTACATTTCTGAACACTAGTAATAACACTCTAAAATGTAAATTAAGAAAGTAATTTGAATTAAAATAGCAAAAAATGGGATTCTTAGAAATTAACCTGGAGGTGAAAGTTTTTGTGTAATGAATACTAGAAATTACTGCTGAAATAAAGAAGACCTAACTCAGTGGAAACTGCTATCTCAGGGACTGACACGGTGACAGTCTTGGTAAGTAGAATGGAGTTGCCAGGAGCTGGGTGGGGCTGGGAGGAGAATGGGGGACAATTGCTTGATGGATTTGAAGTTCCCATTTTACAAGATGAAAAGAATTCTGGATCTGTGGTGGTGATAGGTGGCTGTGCAATGGAGTATAATACACACCAAAATGTACACTTAAATGGTCACTTTATGTCCTGTGTGCTTTATCATAAAAAGGAGAAAAGGCATAGGTCCTAGAAAGGAAAAAACGTGTCTTTCTGACCTGTGCACATTCCATCAGGACTTCATGGGCTGCAGCCCAGGGACCCTGCTCACCCCTGGGGTCATGCCTTCTGCTTTTTACATTTTAAACACCTCTCTGACTACAGATGCATTTGTTTCAACATTTCTTTAGGGGAAGACGGAGTCTATCACTGTGGTGAAGCTACTGAGCTGCTTTGATGACCTTGTGGCAGTTGGCACCGCCTCGGGCAGGGTTGCGGTTTTCCAGCTTGTGTCGTCCTTGCCAGGGAGGAATAAGCAGGTGAGTGCTCAGCTTTCTAGTGTTGCTTTGCTTCTTACACAATCCTCATGGATTTTTAAAATGAGAGATCCTGGCCTGCCCAGAAATCAGATGCTCAGTGCGATCTGCTGCTCATAATCCGTCAATGTCTGTGTCCCAGCTTGGGTGCTTGGCATGAGGCACACTTGAGTACATTGGTTGGTTGGTTGGTTGGTTGGTTGATTGATTGATTGATTGATTGACTGATTGATTGAGACAGGGTCTCCCTGCAGCCCCAGCTGGCCTGGAGCTCACTATGTAGACCAGGCTGGCCTCGAACTCACAGAGATCACCTGTCTCTGCCTCCCAAGTGCTGGGGTTAAAGGCATGCACTACCATGCCTGGCATATTTGAGTACTTTTATTTTTACTTAATAGTCTCTTGTGTTCTCTGTAAGTTTAATTCTTTTACATTTTATTTATTATTTTTATTTTATGTGTATGAATGTATTGCCTTTATGTATATAAGTATACCCGTGTGTCATATAGTGTCCACGGAGGTCAGAAGAGGGTGTCAGATTCCCCTGGAACTGCAGTTATGGAGTTAACCACCATGTAGGTGCTGGGAACTGAACCTGGGTCCTCTGCTGCCAGTGCTTTTAACCATTGAGCTATCTCTCCAGCCCCGAGTTTAAATTTTTTTAATTACATTTACTTTGTGTGTATATGTATGTGGGACTGCATGTGCCACTGCACATGTGTGGAGATCAGAAGACAACTTGGGGGAATTGGTTCTCTCCTTCTACCATGTGGGTCCTGGAGATTGAACTCCGGTTGTCAGGCTTAGTGGCAAGTGCCTTTACCTGATGAGCCATCTCAGTGCTGCCCCTGTTTGGTTTTGGTTTTGTTTTTTTTTTTTTTGTCTTTTTGAGACAGGGTCTCCCTATAGCCCCAGCTGGCCTGGAACTTACTATGTACACCAGGCTGGCCTTGACCTCACAGAGATGGTCCACCTCCTGAGTGGCTGGGATTAAAGGCATGTGCCGCCATGCCTGGCTGCCCTCTGTGAGTTTTGAATGTGGACAAGCAGATGAACCTTCTGCAGTTTCCCATGTGGGAAACCACCACCTCTGTAAGTAAGAATGACGCCCACAGCCGTAGCCAGTTATACATTCCTTGTATTTCATTGTCATCCATAGCTTCGGAGATTTGATGTCACTGGTGTCCATAAAAACAGCATTACAGCTCTGGCTTGGAGCCCCAATGGAATGAAATTGTTCTCTGGAGATGACAAGGGGAAAATCGTCTATTCCTCCCTGGATCTAGACCAGGTAAAGTTATTTTCAGAAATGTTGTTGGCCCTTTCCTTCTTTTTGAATGAATTACACTTATAATTACAATTTAGCTAGTTGGCTTGTGTTCTTTCTTTGTTTTGAGACAGGGTCTCCCTGTAGCCCCAGCTGGCCTGGAACTCGCTATGTAGACCAGGGTGGCCTTGAACTCACAGAGATCCTCCTGCCTCTGCCTGAAGCTGGGATTAGAGTGAGTGCAGCACACCCACTGGCTTGTGTTCTTCGTCTTAGTTCCCTTAGGATGTTATTTGTAGTGTTTTCTTTCATGGACTTTTCTAGTGTTTTATAAGTTCCTATTTCTATGACTAAAGAGTTATCTTACTGAAATAACATAAAAGTTGTACACATTTGAGTCAGGCACTTGAGAGGCTGAGGCAGGAGGATCTTCATAGGTTCCAGGCCAGCCTAGACTATATAACAAGGGCCAAGCCAGCTCGGGCTACATAGTAAAAGCCTGTCTCAACACAAACAAATGAACTAGGATACTCTGTGCTATTTCGATACAAGTGTGGTGTTCAAATCAGGCACTACAGCTAGCTCTTCAAATACTGCTCACTTTGAGGAGAAACATTCACATTTCATTACAATGTTTTCCTGGCTACTACTTGGGAAAGAGCTGATATCCTTCCTGATTGCTTGAAACTTTAGCAAAGGATGCAAAGCATTTTCCAGTCATGTCTATGGACAGAGGTTAGTGTTTCAGTGAATGGAGAACTCGTCTCCAGCCAAACTGATGCATGTAAGAAGACCTCATGTGGGGAAGGCCATGGGAGGGAAGAGTGACAGCAGCAAGCTGACCTATCCCAAGCTCATGTTACTCTATATACTTCATCAGTGCACATGGGGTTGTATGTTTTTTGTTTTATACATACTTTTGTCTTTTGGGGGGTGCACACTTTCCACAGCACTCGTGTAAGGGCTCAGAGGACAACTTGCAGGTTCTTTCCTTCCACCATATGTATCCCAGGTGTTCTAGTTTGTTCTCCACTGCTGTGACAAAACACTCTGACCAATACCAGCTTGGGAGGAAAGGGTTTATTCAGCTTACATCTCCCAGGTCGCAGTTCATCAGGGAGCCCAAGGTAGGAACTCAGGGCAGGAACCTGGAGGCAGGAGCTGGAGCACAGGCCATGGAGGAACACTGCTTACTGGCTTGCTCCCCTGGCCCCTGCTCAGCCTGCTTTCTCATGCAACACAGGCCCACCTGCCCAGGGGTGGCATCACCCACAGTGGGCTGGGCCCTCCCACATCACTCAGCAATCAAGAAGATGCCCCACAGACATGGCCACAGGCCAGTCCAATGGAGGCAATTCCCCAGTATAGGCTCCCTCAACCCATGTGTGTCAGGTTGACGCTAAAGCTATCCAGCACACCAGGAATGGCACTCAGGTCATCAGGCTTAGCAGCATCACCTTTACCCATTGAGTCATTTCCACAACTCTGTGTATTCTTATTTCCAAGATTTCAGTCACCAGCCCAAGTATGCAAAGCTTGGATCTGACAGGCTTATTTCAAACAGGTTCTGCTCCAAAGTTCATGGGCTTTATGATTACCCGTGTTTTGTTGTGTTCTGTACCTGCCAGAGGGACTAGACAGTTGGTGGTACTACCCTTACTGTTCCTTATTTGTAGCTTTTATAATCCAGTGCTGAATTCCAAGACTGAATTATTACAAATGTTTCTGGTCTCAGACCCTCTTATACTCTTAGGAAGATGACCCCAAAGGGTTTTAGTTTCTATAGGTTATAGCTATAAAATACACTGTGTTAGAAATTAAAACTGAGGGCCAATGAGATGGCTCAGTGGGTAAAAGGCTCCTGCTACTAAGCCTGATGACTTTGGCTTCACATAGATATGTAGTTGGAAATGGTAGGAGTTTTGGGGTTTTTTTGTTTATTTGTTTGTTTGTTTTTTTGTCTTTTTGAGACAGGGTCTCCCTGTAGTCCCAGCTGTGACCTGAACTGACTATGTAGACCAGGCTGGCCTTGAACTCACAAAGATCCACCTGCCTTTGCTTCCCAAGGCTGGGACTAAAGGCGTGCGCCACCACATCCGGTGGTAGGAGTATTTTTATAGCCTTTTCAGAATATTGTGAATTGTCTTTAATACACCCACCTTGACTAACAGTGGTTTCCTTAAAGGCTCTTGTTACAAATGACACATGGAGGTCAGTTTCCCTCTCTCTCTCTCTCTCTCTCTCTCTCTCTCTCTCTGTCTCTCTCTCTCTGACTTAATGAGTTTCATGAGGGTTGCTCACATGAGCATGAGTCAGGGGTCTTTTACAGGAACATGGGCACCTTACCAGTGCCTACACCACTGAAGAAAATGTCTCTCTCCCAGCAACCATTAACTGCCAGTAGCTCCTTATGGAGGGGTAGAGTCTTGTGAGCCCCACCATCTACTATGGAATGTTAATGGACCCAGTCTCATGCTGGTTTTGTGCAGGTGGTCACAACTACTGTAAATTCATGAGTGCAATAGCCATGCCACGCCAGGAAGACAGCATGCCACAGCACTCCTCCTATTTTTGTGGCTCTTAAATTCTTTCTATCCTCTTTTCTAAACTGTTTCCTGAGCCTTGAGTGGGTAATATAGATGCCATATTTAGGACTGAACATTCAACAACCACTTATTCTCAGCACTTTGACCAGTTCCAAGTCTGCAGTAACCACCACCCACTGCAAAAAGAGGCTTCTGTGACCAAAGCTGAGAGCAGCGTGAAGCTGTGGCCAGAAACATAAGTGTGTAGAAGGCAGTTTGACGGTGCAGTGTGTCCATTTAGCAAAACAACAGCAGTAGCTTCCCCACTAGGGCCTGGGACTTCCCCAGCCACGGGCTTTTGACCAGCTTTACAGTACCAGGCTTGAATTGCCTCCTGTGGCGTGGGCTTCAAATCAGTCTGAAAGCCGTCGGTCACCCTCCTAACAGTTGTGTCACTGTTGCACCAGTGGGCACATCTTGCCTGGCAGATCAGTAGTGTAGCACTAGGGGTTCACAGTTGATTGAACTGTTGATAACTTTTCCCCCACCAGCCTGCATAGCACCTTCTAGCACTCTGAAAGCTAGCCATCAAGGAAGAAGCTTCCAGATCAGCAATCAGTTCTCTGTCTTGCAACCAAAGTGTGTAGTGTCTTTAGCAGTAGGTCTAGTGGGCAAGCAAGAGCAGTGGCAATAGCCTATATTGTTTAAGAAGCTTCTGGGACTCTCTGGCCAACAACTCATAGGGAAGTGGTCCACTCAGTTGCTTCTGGGAGCGGTTTATCATATGGGAGTTTCATTAGAGGCTAGTTGCTAACCTTCCTTTGTGGGTTTCCTATACCATGTTACATTAAAATCTGTTATTCTACCTTGCACTTAAATTTTTTATTTATTTTTTTAAATCTTATGTGTGTTTTGCCTGTACATATGCAAATGCACCCATGTTGTACAATGGGTGTCTTACCTGTGTGTATATCAGTGCACCCCTGTTGTGCAGAGGCCAGAAGAGGATGTCAGGCTCCCCTGCAACTATAGTTAAGGACAGTTGTTATCCTCCATGAGGGAACCTAACTCAGGTCCTCTGTAAGAGCAGCCAGTGCTCTTAACCACTGAGCCATCTTTCCAGCCCCCTACCTTGTACTTTGGATCTTTTACTCTCCTTACATGATTTTGTAATATTACATGTTGGTCACCTGGGAGACTAGGAGTCACAGAGGGTTCAGATCACAGAAAGCATCTCTGTTAATGCCATCATTCTGATCAGAGAAGTCTGAGCATTTAGAATCTTGTCAAGTTTACACAGACACAGGTGTTTTTTTTTGTTTGTTTTTTTGTTTTTTAATGTGTATATGAGTGTTTTGCCTCTTACATGTATGTACATACACACAGGTCATGGAGTGCCTGAGGAGGCCAGAAGAGGATGTCAGATCTCCTGGAACTGGAAATAAGGACAGTTGTTAGTGGCCATGTGGGAACTGAACCCATGTCCTCTGCAAGAGCAGCCAGTGCTCTTAACCACTGAGCCATCTCTCCAGCCCCAGACACAAATTTTTATCTTTCCTTGAAAGTACCAAACACTATCACTTGTTTCCCTTGAAACAACAGCTCTCTTTTTATTTTCCTTCTTTTTTTTTTTTTTTTTTTTTTTTTTTTTTTTGCGGCATGTACAGATGAAGCCAGCTCCGCCACCAGCCCCAACAGGCTCTCTTTCATTTATTTATTTTGCAGAAATGTCAGGCAGTACCTAACTGAACAGCTATATTGTTTGAGTGAAAGTGGCATTGTGTTGTGTGAAAAAGCATCTGGCTCAGGTCGTAGCTCTTCCACAGCACATGTTTGTTCTTTTCCTCGAGAGACCCAGTGTGTTCACCATCCCAAAGTAGTGGGTGTACACATCTCATGTGGTCACATCTAGTAAAGCCGCTACCTGTCCTTAAGGGTAAAGACAGTGAAATTACCATTTTTCTGCATCAAGATGTTCTCCAGTGGGATACATCTGTTTATGGTGCAGGAATGGTGACTCTTGGAAGGTTTGATGTGGTGGCCTTGGTTCGTGCTGGGTTCTAAGTGCTCTGTGCACAATGGCTTCTGTACCAACACTGAGGGCATATAGAAGGGTACAATATGTCCATTTAGCAAAACAACAGTCGTAGTGAAAAGCAGAGATACCATCTTCACATTACATGAGAATGGGTTTGGTCTAGAAGACCCAATGAGAGAGTCTTAGTCTTAGGGACCCCTAATGGGAGCCCCACTTAGAACTGCTGCTCTGTGGGCATCTCTTGTAAGGTTGTCAAGGGTCTTGAGCTCTGTTCTTTCCTATTGCTGTCTCCATAGTTGTTGCTCCTTGTCTTCTCCTCCCATCCTTGTAGCTGCCAAAGAACCCAAGAGAAGACCCCTCAGAGGGACCTAACAAGCAGGACGTTTGAGGCAGCGTCTTCCTTTGGAGCCCAAGCTGCCTTGAGCTCACAGCAGTCCTCCTACCTCAGCCTTCTGAGTGCTAGGACCCATACACCACCACACCCAACTTAGAAGCAGATTTTTTTTTTTTCAAACAGGGTCTCCCTGTGGCTCCAACTGGCCTGATACTGATGTAGACCAGGCTGGCCTCAATCTCACAGAGATCTGCCTGCCTCTGCCTCCAGAGTGCTGGTGTTGAAGGCGTGCGCCACCACACCCAGCAGAGGCAGATTTTGACACATGAAGTACATCTTGTATTAGCAGCAAAATCCCTGCTAGAATTTCACTGTGTGTATAAAATACTGTTTTGTGTTAGTTATTTATTTTGTATTAGTGTGGTGGACACATCTGCCACTGCACCCACTGGAGGTCAGAGGATGGCGGCCCTTGGGGATTGGTTCTTTTATTCCATAGTGGTTTCCTGGGATCAGATTCAGGTTATTGGGCTTGCTGTGCCACTCCATTCCCTTCTAACATGTTTGCTGTGACCCTTTCAGTTGGATTAGACATAATGCTCTTGGATTTTTTTCAAATTCTTTGTAGAGAGCATGAAAACAGATTATTGTCACAATAATTTCAGAGAAAGTCTCACTTTGCTGTGTAGTATAATAAAATACATAATACACTTGGTGGTATAATTTTTTTTTTTTTTTCTTTGAGACAGGGCCTCCTTGTAGCCCCAGCTGACCTGGAACTCACTATGTAGACCAGGCTGGCCTCTATCTCACAGAGCTCTACCTACCTCTGCCTCCTGAGTGCTGGTATTAAAGACATGCGCCACCACACCCAACTGGTATGATGTATTTCTGTTTACATATTTATGAATTCTCCTTTGAATTATCTCCTGAGAGCATTTTTAAATATTTTACTTATGAGTGTAATGCCTGCGTGTATGTATACGCACCCATGTCATGCTATGCCTGCAGAGGTCAGGAGAGGACATTGGATTCCCTGGAATTGGAGTTACAGACGGTTGTTAAGTACCATGTGAGTACTGGAAATCGAAGTCTTCTGCAAGATCAACCGGTGCTCTTAACCACTAAGCCATCTCTCCAGCCCCATACTGAGAGCTGGTCCTGGTAGTACACGCCTTTAATCCCAGCACTTGGAAGGCAGAGACTGACAGAGTACCTTTAGTTCTTAGCACCCACATGGAAGCTAATAACCACCTGTAGCTCCAGTTCTAGGAGAATCTGATACCCTTTTCTGATCTCCACAGGCACTGCACGACCTCGGTGCGCTCTGTACATGCAGGCAGTACACACACGCACATAAAATAAAAGGAAAGAAATAATTTTTTTTTGGGGGGGGGTCTTTTTGCTGGGAGTAAAGGTATGCACCACCACACCCAGCATAAATTCCTATTTCTATTTTTGTTTGCTTATTTATTTTGATCTTTTTGAGCCAGGGTCTCCTTGTAGCTCTAGCTAGCCTGGAACTCACTGTGTAGACCAGGCTGGCCTTGGACCTAAAGGCATGTGCCCCCATGCCTGGCTAAATGCCTTTTTTTTTTTTTTTTTGTCTTTTTGAGACAGGGTCTCCCTGTAGCCCCAGCTGGCCTGGAACTCACTTTGTAGACCAGACTGGCCTTGAACTTACAGAGATCTGCCTGCCTCTGCCTCTCAAGTGCTGGGATTAAAGGCATGCACCACCACACCCAGCCTAAATTCCTATTTTTAAATCTAACTTTTTTATTTCTAGAATCCAGGAGCTAGGTAAAAGAGTAGGAAATGAACCTACTTTTGGAAAATGCATTTGGAAGGCATGTCACAACAAATCAAAACTTACATTGTTAAACATTTTTTTCTCTAGAGATTGATTTAAAATGACTGGGAAATTAATAAAACAATTTTAGGGGCTGTAGAGATGGCTCAGGGGTTGAGAGCATTGAATGCTCTTTCGGAGGACCGAGGTTCAATTCCTAGCACCCAGATGGCCACTAACAACTCCAGTTCCAGGGGATCCAAAGCATTCTTCTCACCTCTGCAGGCATTGCACGACAGGAGTGTACTTATACACATGCAGGCAATTACATTCATATGCATAAAATAAAAATAATAAGTAAAAGTTTTTTGGGGGGGTTATTTTTGAGACAGGGTCTCCCTGTAGCCCCAGCTGTCCTGGAACTCACTATGTAGACCAGGCTGGCCTTGAACTCACAGAGATCCACCTGCCTCTGCCTCCTGAGTGCTGGGATTAAAGGCGTGCACCACCACACCTGGCATAAGTAAAATGTTTTAAAAATTAGAAAACAAAGAAGCAATTTTAGACTTTACATCAAAACTAAAGACAAATCCATAAATTCTGTGAAATTTACCTTTCTTCAACCTCTCTAGTCCCTTCTAGTCCTAGTTGGATTTTCGTCTTCATTCTTTATCTTCAAACAGAATAAAATTCTATATCAAAGGAAATGATGGTTAGGTATTGCTTTAGGCTAAAACCCAGAAAGAGAACAGGTCATATACAGTATATTAAGGTTTTTGAAATTGGAGCTGAAGCGATGGCTCAGTGGTTAAGCACATCAGCCACTCTTGCAAAGGACCCAAGTTCAATTCCCAGCACTCACATGGCAACTAACAATCATCTGTAACTCCAGTTCCAGGGGATCTGATGCCCTCTTATGGCCTTCATGGGCTCTGCATGACACAAGTACATTTATATACATGCAGGCAAATCACTCATGCACATAAAATAAAAGTAATAAAATCATTTTTAAAGAGTTTTCAGGGGCTAGAAAGATGGCTCAGCAGTTAAGAACACTGGTTGTTCTTGCAGAAGACCTGGGTTCGAATCCCAGCACCCACATGGCAGCTAAAACCTGTCGGTCAGCCCAGTCCCAGGGAATCCGACAGCATCTTCTGACCTCTGTGGGCATTTCACCACATGGGTGCAGTTACCTACACGCAGGCAACACACATACACATAAAATAAAAATTAAAAAAAAAAAGATTTTTCAAAGTCCTCTCTGTTGAGTAAACTTTTTTTTCAGGGGGGAGAGTATTTCAATTTACAGGTCCATCACTGAGGGAAGCCAGGGCAGGAGCTCAAGCAGAGACCCCTGAATGCTGTTTCCTGGCTTGCTTCCCTGCTTGCTCAGCTGCCTCTTATTACTATCATTATTATCAGCATTTTTTAAAATAACCTGATTACATTGGAAAACTTTGTATAGGTTGGAGAATTTGGAAGGAAAATGAATGCCAAACTTACTTTCTAGCAACAGAAATTTCACAGCATTGTTGAAGCTTGGTAGTACAGTTTTGTCAGTAAATAATGCTAAGAAATTGTAGTTGACATATAGAATTGCAGAGTTATATTCTAAAATACAAATTACATATTTTTAGTTTGAGAGTTACATCAGTTTAGTTATATGACTTTACTGTTTCTTTTCAAACTTGGTGTAGTGTGAGATAGTTGTTAACATTTATTATTTTTCTCTTATTTTTTTAGGTAAGGATTTCCCCAAATGTTTTTGTAGTAGGTTGACATTGAGTCTGGAGGAACTTGAAACATACTTTTTGTTGTTGTTGTTGTTTCCTTTCATTTTGTCTTGTTTGAGACATGGTCTCATGTAGCCCAGGCTGCCTTGAACTCACTATCTAGCCCAGAATGACCATGAACTCTTGCTTTTCTTGCCTCCATCTCACAAGTGCTAACATTACAGGTGTGCACCACTATGCCTGTCAAAAAGAGTTTGTTTTAAGGTTGACCTAGATACGACTAGCAGAAGTATGCCTCCTGCCACTGTGAAGGTGGCTGGGCAGCTTTGACCATGTGTTGGGTTTTCTCACAGGGGATCTGCAACTCGAACCTGGTGTTGGAAGAGCCATCTTCCATAGTGCAGCTGGATTACAGCCAGAAGGTGCTGCTGGTCTCCACCCTGCAGAGAAGTCTACTCTTTTACACAGAAGAAAAGGCTGTGAAGCAGATTGGATCCCAACCACGGAAAAGGTAAGCTTCAGAAGTATTCAGTTGGCACTCAGCATTGAACTTTAAGCTCTCCTACCTCTCCTGTTGGCTAGATGTGGGACCACAGCTACATGAGTTTGGGGTTCCTGGTGACCTGTGCCTACCAAGGCCTGTCAAGCACACTTCAGGGAGTCTAATGGAAAGAACAGGTCCTTTAGTTGAAAAGCTGCACCCCAGAACTGGGTATGAGGAGCCTCAGGGGACTATGCTGTGTGTCCAGTCCAGTCTCAGGCCCTCTGTACAGCCCTGAGGATTCAGCATGTGTTTGTCAGGCACCTCTGTGCCCCGGGCCCCTGGGGCACTCTCCCCTATGCCAGATTGAGGCCAAATAGCAGGGCAGTTGTGGGCTTCTTACTGAAAACTAAAGGGCAGACCCAGGGCTTTTGTTTAACTTTGGTCTCATTATGTATGTAGCCCTGGCTATCCTGGAACTCACTGTGTAAACAAAGCTGCCTTGAATTCACAAAGATCTACTTCCCTCTGCCTCACAAGTGATGAGATAAAGTCATGTGCCACTATGCCTGGTCCCAGACCCAGGTCTCACTGACAGTTGTGGAACTGCTGTAGAGCACAGTAGAGAGTGCTATGAGAATTTAGGCAGGCTTCTGCCCAGTTTGGGGTCAGGAAAGGGCTCCTGCAGGCATGGGACTTCATGCTGAATAAGAGGCCAAGATGGGGAGGGTTCTGGGCTCTGAGAAAGAATGTCTCTCCTTTGACATGACAGTGAAGGGAAGGGTTAGGACTCTCTGTAAGGCTGGCCATGAGACAAAAGGACACATTGTGCTTCATTGTCTCACTTTATCAGGAAAATGAGCTTGAGTACTCTGCAGTCTCTGTTTGGGGATGAACAGGACAGGGGAGGCAGAGCTGTGGAGGACTTATCTAAGAAGGAGTTCAAGGAGCCCGATGTGGGTGAGGAAGCAGGCTGTCAGCTGGCCATTGGGAATTAGAGGAATCCCATCCTGTGTCCTCCTTTCAGTAAAGGAACATTGTTGCCCACAAAGATTTGGAACAGGATGGCAGTGGGTCAGCAAATACAGAGAAGATTTGAGGCAGCTGCAGAGTGGGGAGACTGGCAGACACTTGTGAGGGCCTCCCTGGGGCTGGTGGTACTGTTGGTGCCAGGCATGGGGACGGGAGGGCGAGGTCAGACAGAAGCAGCCAGTCAGCCTCTTGGCACATTGGAGTCTGTTCTGTGTCCTTTGCTTTGCAACAACACTCCGCTTACTCTTTCCCTTCCTGTTGAAGGGACACGTTCCTGCCTTCTCTATGGCTTACTTCTTCTCTGCTGTTTTCTTTTTTTGTTTGTTTTGGTTTTTTTGCTTTTTATTTATTTATTTGGTTTTTTGTTTTGTTTTGTTTTGAGACAGAACTCCCTGTAGCCCCAGCAGGCCTGGAACTATGTAGACCAGGCTGGCCTTGAACTCACAGAGATCCACCTGCCTCTGCCTCCCAAGTGCTGGGACTAAAGGTGTTGGCTACCACATCCAACCAGAGTACCTTCTGTGCTGGATGCTTCAGTTGTCAAGCTGACACACCAGGGAAGAAGGAACCTCAATTGAGGGATTTTCTCCATCAGATTGGCCTGTGGGCATATCTGTGGGGCAGTGTCTTATCTTGTCTTGTTTGAGACAGGGTCTCCCTGTAGCCCGGCTGGTCTGGAACTTGCTGTGTAGGCCAGGCTGGCCTCAAACTCACAGAGATCTGCCTCTGCGCCCAACCCTCCTCCCCTTGCCCCGAGTGCTGGGGTTAAAGGCCTGGTTGTGGGACTTTTTCTTGAGTGTTGAGTGGTGTGAGAGGGCCCAGCCTGCTGTGGTTGATACCAGGCCTGGGCGGATAGTCCTGGGCTGTAAAGTAGGCTGAGCACGGGTCAGAGGAACAGGCCAGGAAACAGCGCTCCTCCATGGTCTGAGCTTCAGGTGCTACCTCCAGCTCCTGCTCTGAGTTCCTTCCTGTTCTGGCTTTCCTCATGGGTGAACTGTGATCAGGACTTGTATGCCAAATAAACCCTTTTCCCCCATTGACACAGAGGCACAACTCTCACCTCAAAGAGAATAAGAGATAGTTTCTTCTGAGTCAAATACGAGTGGCCCAGGAACACAGATTAAGATCACCCCAAATCCCATGTTCCAACACAGTAACAGTTTCATGAAATTTTTATAGAAAGAGAACAATGAAAGCCATCAATCAAAGGTACTTTTAAAAATACATTGGTGGAGACATCAGAAAGGTGTGTTAGAGCAAAGTGGGGAGAATTCTGCTCTAGGCCTTAGCTGCTATCTGACAGGCTTCTCCAGCCTTGGGTTGGTGGAAGCTGGTGGCCTGTTAATACATTCCAAAAGGTTTGTATATGTTTGTCACAGGATGTTAAGTCAGATACAGAATTGGGCAAGGAATGGCTGTTTAGAAGCTAAAGATGGCCCAGGATAAATGGTAATTAGGCACTAAATCCACAGTATTCCAAACTCCACAGTCACTAAAGCTCTAATCAGGTTGATCAGCCTTATGGAAAGTTGGGTTTCAGGATACAGGGTTTTTTCTGGGAACTTTCATTCACACTCCAAGCTGGTTTTGGTCAGAGAGTTTTATCATGGCCCTAAAAGGCAATGGAAAGAAACAACACTAATATGCCTTCTTAAGAGGGGAATCTCTCTGTTGGCCCTGGAAACGTCAATGGGATTATCAGCCTGGTTCTGCAGAACTGAGTTCTGGCTTTCAGCGGGTATCCTCTTCTCCCTGGTGCTGAGTTTGGGCTCATCAGTCATGTCTTGCTAGACTGTGTCTTCTGAAAGAATTGGGGACTATAAAGAAAGGCGTAGCCTCCTTGCCTTGTGTATGGAGACCCAGACAGTTTCCATGCCTCATCTGGTTGTGGTGTGGTAGGGTCTTTGGCATTGGCTAAAAGTATATTCTTTGCCAGGGACTGGTCCAGAATACAGAAAAAAAATGAAAGTCTCCTCAGAGGGAGCCTCTTTTATGGAACCTTAAAGAAGTGAAGGGTAATGCAAGTGAACCATAAGAGTTTCCAACCTGTGTCTTAGGGCTTGTCTTTCTGTCATATACCTTAAGCCTTAAGTGGTGATTGCAAGGATGGGGCCATGCCTGTCCCATGCTTCATTCAGCACATGTTTGGGAATGGCTGCTATACGTGCTGCAGCGATGAGACAGTAAGGACAAGGCTTCAGACAGGGCAGAGGTGGTTAGTCGATCAAGAGATGGGGGTAGAGGATATATAGTGGGTGCCATAAGGACTCAGTTATGGTGAAACATTACAGAACTGCCATGGTGAGCAGGGCACTTCTTGAGATGGAGCAGTCAAGGAAGGCCTCTAGACAGTGATGTTTGAGCTGAAGCCTTCAGCATAGGAAGAGCTGATGGAGAGCATCCCAAGCTCCAGAAACAAGTGTCAAGGCCCAGCTTAGGCCAGCCTTAGATGTTCCAGCAACCAGAGGGGCCTGGGGTAACTGGAGAAGTTGGTGGTTGGCACTGATATAAAGGCTAGAATGGATGGGGTGTACCAGCTTGTGGAGAGTTGTGTCACCCTCACCCTGATTTATTCCAAATGCCATGAACCTTGAAGCTGTTGAGGAACATTAGGCAGGAGTATGACAGTGTGCACTGCACTCAGAGCCCACCTTGTCCCGCAGGACAAGATTGTAGTGACTAGCAAGAAGGGAGATGGGGAGCCCGCTCAGGGTGGATAGTCATGAAGAGGGAAGAGTAGTAGGAGGTGCAGCTTAGACATGGCTGGATAGCATATCGGATGTAGTAGGCAACTGGAAGAAAAGATTAAACAAGATTTGTGTGCCCTTGGCTAAAACTGGACAGAAGGAGAGGAATTTACCAAGCTGGGAGGACAGGTTCAAGGTCTGACACCATTTTGGACATAGAGTGTGAGATAGCCAACTGGAAATGGCAGTAAGGCATTCTGTGGACAGGTCTGGAGCCCTGGGAAGAGGTCTCCCGGAGAAGTCAGTTGATCCCTCAGGTTCAGGAGGCATTAATGACCCATACTGGGTCTCGGCTCATTATGCAGGGAGACAAGTGTGAAGAAAGCAAAGCTGATCTCAGATCTCACCTTACACTCCTGTGTTCCACGGTAACAAAGAAGGTTCAGAGTTTGAGAGGAAGGAGCGCCTGGGGCTCCTCTGAGGTGGAGATTTGAGCTTAGTCCTGAAGAACAAGAGAGCAAGCCACGAGAAGCCAGAAGCAGAGAGCCCCGTGAGAACGTAGGGTGAGGAGGGGACCCAATCCCACAGGTGTTGTGACCCTGCTGAGGGCTGCTCCACTCTAGTGGTGTGGGCATGAAAGGGTGCCATCAGGGCATGGCACTCACTTTCTGATGGGAAATACAGGAGAAGGGGCAGGAGCGGTTGCCAGGGCGGCCAACAAGAAACCCAAGGATGAGCTAGAGGACAGGTGGTGGAGTCACACTAGTGAGTGGTGGGGCTCCTTCAAAGGCACTGCTGACAGACTTGCTGGCATGTTGGCTCTGAGTTGTGAGAGAAAGGTTTGTCAGAGAAGGTTCTTGAATATATGGCCCAAACAGTTGACTTGGAGAAGCCATTGGTTCTCTGTGAGAAGCAGAGGCAGAAGACATTAAGAGTTAGGGTTGGGGAGTGAGGTGCCGAGACCAAACGGAGGAAGTAGAGCAGCCATGGGACCCTCACAGCATGGAGTTATTTTGGGCCTTTGGATTTGTAATCCATGTGAGACGCCCCTTATTGAGAGCAGGGGTGAGGAATGGGAAGGGCTGAAAGAGCATGGGCAGTGACAGCTTGTGGAGAGTTCTTTCATAAAAGGGATCAGTAATAGGTAGTACATAGAGGGGAACTTGGAGACTGAGGTTTGCTAAGATGGGCTGTGCCGCAGCAGGTGGGAGTGTGACATGGGAGGGACACGGTGTAAGCCAAGGCTCTGGAATGCTGGAGCATGGGAAGCTGCAGAGGGGTTCCTGGAGAGAGTTTTAGAGCACGGCTGAGTTACAGAGCTCGGTTCAGCTGTGGGCAGATGAGGACACTCCAGCTATGCATGAAAAAGACCCCTTACCTCTTCCCTGAGCCACCTCTGGCCAGATAACCTGTGTGTTACTTCCAGAATCTCAGCAACTCCAGCCCTTCTCAACTAGAGGATACAGGGGCCCTCTCTCCTCTGTACTGTTTCATGGGGTATTTTTACCCCTGCCTCTCATCTCCTTGACACTGGGAATGGAATTCAGGGCCTCCCGCATGGTATGCATGTGCTCTACCCCAGCCCCATGTGGAATCACATTATATACTGGAGCCCTCTCCACAGATGACTATGTCACTGAAAGCCCGGGCCCCAGCCAGGATGATAGTGCAAGCCTGTAATTTCAGCATGTTGGGCTGCTGAGGCAGGAGGATGGTGAGTTATAGACCAACTTGGGTTACATAGAGTCTGCCTCAAAAACCAAAACCCACTCTGTGTGTGTGTGTGGACGTGCATGCGTGTGCGTGTGTGTGTGCATGCATGAGGGCTAACTACAAAAACTTAAAACAAAACCCAGCAACCACAAAGAAATGAAGTCTGATCCCAAGGTGTGCTGGTTAAGCTTGATGGTCAGAGTACATCAAGAATGAATAAAGATGAATAAAACACACTTCTGCCTGTGTCTGTGAGGATGTTTCCAGAAGGGAATAACTGAGGGGAAGACCCAACCTGAGTGTGGGCAGTATCATTCTATGCACGAGAGGCCCAGATGAAATAAAAGAGGAAAAAAAATTTTTTGTTGTTTTTTTTTTGAGACAGGGTCTCCCTGTAGACCAGGCTGGCCTTGAACTCACAGAGATCTGCCTGCCTCTCAGCCTCCTCCCTGCTGGGATTAAAGGCAAGTACCACCATGCCTGCCTTTTTGTTTTTCCCAGCTGGCCCAGATATGTAGACCAGGCTGGCCTGGATAAGCTCCACCTTCCTCTGTCTCTGGAGTTCTGGGATTAAAGATGTGTGTTACCATGCCCAGCAGCCTTCTTTTTTTCTTTTTTCTTTTTTTTTTTTTTTTTTTTTTTTTGGGGGGTGGTGCTGGGAATTGAACTTGAGGCCTCACACATGCTAGGGAAGAGTTCTGCCACTGAGCCATATTCCTACCCCTCATTGCTTCTTGGCCACATGGTGTGAGCTCTCTGTTCTGTCACACCCTCCCCACCAATAGACTGGAATCAGGACTCTGCCATCTTCTCCCTCCAGTTGTTTTCTCTCAGATATTCATTACAGTGGTGGGAAACTGACACCAGGGCCGTCCGTCCGTCAGTGTTACTGGATAGAGGCAGTAAGCCAGAGTTTTCACCTTTGGCTTCCGAGATCCTGGTCAAAGCTGCTTTGGCACCTTTTCACAATCTCAGACTTCCGTGCTCCCAGTTTGGGCTGATTGAGCTCTCGGCATTTCAGACAACAAAGGCTGATGGATAGTAGGCCTCTGTGGACCCTCCTGTCTCTACCTCCTGAGTGCTGGGATTGAAGGTATGTGCTACCATGCCCAGCACATTATGTGTAAAGTTTTAAAAGGCTTTTTATGGTTTAGAATTTCTTAAGTAGAAGACACTTCTTTCAAGCCAAGTATGGTGGTGCTTAACAATCCCAGTGCTTGGAGGCAGAGGCAGGAATTGGAGGCTGGCCTAGAGAATCCCAGGCCAACCTAGTTCCAGAGGGGGGAGGGAAAGAGGGAAGGAGGAAAGGAAAGAGGAGGAATGGGAAGGGAGGAAAAGAATTCTTTAATATTAATATGACCCTTAATTGTTTTTTTCTTCTCAGTGATTTTTCAGGAAATTGTCTCCACCAAACTAAAGAAATTGGTAGTTTTTTTGTTGTTGTTGCTTGTTTTGTTTTTAATGATCTTAAGAACCTGTAATACTTAGATGTTGAAAGTCGGAGTTTAAATGTCTAGATCAGACTGTCCAACCAGTGCTGTACAATCAGACCCCAGGTGGCTGACTTGCAGCTTCTCTGGCTGGTTCCTCCTAGCTAAATGCCCTCTGTCAGCTCACTCACAGACTCTCACCACCCAGCCTCAAAGCCAGCTTTCACCAGGACCTCTAGGCACCTGCTCCTCTGCTACACAGATGCCTGCTGTACTCGGCTTCCTCTTTCATATCACCCAGCACCAGCTCACATAAGGTTTCCAACTAAGTGCAGGTTAAAACACATGCTTTAGTTATGGAAGGTGAACAAATCAAAACAGAAGTGACACGAGGTCTTATAAATAGATCTCTCTCTTTTTTTTTAAAGCGTTCTTTTTTTTTAATATTTATTTTATTTTTTGTGTATGTGTGTATTGCCTGCATGTAGGTAAGTGCACCCCTGTCGTGCAATGCCCTCAGAGGACAGAAGAGGCTGTCGGATCCCCTGGAACTGGAGTTAGGACAGTTGTTAGCTGCCATGTGCGTGCTGGGATTCGGACCCAGGTTTTCTGCAAGAACAGCCAGTGTTCTATCTCTCTGGCCCCCTAAAATTTTTTAAAAATTTTTTTTATTGTATGTGTATACATGTATTGCCTGCACATAGGTAAGTGCACCCCTATTGTGGGGTGCCCGAAGACAACAGAAGAGGCTGTCAGATCCCCTGGAACTTGAGTTATGGATAGTTAACGGCCATGTGGGTGCTGAGATTCAAACCCGGGTCTTCTACGACAACAGCCAGTATTCTTAACTGCTGTGTGCTATCTCTCCAGCCAAATAGATCTCTTTAAGAGGTCCTATAAATAGAAAGAAAACAAGTTTAAAAATTGAATCCCCAAACACATTATTTGACAGCAAGCAAAGGCAGGAGGAAGAGGCACTGGGCTGCCTAACTAGAATTCTTTTGGGTCCTCTGTTTAGGGGCCTCTCCAGAACAAACCCACCGAAGGCAAGAACCAGACACAATCCTATTACAGAGTTGTCCCTGAAAGCTCTGGGGACTCCAAAAGGTTGATTAGCCTAATGATCTTTGTTCCAAAGCTCAATTTGACATATGATACACTCCCTGGATAGCATCCAGAGGGATTGAGTTACCAAGGTACCAGGGGGGCTAGTGAGATACTATTTTGGGGCTCTGTGTGGTAATGGAGGGGTGCTGTGTGTAGGGTGAGTAAGAAGAGAGGCCCAACAGTGATGAACTGTGAGTAGATGGAACTAAGGTAGCATCTTAGGCAGGAGACATATAGTATGACACCTTGCTCTTAGTGTTTTATGTGGCTACTTCACCTTGGCCTTAGATATGGGCGTTGTGCCCTCACAGATTAGTACATGGAAATCCCAAAAGACTGATAACCGCACATACCACATAGTTTTAAATGCTAGGCATGGATATTGAGTACAGGTCTCACACTCAAGCCAGTGTTCTTTCTACTGTCCAAAATCAAGAACGTTTTAAACGGTTTTGGCAAGGCTCAGGATTGAACTGAAGCACTTAAATTTGCACTCTGGTAGAAACCTGAACATGACAAAGATGTAAATTCAGTGAGAACTCAAGTGTGGAGAGTGTAGACTGGAGTGAGAATGTGAGAGTGGGCACTGTAGACTGGAGTGAGACATTGACCTATAGACCTGAGTAGACTTTTACTGAAGGCTCTAAGAAACATTAGTATCAGTCCTTTTGTCAAATACTGTAGGACTCAAGGTACTCATACTTTTTAATTACCCCTCACACACATCCTGTAAAACTTGTTTGTACAAAAGCCCTGCTGCATTCTTGAAACCTGATACCTGGGACAGTTGAGCCTCCCTTTCCTACCCCTTTCCCAGCTCTTCATTTCCTATGGGGACAAGTACTCTTGTGTTGGGGATTAAAACCTACCAACCTTCTGGGTTGTGCTTGCTTCATCTAAATTTTGCAGCACACCCTTTTGCAAAAGTAAAAGCTGCCTTGCTGAGTTATTTTGCTTTGTCCCCACGTTCTTTGTGCCATATCAGTGGGGGGTCCTTGGACCTCAGATTTTATTTCTAAGGAGCAGCCCAGCAATCCCATTCTGGAAATATCCCTGACAATTCTTCGCAAGAATGTGCAAAAATGCTCATGATGCTATTATTCAAAATAGCTATTTTTTTAAAAGGCTAGGTCGTCACTCAGTGGTCAAGGACTTCTCTAGCATGTGTGAGGCCTGGGTGTTCTGTCCCTAGTATTATGCCAAAGTAAGTAATAATTCAAATACCATACTAGGGATGTAGCACAGTGCCTAGCTAGCATGGATGTGGCCTGAGCTCAATCCCAGCCTTGAGGGAACAAAAGGAAAGGAACAAAAGGTTTCAGGTGGGCTTAGTGGCACACATCTACACTCTAGTATTTGGGAGGCAGAGGCAGGAAGGTCAAAAATTCAAGGTCGTCCACCATGATGGCATACACCTTAATCCCAGCACTCCAGAGGGAGGCAGAGGCAGGAGGATCTCTCTGAGGTCAGCCTGGTCTACAGAGCAAGTTGCAGACTACAGGCTACAGGGAGACCCTGTCTCAAAAAGAAAAAAACCCAAAAAAACCCAAATTGCAATGCATATACCCATCGCCACCCCTACCCATAATTAAAAAAATTTTTTAATCTCAAAACAATGTTAAACTTGCAAAATTATACAAATGGCATTTTTTTATTAAAATGAAAGTGCTGCTGGGCATGGTGGTCCACACCTTTAATTCCAGTACTCTGGAGGCAGAGGCAGAAGCAAGCAGATCTCTGGTCTACATAGTGAGTTCCAGGCCAGCTGGTGCTACAGGGAGACCCTGTCTCAAAAAGACAAAAAAAAAACCCCAAGACACAAGAAAGTGCTAAGTTACTGTTACTGATACACAGATATGTGATTAATGTGTCAATAAAAACAACAGAATGGGGGCTGGAGAGATGGCTCAGCAGTTAAGAGCACTGGATGCTCTTGAAGAGGACCTGGTTTCAGTTCCCAGCACCTACATGGTAGCTAACAACCAGCTATAACTCCAATACCAGGGGATCTGTTGCCCTCTTCTGACCTCCAGGAGCATTGCATGACACAAGTGCACTTACACATATCTAGGCAATACACTCATACACATAAAAATAATAAAATAATTTAAAAATATTTTTTAAGCTGGGTGTAGTGGTACATGCCTTTAATCCCAGCACTCAGGAGGCAGAGACCGGCAGATCTTTGAGTTCAAGGCCTGCCTGGTCTACATGCTGAGTTTCAGGCCAGCCGTAGCTACAGGGGGACCCTGTCTCAAAAAGTTTAAAAATAAATAAATAAATAATAATAATAATAATAATAATATATCAAGCCTGAAGACTGGGAAAGAAACTGGTAGTTTTGATAGATTAAGAAAAATTCTGTTGTGTTTTTTCTTTTTCTTTCTTTTTTTTTTTTTTCTGTCTTTTTGAAGCAGGGTCTCCCTGTAGCCCCAGCTGTCCTGGAACTGACTATGTAGACCAGGCTGGCCTTGAACTCACAGCAATCCACCTGCTTCTGCCTCCCAAGTTCTGGGACTACAGGCATGCGCCACCATGCCTGGCTAAGAAAAATTCTGAAAGAACTCTGGATGGGCCGCTCTGACTATAAAGCTTTTCATTCAGGAAGCAGGAAGTGATCACAGTCATCAAAACTGTAGTGCTAGATTTTTTACCTCTATTCTATCACAGGAATTGTATTATTTGACTCAGGGGGTTGCTCTGAGGATTAACAGGAGAATAGAGATAAAGTATAGGGCACAGGAACCCCAGAAACCAGGGCATAAGCTCCAGGAGGTGCACAACTGTGAAGGGGTGTTGGGGCATGTGTGGTGCAAGGATGCCAGCATGACCTAGTGACCAACAAACACTGGAAAGGGAGAGGAAAGAGTGATTGGCATTCAGCCATTAGATTCTAGTAGTTGACATCAGGGATTGACAACTATATCACTTTAAATCAGTCCATGCCTGTTTTTTTTTTGTTTGTTTGTTTGTTTGTTTTCCTTTTATTTTTTTCTTCCAATTTTAGTACTGGGAAATTTGGTGCTTGTTTTATACCAGGACTATGTAAGCAAAGTGATCTAACCCTTTATGCATCCCGGCCTGGGCTACGGCTGTGGAAGGCTGACGTCCATGGAACCGTTCAGGCCACCTTCATCCTAAAAGATGTCTTTGCTGGAGGAATCACACCTTTTGAGCTGTACCCACGTCTGGAACCTTCTGATGGGGGAAGCTGCAGCTCACCTGAGAAACACCTGGGACTTGTGACGTGCTTCTTCCGAGAAGGCTGGGTATTGAGTTGGAATGAGTACAGCATCTATCTTCTGGACACCATCAACCAGGTGTGTGGAACAGCTGTGCTTGTCTGGTGTCAGAGAGCAAGACGAGGCTGAGTGTCCCCCAGGTGCTTGGCATGGGGCTCCTGGGAAGATAGCTGTAGCACTGACTCTTTTGCTTTCTTTTTCCTTTGAGGCAGTCAGGGAAATCAAATGACAATCTGGTAATTTCTGTGGATTTGAAAAATAATTTCCTTTTGATATTCATAGTCTTGTTCTTTGCCAAGAAAATAGTGTTTTTAATCCTAAAATTGTGCTTTATAACCTCTTAGGGTCATATTTTCCATTTTTTATATATAATGAATTTTAATCATTTCATTTATTTTGCCTACATGTATGTTAGTGCACCCATGTCATACAGTGCCAACAGATACCAGAGGATGACATTGGTTCCTCTGGAACTGGAGTCACTGATGGTTGTTAGCTGTCATGTGGGTGCTGGGAACCAAACCCAGGCCCTCTGCAAGAGCAGCCAGTGCTCTTAACCCCTGACCATTTTTCTATCCCCTTTCCTTTTAATAAATTACATTTATGTATGTATGTATGTATGCATGCATGCATGCATGCAAATGCAAAGTACACAAACCTGAATGCCCTGGCACATGTGTGAGGTGGAGGACAACTTGGGCGAGTCAGTTCTCTCCTTGCATTTTGAGTCCCAGGGATTGAACTCAGGTCATCAGGCTTGGTGGCAAGTGCCTTTATCTGCTGAGTCATCTCACCCATTTTTAAAACTTTTTTCTTTTATGTTTTAAATTATTATTATTATCATTATTATTATTGGTGGTAGTAGTAGTAGCAGCAGCAGCAGTATAATTGAATCCAGGGTAACTTGTGACTACTAAGCACATGCTCTACCAGTGGGTCTTGTGTTTTATTTTGGCATTTTGCAGTACTGGAGTGGAATATAAGGCCTTCTGAATGCTGGGCAAGTCCTTTACTACTGAAATATGTCATCAACTGTGGTTTTGCTTTTTACTTTTTATTTTGAGACAGGGTCTGACATAGCTGCCCAGACTGCTCTTGAACTCTTTTTTTATTGCTCAGGTAAGGCCTTGAACTTGTGATCACCTTGCCTCAGCCAAAAATGCTGTGCTCCCAGGTCTGTCTAGACCATGTGTTTTCTAACTGCCACATTACCATGAGCCCATTCAGTGAGAACTCCCAATATGACAGAAATAGTAACTCAGAGAATGACTGTCCCCCAGGCCTTGTAGGGTGATGCCAACCCAGGAGGGGACTTCTCCAACATTTTCCCCTGATGATTCTTACCCAAATAGAGTCGTGTTATTTTGCCTTTTTTTTCCCCACTTAAAAAAAATTTAATGACAATCTTGGCAACTTTCCAGCATCATTAAATCATGGTAAAAAATCTCTGCCTAAATCAGGGCGATAACAGATTGCCATCAGAGACTGATTAAGGGCTTTGAACAGAGGTGTTTAGTTTGAGTTGCTTTTTGTCCTAAGAGTGGAGCTTTTGCCTGCCCTGCCCATTCTGCACTCCTAGAACCAAGCCAGGCCTCTCCTGCTGTCTCTCCTCCACATGGAGCCCTGTAGGCTGTGGCAGAGCCTTACTAGAGAAAGTTTACCTAGAGAGAGAAGCAACAGAAAGTCAAACTCATCTGTTCCCACTGATGCCTCCCTAAGTACCTGCTGTGCTTGGGGCACAGGTTTAACCCTGGAAGCCTCTGACCTGCCTGATCTCGGTTCCCTCACCTCTGCAGTGGGGCATGGGGTTCTGGGTTAAGGGGTCACCATCTAGCCCTGCATTTTTTCCCTTTGGCAAGGCTTATTTCAAAAGACAGTTTTTGTATTCTTTCCCCATTATGAAAAACGTAACTTTTCTCCTGGGTTCCTGTGGAACTTCGTAATTACTGACTTCAAGACACCCTGTAATTGTTCATCCATCCTTTTCATCTAAGCACCTCCCCAGCACCTCTCACGGTAGGAATAATTAACTTCATTTCATAGGCAGGGAAATGGAGACAGCATGTCTGTGAACAGACACTGCCTCTGCCGTCAGTCTGCCCCTCTCCACAGCACTGTCATTGGCAGCTTTCAGAACCTAATACCCTCGCTGGAACTACCAGTCAGTCTATCAGGGCTGCCTGAAAATTAACAGTGTACTTAACGCTCTCTGTCTTCTGCAGTGAAGTAGTTTTTTTGTAAACTTTTTAAAACTTTTATGTATATGAGTGTTTTGACAGCTTGTATATAAGTACACTCTGTGTACAGTGCCCATGGAAGTTAGAAGAAGGTGTCAGATCCCTTGGAATAAGAGTTACAGGCAGTTGTTAGTCACCATGTGGGTACTGGGAACAGAAGCCAGGGACCTCTTCCCTCCCCCCTTTCATTCATTCAGTAGCTTTAGGCTCCAGGCACACTAGTGTCCCACCAGGGAGCACATAGTAGGGATACTTACTGAGTAGCACATCATTCCTGGTCAGTAGAGGCAGGGGCAGCAGGCAGATCAGGATGACCAGGACCCCTGCCTTGCCAGGGTGTGTGAGCTTCATGTCAAATGGAGGGAAATCTAATGAGTCCAGGGAAGAGAATGGCTGAGTGGTAGGAGAGGCCGTGTACCAGCCATCATGGCATCTCACTGCTCGGTCATGGAACTCCAGATCACACATGTCAAATACTGCCCACCTGTGGTCCAGTTGCTCCTAAGAATTTTCAAGGAGCCTTCATGACAAGTGCAGCAATTATTTGAATTATTTGGATTATTAACTTGCTTGTTTATGCTTTTATCAGTTTTTATTGCCTGGTTTCATCGTTTGTTTGTATGTTTGTTTTGACAGGCCACAATTGCTGGCTTGGAAGGATCTGGTGATATTGTCTCTGTTTCCTGCACGGAAAACGAAATATTTTTCCTAAAGGGAGATAGGAACATTATAAGAATTGCAAGCAGGCCTGAAGGACTCGCATCAGTAGGTTTGTATTTCCTCAAAGCGTGCTGTGTGTACAGTGAGAAGTACTGCACTCTGTCGAATGTAACTGCAGCTTATAATTAGAAAATAGACCATTATTTTGCAGCTAAATTACTCAGCTTTGTTTAAACAAGGTGTTTGGAGGCTTGTAGTTCTGAAAATGTGTCTTGGAGGTGATTGCTTGTAGGGCTTGTGCTGGATAGTCTCATAGCTGGTGGAGCAGTCTCTGTATGTAATGGGTGGTTGTGAATAAGAAGGAGAAGTCAGAAGTCACTTGTCCTATTGAGACACTATGTGCAGCTAATTAATGCCCAGAGACATACTTGTATAAAGTTTTTAAACATTGAAATTTGTGATCTGGTATATATCTTTTGTCCTGGATCTGGACTATCCTTTGCAATTGATCCCCCCACCCCCCATGGTTCGGCTTTTGTTTTAAAATTCATACAAGCCCTACCCTAATATTTTTTTATTTGATTTGTGTTGAGGTTGGTCTCAAACTTGCGTTTCTCCTGCCTTAGCCTCCCAGGTGCTGGGTTTCAGCTCTTTTGTTGTTGTTTTGGTTTTAGGTTTTGCAGTGCTAGGAATTCAGCCCCCGGCCTTGTTCATGTGCAGTTATCACAGAGCTACATCCCCAGCCCTAAACCCACTCCTAATTAGAAAGAATCCTGTGTTCTCATGCTCATATCCATAACATTGGGGTCAATGCTGAACTTGCTTTTAGTGGTGGCAGCAACAGACCCAGTCCTTCCTTATCTTTGCCACTTACCTTGTAAGGTAGCAGAGGCAAGTTGGGATGAATATTCCAAAATCAGAATTATCACAATTCCTTGTCTCCCTGTAGCCCCAGCTGTCCTGGAACTCACTGTGTAGACCAGGCTGGCCTCAAACTCACAGAGATCTGCCTGCCTTTACCTCCCACGAGCTGAGATTGAAGGCGTGCGCCACCATGCCCAGCCACAATTCTTATATAAATAAGCTTTGACTCTTGATTTATGAGCTGTGGACCCCTAAAACGGGATAAGCTAGATGCACTGTGACTCACAGAGTGATGACCTAGAGCTCCTTCCATCCAGAACTTTTCTGCTGTGATGACAGTGCCAAATGTGCACTGTTTGGCAGGTGGTCACCAGCTGTACATGGTTGAGGGGTTCTTCAAGTGGTAAGTGCAACTGAGAAACTGAATTCTGCTTTTTGTTTAGTTGTCATTAACTTGATTTGGGTAGCTACTTGTGGCCAGGCGCTACTCTACAGCACAGCACAGCTCCAGCTCCAAACTGCCATTAACTTATGTAATCTTTGGCAAATCACTTCAGAGCAGTTAGCCCCTTAGTGTATGCTCAGGCACCTACAGTTTGCCCCAATGACTGAGGCTAAGGAGAATGTTCGTGCCTAACAAACAGTCTTCCTGACTACTGTTGACTGGCACCTAGCACAGTATGTGGCACCTAGTAGGTGCTTGGTAATGAAAGGATAACTGGACTGGTCAGAGTGCAGAGCAGTCTTGTGTGGAGGAGCCCTGACCTTCTGACTTCAGTACTACTGGGAAGGGAAGGTCCACTGCAGTGGACATGTCCCACGCTGAACTCTGCACTCGGCCTCCACTGACGCTGACTTCCTCAGGCACACACTTCTCTGTTTTGAGCTCATTCTTGTGGGAAATTCTCTTCAGTTTCAAGTAAAAGACACCTCTATTTTTTAATGCTCTTTGGTAATATTAAGGCATATGGCTAGGTGTGGTGGTGCACACCTTTAATCCCAGCACTCAGGAGGCAGAGGCAAGTGGATCTCTGAGTTTGAGACCAGTGTGGTCTATATGGTGAGTTCTGAGCCAGCCAGAGCTAGTGTGACTGCCTCAAAAAAGCCCCTATGTGGGGCTGAAGAGATGGTTCAGTGGTTAAGAGCACCGATTGTACTTGCAGAGGACCTGGGTTCGGTTCCCAGCATCCACATGGCAGCTCCCAACATTCCATAACTCTGTTCTTCCTCCTGCCGTCCTCTTTTGGCCTCCACAGGCATTGTATACACATGACGCACCTGTACACATGCAGACAAAACACTCATGCACAAAAATTTTAAAAAAGTATTTTTTCTTTTTGGTCTTTTTTTTTTAATATTTTATTTATTTTATGTGTGTGAGTGTATTGCCTGCATGTATGTGAGTGCACCCATGTCGTGCAGTGCTGCGGAGGTTGGAAGAGGGCTGTGGATTCCCCTGGGACTGGAGTTAAGGATGGTTCGTAGCCGCCATGTGGGTGCTGGAGTTTGAACCCGGGTCCTCTGCAAGAACAGAACCATCTCTCTAGCCCCTCTTTTTGAGACAGGGTCTCCTATATTTTTTAAAGTGTGTGTGTTTGTGTGTGTGTGTGTGTGTGTGTGTAAAGGCATATTGGAGGAGATACAGTGTAAATAGGAAGTTCAGCTACATCTTGTTTCTTGTTTCTTTGGTTCATTTTTGGTCTTTTTGAGACAGGGTCTCCTTGTAGCCCCAGCTGGCCTAGAACTCACTATGTAGACCAGGCTGACCTTGAACTCACAGAGATCCTCCTGCCTGTGCCTCCAGAGTGCTGGGATTAAAGGCATGCGCCACCAAGCCTGGCTCTGAATCCTTTTTTTATACAAAAAACTTGAAAATGAATTTGTAAATTGGCCAAGCATGGTAGTATATGCCTTTTGAGGCAGAGGCAGGTGATTCTGTGAAATGAGGGCCAGCCTGGTCTACATAATGAATTCCAAGACTGCTGTGGCCACAGGGAGACCCTATCTCAAACAACAACAACAAAAAAGAATTTGTAAATTGGGTGCAAGAGAGATGACTCACCGGTTAAGAGTACTGGCTGCTCTTATAGGACCTGGGTTCAAATCCCAGCACCCACATGGCAGCTAACAACTGTCCTAACTCCAGTTCTAGGGGATCCAACACCTCTTCTGGCCTCTGTGGGCATTGCACGACATGGGTGAACTTAGATATATGCAGGCAATGTACTCATACACATAAAATAAAAATAATAAAATATTTTTAAGAAAAGACTGACTTGAAGTAAGAAGTGCTGTATTCTCATTGGTGGCGTTCACAAGAGACAGCTACAGTGAAATCCACTGACTTTGATATATGAGCTTCCTAGAGAACAAAGGCCCCTTGAAATCTGTGTCGTTTTTTGAGTGTCGCTGGTTTGGGAATTTGGAATTGCTCCATGTTTAGCAGGCAGGAACTTCAGGTGGTCTATGAGACTGATGTTCAGGGTTAGCCAGCAGGGTAAGTGTGCATCAGCCTTCTCTGTGAGAGCCAGTAATAACACTGTACTCTTCTTTCTCAGTGAGCAATGCACCAGAGATGACAGGATGCTCTGAGCAAGTCCACAGGCAGCATCTGGAGAAGTCACTGGGGGCCACAGTTTGTGAGACAAGGATCCGAGGCTCTTCTGTGGCCAGCTCAGTGGCAAGTGAGCAGCGGAGCAGGAGCAGTTCAATTAACTCCACTGACAGTGGCTCTGGGCTACTGTTGCCTGGGCTCCAGGCCACTTCTGACATAGGCCAAGGCGGCCAGCTGTCTTCACAGAGATTCAGTGTCATCAGTTCTGAAGACTTTGACCAGGAGCTTATTGTGAAACCTATCAAAGTGAAGAAGAGGAGGAGGAAGAGAAAGACAGGTACTGTTCATGGGCAAGCACACACTGACTCTCGTGGCACTTGAGATAGCCTGGCCAGACCTTTTGGGAGTGTGCACATCTACCAGGGAGGAGTGTCACTTCCCACTGATGGGCACTTGCCCCTCCTGGAAAAGCAAAGTCTTTACCTACTGAGCACACTCCTCCCCACACATGTGCACATGGAAAACATCTCTGTTGGGCCTAAGTGACGGTAGAACATTCATCCATGTTTTTAGCCTGCTTAAAAGGTGAAATTATAGCCGGACGTGGTGGTGCACACCTTTAATCCCAGCACTCGGGAGGCAGAGGCGGGTGGATCTCTGTGAGTTTGAGGCCAGCTGGGGCTACAGGGAGACCCTGTCTCAAAAAAACCAAAAAAAAAAAAAAAAAAAAGGTAAAATTAGTAATTGAGTCTGGAGAGACGGCCCGGCCCAGTGGTTAAGAGCACCTGACTTGTTGCCACTCTTCCAGAGGATCCAAGTTCAGTTTCCAACACACGCTATGTGACTCACAACTGCATGTAACTCCAGCTCCTAGAGAATCTGGTCTCTGTGAGCACCTGCCCTCATGTGCATAGTCCCGTACACAGACACACACATATGCCCATGATTTTAAAAAATAAAAATAAGGGCCAGGCGTGGTGGCACACACCTTTAATCACAGCACTGGGGAGGCAAAGGCAAGCGGATCTCTGAGATTGAGGCCAGCCTGGTCTACTTAGTGAGCTCTGTGCCAACTGAGCTACAAAGAGACCCTGTCTCAAAAAGACCAAAAATAAATAAGTAAAGTAAAATAAAAATAAAATCTTTTTAAAATCCTTACTATTTAAATTAAGATGCTGTATTACCATTTCTTAGACCAGAGATTCTATAAGAAAGGATGGGACAGTTATGCAGACAGATTTATGCTGCTGCTGTTTATGTAAGACATTTTACATTTTGTGTTGACATGTTATAAAACATGGGATTTAACAGAGAACTTTGTCTTTTTTGAGACAGGTCTCTCTATGTAGACCAGGCTGGCCTGGATTCACAGAGAACTGCCTCCGTCTGCCCCTCAAGTGCTGGGATTAAAGGCATGGGCCACCATGCCCGGCTTTCTAAACCCTCACTCAATGATGATGCCTGTTTTGCCCCTCTAGCTAAAGATTCCTACAGTATTAAAGGGAAGTTACCACACTCCTAAGCATTTTGATAATTTTTTAACATAGACCTGTGATCCATATCACTTAGTTTCTGATCCCACTTTCTTAGTATTTCTCTAGTGAGGCCTCTGAGTATCTCTTCAGATGGATATTTCTACTTAAAAGACTTCTTTTTTCTCCCTCTCGTTTTATAGGGCAGCCAGGGGCATGGGCTCACTGAATAGCTGAGGCTGCCCTAAAACTTGTTACGTATCCTAGGCTGACCCCAAACTCACGAGCTTCATTCCTCTACCACCCAAGTGTTGGGACTATGGAGGTTAATTCACCAACTAAATGTCCTTCGTTTAAAATATTTTTTTTCTCTGAGTCAGGCGTGGTGGTGCATGCCTTTAATCCCAGCACTAGGGAGGCAGAGGCAGGCGGATCTCTGTGAGTTCCAGGCCAGCTGGGGCTACAGAGAGACCCTGTCTCAAAAAAAGACCAAAAAAAACCACATTTTTTTCTCGATCCTAAAAACAATTGTGAGTATTGTTTCTGTTCATATGGAGTTGTGTCTCATATGGAATGTTCTCGTTTAAATTAGAAAGTGGAAGCAAGAGCACCTGCCACAGTTCCCTGGAGTCAACGCCCTGCTCGGAGTTCCCTGGTGACAGCCCCCAGTCCTTGAGCACAGACCTTCTGTCCCTGAGTTCAAGTGTCCTGGGCAGTAGTGTGGACCAATTGAGCACAGAGTCTCCGGACCAAGAAAGCAACCCCAGTGGTGAGGTGAATGGTGTCTTGCAGGAAAATAACGACCCTGAAACACTGAGTGTGCTAGAGGTGCCCAACTCCACCCCTGATACACTGCGTGAAGAAGAGGGCACTGGAACTGGAACTCCTGAGAGTAACCACATACATGAGATGGACCAGCCCAATGGAGTGTTGGATTTACCCCTGTTCCTCAGGGAGGATGTGGGAGGTACTGATGTCTCAGGCCTTGAAGAGGAGCCTTGTCCTGCTTATGATGCAGGAGTGCACACACGGTTGTGCTTGCGAGAACAGGACAGCTCAGCTGAGGCAGTTGAGGTAGGTAACATGGAGCTCACTGACCCTCAAAGCACTGAAGCCCCTCTTCTGGACTCGCTCATGGTGCCTTCCAGCCTCACCTGGTTCCCGGGAGCTGAGCAGTGGCTGCCTGGGACCGGGGCTGATGAAGGCAGCACTGAGGAAGCCAGCAAGGAGCAGGATATCCTGGCCCACATGGAGGCCCCTAGCCACCTGAGCTCAAGTCCTTGGCATGCTGTCACTGACCATGTCACAGGCCGTCGAGAAACACTCCTTCCTGAAAGTGGCACAGGAAACATGGAAGAACAGTTGATGCCTCTGACCTCTGCCCTGGTGACCAGCATCCACAAGCCTTGGCTGCAGCAACCGTCCCAGGACCAGGCAGTGACATCCAGTGATGAGGAGGACATTTATGCACACGGGCTCCCGTCTTCATCCTCAGAGACAAGTGTGACAGAGCTCGGAGGTGGTCGCTCTCTGCAGGATCTGAGCCAGCCAAGTGCTGATGACACCACACTGCTCAAGTCAGATCAGGTCTGTGGGCTGATGGGGAAACATAACTAAGGCTTCTTTTTTCTTAAGGAGAATGCTTAGCAGGTCTGGTTATGTTCCTTCTTATGGAAATCACATTTCTTGGAAAATCTGGAGTCTTTGAATTCAGGGTTTGGGGAATTTTTGGTGTAGGGGCCTTTAGTCATTTGAACTACTTCTAATCACTCAGTTATCTACTACAAAAAAATTGGCATCTTGCAAGGCCAGACCAGTGTGGGTCTCGTTAGCCTTGTTAACCCTAACTTAACCTGAAGCCATCAGAACACCGCTAGACAGAGGACTGTTTGCTCTGGCAGGTTCAAGGTGGGCAGCTCCTGCCCTTCTCCATAGTCCAGTGCCTTCCAGGAGCCATCAGTGTGAATGGGGCCTTTCCAGAACTGCTACCTCCTCAGCCTCTGGGCAGAGGTACTGGGACTCCCTGCACAGTATGCAGGGCCAGGCATGGGGCCCCAGGTTCCTGGGGTTCACACAGTCAGTGTGGTTCATTGTTCTTGGGCGTCCACTAGTAAAAATGATTTTTAAGTACTTATTTTCTTTAGCAAGTAATTATTATCAAATATATTTGGCTTAAAACTAACCATGTCTCGCCACACTGCCTAGTCATGGGTGTGAAGCTACCTCTGCCTCTCTAGTGCTAAGACCACGTGATGTTGATCAGCTCTCTACCATGGACAGGTTTATGCTGAACTTACCACAAGTTTAGGTCACTTCTTTAAAAACAAAACAAACAACACAGGAACAGCTGTCCCCATTTTACAGAGGAGGAAATTTAGGCCAAGAAGAGTCAAATAGCTGTACCAGGCCACACTCTTAAGTGAAGGGCATAATTCCCCAGCATCCTCGCCCGTCTAAAAAGTGAACGTCCTTATTTTGAGACAAATTGCCGGGAGTTGAGCTATTCATTCAGACTCCTCCATTCGTCTTTTCAGTGCCCTGGTTCCCAAGTGCCCTTACTGTCAGTGTACATGTTCCTGCTGGGGACGCTACAGTACAGGTAGCGACTAGCTGTGTCTCTGGAAAGCCAGATACATACCCAGTTGAGTGGGCCTTAGGTGAGGGCATGCAGTCAAGTGCAGGGCTGTGGGAAGCCACAGCAGCGTATCCACCAGATAGAGTGTTAGATACAGGCAGGTTACAGCTATGGTGCTACTAGGACTCTGCTGGAAGCTTAGGAAAGCCCTCACAAAAGCAAAAGAATCCTGGCCCTCTGAAGGCTCTCCTTGCCAAACTTTGCCATACCTGGTCTTGCTCCAAATAGCTGAAAAACCAAGAAGTTTTGTAGAATTTTTTTTGCAGGGGGGTGGTCGGGGGCTGGGAGAATAAAGCTTGTATTGTGAGCAAAGCCAGGTCGGGAGGTGGGCACCACTCCTTCAAGCTCTCGACTTCAATAGTGGGTATTTGTGAGGGTATATCTACTTCCTTTGTAGATTTAGAAAGTTGTTAAAGTATAAATACTTTATTTAACTTTAACCTTAAAAGAATCTTAGCAACATGGAGCCAGTTGGTAAAGGCTGATGCCAAGTGGATGACCTGTTATCTCTAGGACCCATATACTGGAAGGAAAGAACAGATGACTCACACAGGTCTTTCTGCCTCCATACAGTGGCTGTGTACACACAAACAAAATAAATGTAATACTTAAAAAAAAAAAAAACATGCAGGAGGCAGAGGCAGGTGGATTTTGGGGAGTTTAAGGCCCAGCTGGTCTACATGGCAAGTTCACGCCAGCTGGGGCTACAGGGAAGACCCTTTCTCAAACACCCACACACACAAAAACAACAGAATCTGCAACATAGCCTTGGTATGTAAAATTCAGACCGTCTCAGCCATGCTTCCCTACAGTTACCACATAACATGTCAGGCATTGAGGGTTAGAACAGACTGTGCTTGAAAGACAGACAGTGAAGCCAGGTGTGGTGGTGCACACCTTTAATCCCACCACTTGAGAGGCAGAGGCAGGCAGATCTCTGTGAGTTCAAGGCCAGCCTGGTCTACATAGCGAGTTCCAGGCCATCTGGGGCTACAGGGAGACCCTGTCTCAAAAAGTCCAAAAAAAAGACATTCAGTGCTATACTGTTCCCATAGTACACCTGTCTTGAATAAGTGTACACAAAATTGATTTGCGTGCAAATGTTGATGAATACATCTCCTTATGTAAGGTAAGGCAACAAAATAAAGCTCACTTCTGCCAGGTGTGTGTAGCCCTCATCCTGTGGGCTTCGTGTGTACCAGGATAGCTACGAACGCAAATGCAAAATCATAAACTTCCTTAACATGTTGCAGGGTTTTTCTTTCAACTGTTTTTGGCATCTCAATCTTTGTAGATGACAATGTTATATTGCAGTATCAGGACGGTAGATGCAGCTGCATTATTACTTAGAAAAGATGCTGTACTGTGACAAGATGTTATCCAAGGATGTTATATAGAGTCTTCCATGAGGACTTCAGCTCCTATTCCAGAATGTTCCTGAGACTGCATCCAAGGAGAACAGGAGAGGCCAAGGCTTCTCAGAGATACCTTCACTTTAATATTCTGCCTATTTTTCTTATTGACAACAGTGTGACCATGCAACTGTATCCCCTGCAACAGAACTCACAAGCCTTTGTCCTTGTTAGTTTGCAGAGAGCTGGATGGGCTACTCGGGTCCTGGCTATGGCATCCTCAGCTTGGCAGTCTCCGAAAAGTATATCTGGTGCCTGGACTACAAAGGTGGCCTGTTCTGCAGTGTCCTGCCTGGCGCTGGGCTGCGCTGGCAGAGGTTTGAAGATGCTGTCCAGCAGGTGGCAGTCTCTCCCTCAGGTTGGCCTCCCAGCTCCCAACCCCCAGGCCCTGCTCCCAGCTCAGCCATCACCTCACTAGCCTGCTGTCCTGCAGCAGTGGGCAGCACTCTGCTGTCTACAGATTGGCCTCCTACAGCTCTGCTGGGTTCTGCAAAGGGAAGGGCAGGAATTGCTCCCTTTGACATCAGTTAGTATGACAGGCGTTCAGCATTCTTGCTTGAGTTTTGTTTTTTTGTTTTATTAATTACAGTGGTAACCATGAACATATTTTTGTAAGCTATACAAGTAATTTTGAGTTTTGAGGGTTTTTTAAAGTCATATTGACATACTAAATCCTCATAAAAATAGCATGTGTTTCTGTTTGTCAGTGTTGTTATAAAGTGACTGAACTAGTGATGATAGGCTTGTGGATATATGTCGGATACGTTCCAGTTATTTGATTTCCTTTTTACAGATTTTTTTTTTTTTTGGTCTTTTTGAGACAGGGTCTCCCTGTAGCCCCAGCTGTCCTGGAACTCACTATGTAGACCAGGCTGGCCTTGAACTCACAGAGATCCACCTGTCTCTGCCTCCTGAGCGCTGGGATTAAAGGCATGTGCTGCCATGCCCAGCCTTACAGATTCTTTTTTAAGGAGCTGTGCTGTAGATGAATATTTCCTGACTGCAAAAGGAAGCCTCTCAGTCTCTTGTGCCATTGTTCGGTGTTTTAGTGAACCCTAGGAGACATTTCCTGAATAAGTTCTGCTAGGTTGAGACAAATCCCTTATCTACCTAGAACCATTTGCTTATTTGCAGGAGTTGAGGGGAGGGGACTTTGTTTTTGTTTGTAAATAGTCTTACTCTGTAGCCCAGGCTAACCTTGAACTCACTGTGGAGCCCAGGCTGCCCTCAAACTCAGGATCTTCCTGCTTTAGCCTCCTGAGGACTGGGATTATAGGCACAAGCCACTCTGCTTCATTTATTTCTTCTTTGAAAATTTTTATGTGTACAAGTGTCTTGCCTGCATGTATGTTAGTGCACCTATGTTGTACAATACTCACAGAGGCCAGAAGAGGGTGTTGTATCCCCTGGAACTGGAGCTACGAACAATTGTTAGATGCCATGTGGGTGCTGGGACTCGAACCCGAGTCCTCTACAAGAGCTGCTAGCACTCTTACCCGCTGAGCCATCTCTCTAGCCCCACATTGGCTTTTTCTTAATGTTGGCCACATCATTATCTATTCTGAAGCAGGGGAAGGTGGAAAAGAAGCATAAATGTATTTTGCCCTAAAGTGGCCAGGCTTCTTGACACTGCACTGGACATCAGATGAGGCTGAGTCTTGGCTCTAGTCCTGTCCTCTGTAGCTTTACTCTGAATTTCATGCATTCCTTCTTTTGTCACCATGTAAAATACTAGTTTGGACCTTGGCGTGGAGCTCAGCGTGGAGCTCTGGCATACCATATCTACAGATCTAAATTCCCTCCCTAGTGGTACAAAGTGGGGGTTGGGGAGACGCTCTTGTTAAAATACTGGTTTATCTGGAGTGCTTGCCCTCACTGCTTGGAGTCCCCCGTGGAGCCTGACTGAGATGACGACAGCTCCATTAGCTGGCTTCATGCAGCTGTGGGTCTTAATTGTTTTCTTGTTTCTGTCACGTACTTTTGAGTTCATCTCCCTAGCCATTTAGAAACTTTGATTTTCTGTCTGTTGAGTTAGTTATTTTCCCAGTTTTTCCCTGTTGCTTTGGTTGGAACTCTCTGTCTCTTGGAGGTTATTTTTCTCAGTGGAGCCATCTTGGGGGGACCTCAGGCTTTCCTGCCCCGTGATGTTTGGAGAGAACCCACACGCATGGCTGCTCAGTAGGCCTCTCAGAGCTCAGCTCATGCTTAGTTATTCCTTGTTGGCTCCCTACCTGACACACCTGGGCCTGGGCCACACTCCCTATCTATAGTACCCTCTGTCTACTTTCACCTCCTTCATCTGTCCCTCAGAATTCCTTTCTGAGTGAGAATGCTTACCCAGCCTAGGTGCATGGCTTCATGCAGGTGATCCACAAGGGCCCTCCCTGAAGTGGGGATTCGGGCACTAATTGTGCTCACAGTGTTGGTGGGCACTTAACTAATGAAACTTGGAATGCTGTCACTACTCTTCCCCTGTGATGAGTGCCTACCCATCCCAGCCCTGTGCACTGTGTGGTGGGTTTCTTCTCAGTCCCAGAAGGTAGAGATGACCCCGTTTTGCAGTTGAGGAAAGTGAGGCTTAGATACATTCAGGTGATACAGCAACACCTGGTGGGCTCAAACTTTGGCACAGTGGGTTCTTCCCCCAGCTGGAGTGGAAACAATGTTTGTTTCGGGAGGGGAGTCCTTTGAGACAGGGTCTCCCTGTAGCCAAAGCTGTCCTAAAACTCACTATGTAGATCAGGCTGACCTCGGTCTCACAGAGATCCACCTGCCTCTGCCGCCCAAGTGCTGAAATTAAAGGTGTGGGACACCATGAACAAGATGTATTTTAGAAACCCATCCCTTTTAGTGCCCAGAATGAAGTTTTTCTGTAGGTGATTCTAGTGTTGTACAGTGAGTAGAATTTTTATCCCCACAGGAGCGCTTCTCTGGAAGATCGAACAGAAGTCGAATCGTGCTTTTGCTTGTGGCAAAGTTACCATCAAGGGGAAGCGGCACTGGTACGAGGCTTTGCCCCAGGCTGTGTTTGTGGCCCTGAGCGATGACACAGCTTGGATCATCAGGACCAATGGAGACCTATACCTGCAGACAGGTAGTTGAAGGCCACACCCAGTGTCCTTGCCTCTTGCTGTGCCTGCTACATTCTTAGAGCAGTCACAGGATGCAGAGGCTGAAAACCAGCTTAAGTGAGAACATGTGTAGAGCACAGTGTTTGCCATGGAATATATTAGCAGTTCCTGTTCCTGTCACAGATTTGGACAATTAATAGGTGTTTTCGTGAGGTGTAGAAATCGAATCTTACTCTCCTTAGAGCTGCCTATTGCATGTCCTGCAGTCCCGTCACAGAGGACTTTACAGTTGTTTCCCCTTGAAGCTAAGTGGCTGGGTTTTCTCCCATCCAGGTCAAAGCCCAACTCCTATACACTTATTCCCAGCTCCTATACACTTATTTGCATGTGGATTCAGGGAAAACAAGAACTAATTTGCTGTAAATAGCAGTTCCACTCTTCCTAGGAAACTGCCCTTAGGGAAGCCTCTAGCTGCACAAACTGGCACATGGGACTTGTTTATTAAAAATAAACTGTAATAAGCCAATGTTTGTGTACTGTCACCACAGGGGGGATTGGCTTTCTGACAGCAGTGTGATCAGAGCCTGGGAAGGATTGGGGGCATGGATTCTAGATGGGCTGTCAAAGGGCCATATTGGATTTACATGAAGATCCATCTTGAACAATGCTCATTCTGAGAGCATGATTTAATCTTTGGGATGAGACATCAACCAGGGATCATTCTTGGTGCACTGAAAGCTCATGTTTATCTAACTCTCTCCCAGACATGGAGGAGCCTCACACTCTGTTGGGCATACCTGCCAGCTTTCAGGGTCATGTGCTGGTCCTTCTAGTTCCTGTGTCTTCCTTTAAGTGGAAATCAGTCAATCTGACAAGCACATGCACATCTCCTCTAGAAGACACTTGAATTCTGATTATAGTAGGGAAAAGGGTACTTTAGATCCAGGGGTAAGAAACAGATGACTTCCTAACCCTGGTGTCGCAGCAGTCAGCAGGGCAGTTCTCAGGTGACGCTGACCCTAGCCAGATGTGCTGAAAAGAGGCTGGGGTTGACAAGGATTTGAAGTAAGAAGTCCTGTGGGTGAGTCCCACCTAGTTGCATTTACCATGGGTACCTTTGTAATTATACTAGTAAGACCTACTTGTATGTCAGAGCTGTAGAACATGGAATTTAGATGACAGCTGTCCTGCCAGCACCCTTAGTAGTTGCCTTTCACCTCATTTAGATACATGACACACTACTGACAGGCCTCAAGGAGGTGAGGGAAAGAGGCCTGGAGCTCTGGCCCTGCCATGGTCTTGCAGTACGACAAACCTCAGATTTTTCCAGGTAAATGAGGGTTTGCACTTTAGCAGTGAAACCCCATACTGATGAAAGCAGAGAGGAGGGGAGCAGATCTGTCTGACCTGCTCTACAGAGGCCCAGAGGCTCCTACAGCAGCTGAGGCCCCTCTCCTCTGCCCAAGGTCCCTGAGGAGCACAGCTTTGTTGACAGAAGGGTAGACTGCTGTGCTTTTGGCCTGCGCGGACTGCTTTCCTGCCCTTGGCTTTCCTATCTTCTTTAGAACTCTGTTTTTTCATTATTATTATTTTTAGATTATGTTTATATATGTGCGTTTGTGTGTGGGTATGTGCATCAATTGCGCACAGGTGCTTATAGAGGCCAGAAGAGGATGTCAGATAGCGTGGAGCTGGAATTACAGGTGGTTGTGAGTCACCTAATGTGACTGCTAAGAACCAAACTTAGGTCCTCTAACTGCTGAGCCATTTCTCCAGCTCCCCTTTCAGAACTTTTTTATTATTTTTTTTTTATTATGTGTACGCATGTATTGCCTGCATGTAGGTAAGTGCACCCATGTCGTGCAGTGCCCTCGGAGGTCAGAAGAGGCTGTCAGATCCCCTGGGACTGGAGTTACGGACAGTTGTTTGCTGCCATGTGGGTGCTGGGATTTGAACCCAGGTCTTCTGCAAGAATAGTCAGTGTTCTTAACCACTGAGCCATCTCTCCAGCCCCTCAGAACTTCTTTTTTTTGGGGGGCAGGGTTTGAGACAGGGTCTCCCTGTAGCCCCAAGCTGGTCTGGAACTCGCTTTGTAGACCAGGCTGGTCTCGAACTCACAGAGATCCGCCTGCCTCTGCCTCCCAAGTGCTGGGATCAAAGGCGTGTACCACCATGCCCGGCCTAGAACTTCTTTTTTAAAATATTTTATATGGCTGTGAATTCAAAGCTGCCTGGTCTACATTGTGAGTTCCAGGACAGCTGGAGCTACACAGAGACCCTGTCTCAAAAAGACCGAAAAAATAAATAAATAAATTATAAATCTAAATATATATAGTTTGTTTTTTGAGACAGGGTCTCCCTGTAGCTCCAGCTGTCCTGTAACTTACTATGTAGGCCAGGCTGGCTTTGAACTCACAGAGATCCACTTGCCTCTCCCTCCCGAGTGCTGGGATTAAAGGCGTGTGCCACCACACCTGGCTATTATTTTTATTTTATGTGTATCAGCTATTGCCTGCATGTATGTAAGTGCACACGTGTCATACAGCGCCTGCAGAGGTCAGAAGAGGGTGTCAGATCCCATGGAACTGGAGTTCTGGATGGTTGTTAGCTGCCTTGTAGGTGCTGGGAATCAAACCTGAGTCCTCTGCAAGAGCAGCCAGTGCTCTTAACCACTGAGCCATCTTTCCGGCCTTACTTATAGAGCTTCTTAAGCTACTTTGGGACACCAGAAAATTCTCAGTTGTATTCACTTAATTTCAAAATGATGTCTTAAACCACTTTTAGACTGATACCTCATTGAAACGTAATTTACTATTTTAAAAGTTGCTATTGTTGTTGACAAAACTTCTTTTTAAAAAAAGGCAGAGACTATGAGCCATAGATGGTAAAATCCACCAACAACAAAGAAGTCAGAATGGGCTGGGAAGCTGCTGCTGCAGCTGTGGGCTCCTTCCTCCCACTGCAGGTCTCAGTGTGGACCGGCCCTGCGCCCGAGCTGTGAAGGTCGACTGTCCCTACCCACTATCCCAGATCACAACCCGAGACAATGTGGTGTGGGCATTGACGGAGCAGAGGGCCCTCCTGTACCGGGAGGGTGTGAGCAGCTTCTGCCCAGAAGGAGAGCAGTGGAAGTGTGATATCGTGAGGTATGGGCCCCAGCACTGCCACCATTGTCCCTGACCAGCTCCCATGTGGTCATGCTCTGGCAAAGCCAGCACCTTCAGGTCCCATGTGACAGAATTCTTTCAAGTTGTTGAAGTCAGACTGGCAGACTGAATGTCAGCCAAAAGCTCACTTCACAGTATGTGTTGGAGGTTGGGTGTGTAGCTCATTTGGTAGAATATCCACCTAGCGTAAGGCCCTGAGTTCCATCCTCAGTATGGCATAAACTGGGCTGGGTAGCACATGCCTATAATCTTAACACTTAGGAGATGCAGGTAGAAAAATCAGAAGTTCAAGGTCATCCTTATCCTGGGGTACAGGAGACCCTGTCTCCAAAACACAAAAACGAAAAATAAGTGCTGCCCTGAGGCCCTGAGCATCAAAGGTACCAGCTCGGTGGTCTTGTTTCAGAGCGTCTTGCTATCACATGGTTTCTGTTCAGAGTCTAGAACAGTATACCTCCAAATACTTTATTTTTATCCTAGGCTGTTGAAATTGGTCTTCAAATGGTAATGTATTTTGTTTTTTACCATTCAAGAGTTATTCTTTGGGACTGGAGAAAGGACCCAGTACTTAAGAGCACTTGCTGCTCTTGCAGAGGACCTGGGTTCAGTTCCCAGCACCCACCCTCATGGTGGCTCACAACTACCTGTAACTCTAGTTCCAGGGGATCTGATGTCCTCTTTTGGACTCTGCAGGCTTTGCACATACGTGCTCCTCTTACATACATGTAGGCAAAACACTCATACACATAAAATGCAAATAAGTTTTTAAAAGTTAAGTTACTCTTTAAATAAATCAAATGATGATGATGTTGGTTTGGATTCAACCAACCACTAAACCTTCAGAAAGCCCCTATTGGGAACCAGGACTATCTGGGGCTTGGGTTTATCAAGATAGCCAAGAGTCAGCTCTGCTATTGTCAGTTTCCAATTCAGTGATGCGCCGTGGAACACAGGCAGATGCCAGTTGCTGTTGAGGGTCCCAAGCAAAATGGGTGAGGAGCTGTTGGCTGCCTGCAGTGATTGTGAGGTAGCATGCCCAGGGAAGCCTCAGCTTAGCCTCGAAGCTGCCAAGAATGTCCTCAGATGGAGGAGGGGAAAGCAGACCCATCAGAGCAGACAGTGTCTGCCCAGAGACAGCTGAACACCATAGCCTGGCACATGGAGTAGGAGGGGACAAGTAGAGATGCCTGCTTGCTTGTGACTTGTGACTGGTGGTTTTTCTCCTGTAAGCTTTCCTCCTCACTCTGGGCCTTCATTGTGTCTTTTAGAAGCAGCCACATGTCAGGATAGCTTGCATTGCCCAGCAGTGTAGCCCAGACTCACCTCCTTGCTCGGCACTCAGTGGTGACCGCCTATGAGTAGAAGTCCATCTCTTCACCACACCAAGCCCACCCAAAGACCTCAGTGAGGTGGCCATTGCATGCCATGTGCTCTGCCTGGGGACTGACGCTGTGTTCTCACTTATTTTCAGTGAAAAGCAAGCTCTGGAACCTGTCTGTATAACTCTTGGAGATCAGCATACTCTCTGGGCCCTGGACATCCATGGAAAGCTGTGGTTCAGAACTGGTGTGGTTCCTAAGAAGCCCCAGGGAGATGATGATCATTGGTGGCAGGTAGGTACTGGGCTTGTCTGACCACTCCCCCTTTCTGCCTCTTTTCTTTTTTTCTTTTTTTGGTCTTTTTGAGACAGGGTCTCCCTGTAGCCCCAGCTGGTCTGGAACTCAAAGAGATCCACCTGCCTCTGCCTTCCAAGTGCTGGGATTAAAGGTGTACACCACCACACCCGACTCTGCCTCTTCTCTTGAAGAAGTGGGTTTAAACTAGTACTATCTACTTTTACTGTTTGTGAGGTAGACTTTCCTGTGATTGAGTACATTAAAAATAAAAGAACTCTTCCTCATAGGAAATAACTTGTAAAGTGTTTTTTGCTTTAATGCAGGCTGGAATTTATTTATTTATTTAAATGCTATTTAGACATTCATCATTATAGCCTAAATAAACCCAGTAACATTCATTTGAAGACCTGGGCAATAATGATACTTAATTCTGAGCAAATGTGCTAAGAAAAGAGACTAAACAATAGGTTTGAAAACCCAACCCACAATTAAAATTCATTCTATCTCTGCTTGCTTGAAAGGCCTGTAAGTAAATGGTATTTCAACAAAGAAAGGAAGATTTTCCCACATACTCCCAGAAAAGGAGAGCACTGTGAAAAGCAGGGTGTGGAAGCAAGCCAACTTGCCACGTGGCATGGCCCCAGCCAGAGAGGCCACAGATGGATTTTGCAAGAAGCATCCATTTTCCCCTTTCAGTACTGTTCAGGATTAAGCTCCTTACCTTCCCACTGTGGGCACAAGGCTGGTTGGAGAGGTAAGGTGCGGTGCCTGACCTTTTATGTCCCCATCAGTTCAGGCTTACAGCCATCCCAGGCCTGCCTGTGGAGGCCTGTCTTGTGCTGGCTGTTCTGTGGTCTTTCCCATGAAAATGACATGTATATTATAATATACCTCTAATTTGATAGTGTAGATAATATTTGAGAAGGTTATATAAGAACTTATAATCATATATGCATATGCACGTACATAATATGCATATGTAGATAGCCATATGTATTAAATCATGGTAGGGTTTTTTTTGCATATATATGTATATGGTATGTATTCATGTATATGTATATGTATGAGTATACATGTATGTGTATATGCATGAGTATATGTCTGTACAAGTGTGCATGCATTTAGAGGCCAGAGGTTGACACTGGAGGTGTTCCTCAATTTCTTTCCACTTTATTTACTTAGACAAGGTCTCAAACCTTTATGTGGATGCTGGGGATCCAAATTCCAATCCTCACATTTGTATGGCCAGCACTTGATCTACTGAGCCATCCCCACAGCCGCTGGGGTGTGTTTGTGTGTTTGTGTGTGTGTGTGTGTGTGTGTGTTTGAGATACTAGGGATTGAACCTGGACTTCATGATTACAAGGCAACTTGCTGTATCCACATTCCTTAAATTGTTTTTAAGCAGCATAAAGAAAACCCTGTATCATTTTTTCCTAATGTTCAGAACTTTACCTATTTAGAGATTTAATTTTCCAGAATGATCTTGAAGATTGGAAGCAGGGTGAAGCATTCTGAGTGATTTTCTTGTGACTCTAGAGACAGCATGTTTTGCCATTAGGCCTTGTATTGCTCCTTTGGTTGGAGACCTGTTTACATGTACATCTTCGGTGTTGGGAACAAGTCAAACAGCCATGGTGTGTGGGCTAGATAGAGTCACTGCTGCCCTTGTCAGCAGCACAGGCCCTGGGGAGGTGCAGAGCTTCCTTAGTAACATAACGCCCTGCACTTAAGTCTCTTGAGTAGGGCTCATTCCGTAGCCCCCGAAGCCATCCACCCAGGTCACAACTCAGAGTGCTGAATGTGCCACTGACACTGCAGTGCGAACTGTTTAGGACAGTGTTCACAGCCAGCCTGGGTCCTTCTACAGAAAAAAGGGCAGAATTTAAGTGTGATAAAGTACTAACATACAGTACTTTCTTGTTTGCTTTGTTATCTACTCCTTGTAACAAGTGATGTCACTTTCACTCAGTATTTCATTGTGGGACCCGAGAGTATGACCTGCCCTAAGAATGGGATGTTTGTACCAATGTCTGTAATGAATCCAACATGCAAAATGAAAATAAAAATAAAAATTCTAATGTGAGTCCTACTGAGTCAGGCTTTCATCTGTCTCATAAAGAACTCTGTGCTGGGGCTGGAGAGATGGCTCAGCAGTTACAGCACTTGCTGCTCTTGCAGAGGACTTAGGTTCAGTTCCCAGCACCCACATGATAGCTCACAACCATTTATAACTCCAGTTCCAGGGGCTCTGACACCCTCCTCTGGCTTCTGCAGGCATCAGGTATGCACATGGTACACATACATACATGCAGGCAAAACACTCATACATAAAATATTATCATAAATATTTTATTTATTTTATTTATTTATTTTTTGGTCTTTTTGAGACAGGGTCTCCCTGTAGCCCCAGCTGGCTTGGAACTCACTATGTAGACCAGACTGGCCTTGAACTCACAGAGATCCGCCTGCCTCTGCCTCCCAGTACTGGGACTAAAGGCATGCGCCACCACACCTGGCTATTTTTTCTTTTTTAATCTGTATGAGTGTATTGCCTGCATGTATATGAGTGCAACCATGTCATGCAATGCCTGAGGAGGACAGAAGAGGCTGTCAGATCCCCTGGAACTGGAGTTATGGACAGTTGTTAGCTGCCATGGGGGTGCTGGGATTCAAACCCAGGTCTTCTCCAGGAACAATCAGTGTTCTTAACTGACGAGCCATCTCTCCAGCCTCTAAATACATCTTTAAAAAAAGAACTCAGGCCGGGCATGGTGGCGCATGCCTTTAATCCCAGCACTCAGGAGGCAGAGGCAGGTGGATCTCTGTGAGTTCAAGGCCAGCCTGGTCTACACAGTGAGTTCCAAGACACCTGGAACTACAGGGAGACCCTGTCTCAAAAAGACCAAAAAAAAAAAAAAAAAAAAAAGAATTCTCATAACTGGCTGCCCAGCAAGGGAGAAGTTTCCTTCACAGAAGTGATTGTCCCAGAGTGTCTCTAGAAGTGCCTCTACAGATGCTTATCAGGAATGTTACACAGGCACGTCACCCCTCAGAGCCAGGTGGCTTCTAGATGCTTGGACCCCTCCTCAACTAAGCCAATGGCTTGATACAATTGGTAATAATCTTGCTTACAACTTAAATAATCACATCACCTGCTGATAGACTTTTTAAAGCTCATATTATGATTCTGAGTTTTGCACAATTTTGTCCATTGGGAGCACCTGATTTAAAAGTGAAATTGCTGGGCGTGGTGGCACACGGCTTTAATCCCAGCACTCAGGAGGCAGAGGCAGGCAGATCTCTGTGAGTTCAAGGCCAGCCTGGTCTACATAGTGAGTTCCAGGACAGCTGGGGCTATAGGGAGACCGTCTCAAAAAAGACAAAAAAAAAAAAAAAAAAAAAAAAAAAAAAAAAAGAAATTATTCTTTATCACTCTGACTAGAATAAAAGGCTTCTTATGTGAGGTGTGAGGGGTGCTATTTAATACATACTTAAGACAGCTCCATGTAATGTAAAAGTCTATTAGAGTGAGAGCACTTTCTTCCACACCCATCCTTAAGTGCTGCCCTAGTTACCTGCTTATTAACTCCATCCTTGTATAGAGGTGGTCTTGTTCAAAGCTGGCTCCTTGGATGTGGGTGTGCAGAAGCTGTCCTGGAGGTGGGTGGGCTTCAGGGACTGCACTGACAACAGGGCTCTCCTCCCTGCAGGTGAGCATCACGGACTATGTGGTGTTTGACCAGTGCAGCTTGTTCCAGACCATCATCCACGCCACACACTCAGTAGCAACAGCAGCCCAAGCACCTGTGGAAAAGGTAGCAGATAAGCTGCGCATGGCATTTTGGTCTCAGCAGCTTCAGTGCCAGCCCAGCCTGCTTGGGGTCAACAACAGTGGAGTCTGGATCTCCTCAGGCAAGAATGAATTCCATGTTGCTAAAGGAAGCCTCATAGGTAGGCAGACTGCTCTTGTTTTCACATTATTTTTACTTTATTTTTCTACATATTTTTAAATTTTCTTTGTTACTATTACTAACATTTAAAGAACGGTTTCTAGGTCTAATTTAATGTAAGAGAGAGCAGTAGGAAGAACTGTCTGATGGAGGCACTCTGGGCATCGTGCTCTATATCTTCCCCACTTCTCAAACTTGGTGTCTGGATAGTGTATCATCAGTTTCCTATAGAGACCTATTATGCCTGGTATGGTGGTGCACACCTTTGATCCCAGCACTCGGGTGACTGGGAGGCAGAGGCAGGTGGATCTCTGTGAGTTCAAGGTCAGCCTGGTCTACATAGTGCATTCCAGGCCAGCCCACCCCATTACAGGGAGACCCTGTCTCACAAAAAGACCAATAAAGAAAGAAAAACCCATTATGCTACAATAGAAGCTAATGGAGCTCATTTTTGTTGTTTTCGTTGGTTTGAGTCAAAGTCTTCCTATAGCCCAGGCCTCCAGGCTGGCCTTGAACTCCCTGTCTTGCCTCCCAAGTGCTAGGATTGCAAGCATGGTGGCACACGCCTGTAATCCCAGCACTCAGGAGGTAGGGGCAGGTGGATCTTTGTGAGACGGAGCCCAACCCAGTCTCAAGACAGACAGACAAACAACAAAACCAGATACAGCAGCTGCAATCCCAGGACTTCTCTGGACACATTGGCAGACAAAACTCTGCAGGAGAAACAACAAGAAAGGGGAAAGAGAAAACTCCCAGAGATCTGACCTTCACAGGCAGGCCATGGCACACACACACCCAACCAGTCTTTCTCAATCTCTCTCTCTCTCTCTCTCTCTCTCTCTCTCACACACACACACACACACACACACACACATACACACAATCTTTTAAGGAGGGGGCAGTAGGGAGATAGCTCAACAGTTAAGAGTGCTTGCTGCACAGTTACTAAGACCAGAGATCACATTCCAGCAGCTGTAACAAGCTGGGTACCCCACACACATCCGCAACCCCAGCTCCAGTTGGGCAGAGGCAGGAGAGTCTTCAGGGTTTCCTGGCTCCCAGCCTACCCCAGAGAACATGAGCCCAAGCTCAGGGAGAGACCTCCAGCTCAAAAGTATAGATGGAGAACATTCTGTGCCCTCTTCTGGCCTTCTCCTACATGCTTAGGAACATGTTCCATACTCACACAAATAAGTAAGATTCTTAAAAATCTACCAAACCTGCAGAGCCAAGTGAGAGAGAACAGTTCATTTACAGTGGAGCAGTCATGACCACAGCTGGACATGCCAGATGCTGGCCAGGTTTGTGGAGGAGCTGGGGCTCATTTCTGAGTGAACCAGCTTGATGAGTTTCCTCTAGCTCTGTCCCCTATGTAGCCTCCCTGGGGCTTCAGTGGACAAGACATGGCTCTGCTTAATGCATGGCAAGCTGTCTGACTTGTGTCACTTCATTTGAGGATTGAGGGCCAGTCTAGAACCAAACTGAAGTGCTTTTGTTTTTTTTCTTTCCTCAACCCATTTTTGTATGTATTCTCTCCAGGCACTTACTGGAACAACGTTGTTCCCCGGGGGACAGCTTCTGCCACAAAATGGGCCTTTGTGTTGGCTTCTGCTGCTCCTACCCAGGAAGGTGAGTCAGTCTTAGCCTGACTGAGAAACATGGTGCAAAGGTTAGTTAGCAGCTGAAAAGTCAGACCATTATCTGACCATAGTAAATGTGGAGTTGTGGCTGCACAGACCTTAGGACAGGAAATATAGCAGCGTCATGGGCCGGTAGCCCTGTGAGCTGAGCCAAGGGCCTGCAGCTGGGTAGACCTGCTCAGGAGAGCCACTAAGGGGAACAAGGGTAGTGATGCCAAGTCAAGGCAGTGTCCTTGTGGTGAAGGCAACCATGAAGGGGTTCCAGGAGTTGGCAGCAGCTGACTTTCAGGGTCAAGTTGCATGACCAGCTTCTGTGGGTTCTTTTTCATTGCTTCTGAGAACTCTCGTGTCACCTCCAAGCAACTTTCCATCTGGCTTCAAGCTGCCGGCTCACCTTATACCCTGTGGAGGTTTCACACCCCAAGCTCTGCCTGCAGAGGTAGAGCTCCTGCTGACTTGTGCCTAGGAAGAACCCTCAGCCCCTCAGTAGAACCAGGAGAGCAGAGCCACCACCCAGTCAGCTGAGAACCCTGGGCAGGTAGGTGACCTGTCTGGGAAGAAGCCAGAGCCTCCAGGGGTGCTAAATGAGGAGATGTACGATCCCTATGACTAATAGGAAGCAGTTTGGTTCATTCAAGCTATCAGTTCCACCAGCTTTGGATAACTTTGGCCAGTACAGTAAATATTTGCCTTTGAGACTGTACTGACCACAGTCCTGCCAGAAATCCCAGAAGATGATAAGTTGTTTCCTGAGTTTGGCACAACTACCTTTAGTAGCAGCACCTGACCCAAGCTGGTAGGAAGCAGCCTACAGTCTTCACTGAGGGTCTGTTGTGGTGTGTACATGTGCCACAGGCCTGTCATTGCACTTCCCTGGGGAGCTCCCGGGTACCTCTGGCTGACTCTTCTATCAAAGTTTTCAAATTTTAAAATAAAATATTGAAGTCTTAAGGCATCTGGCCACAAATTTTAAATAATACTTTATGTTATACACTGTCCCCCAAGAATTTTAAGTCCCCCAAGGATTATTTTCATTCTAAACACTGTTAAGCCTGAAGGTTCTGCTAGAGTGCCGAGTGTGACTTTGAGGCCAGGATGGGAGAAGGATTTCCAGCCTTCCCTGCCGTCTCCAGCAGGCATTTACCAGAAGAGCCAAGGAAGCACCTGCCAAGGAGCTGCTGGCCTGACTCCTTTTAGGAGACAGATTGACAGCCCCCTGTTCTTGGTGGTTTAACATTTTGTATTTTAAAATGCTCCCTGACCTTTGTAGAGGTCAGAGCCACTCTGCCATCACCGTAGCCTTCGTAAAGAGCTCATGGGCCCTGCTTTCTTTTCAGGCTTGATCTTTTTAAGGCCTATTAAATACCTATGGTGGTATTTCCCTCTAACTTCAGGGGCTCAGCAGCACCTGTCCCCTCCCTATATGGGTAAGGGTAAGTAACCACGCAGAGTCTGCAAGCAGTTCAGGGCTCTGCCTGAAGGAAATGATGTTTTGTGGACTTAAGGTGCGTGGCTCAGTGAGTGTTCGGTAACAGATGTGAACCTTTTCTGCAGGAAGCTCCTTATGGCTGTGCCAGAGCAGCAAGGACCTATGCAGCATCAGTGCCCAGAGTGTGCAGTGCCGCCCCTCTACAGTGCAGCTCCCCCCCGACGCCGAGATGAGGGCATACGCTGCGTGTCAGGATGCGCTGTGGGCCTTGGACAGCCTCGGCCAGGTGTTCATTAGGACACTCTCCAAAAGCTGTCCCACAGGCATGCACTGGACAAAGCTGGACCTTTCCCAACTAGGTATGGCGACTTATGAGTGCTCCAGCCAGGGCTTGACCCCTACAGCCACATCAGGATATAGCTGACTCAAGTGTCCTCTCCCACACTCAGCTTGGGGGAATTCTTAGGTGATACATGTCAGTTGTTAGATTTTAAAATATTTTATTTATTACTTTTTTTATGTGTATGAGTGTATTGCCTACATGTATGTGAGTGTACCAGTGTCGTGCAATGCTGTGGAGGTCAGAAGAGGGCTTCGGATTCCCCTGGAACTGGAGTTAGGACGGTTCGTAGCAGCCATGTGAGTGCTGGGAATTGAACCCGGGTTCTCTGCAAGAGCAGTCAAGCTGTTGAATTTTAGAGTGCAGCTGGCTCCTTTTCCAGACTGAATGGGCCTCTTAATTTTGTAAGGAACTTTACCTCCCTCACTTCTTATAGTTTGCAGTGTTCAGAACCCAAGAGGTTATGAGGTATTCAGAAGTTGCCACTAAGATCTTAAAATTGTAGCATTGCCCCATTGATGAGGACTTTTTTTTTTTTTTTTTGGTCTTTTTGAGACAGGGTCTCCCTATAGTCCCAGCTATCCTGGAATTCACTATGTAGACCAGGCTGGTCTTGAACTCACAGAGGTCTGCCTGCCTCTGTCTCCCAAGTGCCGGGACTACAGGCATGTGCCACCATGCCTGGCTAGGACTTTTTTTTTAAGGTGAGAAAAATTTGTATTTAGAATTAGACTACTGGACTGCTTAGATGATCCCAATTTTGTTGGCAACATTCAAAGAATTGTAATCAGGAGCCAGACGAACATAGACCTTCTTCTGTCCATCGGGTCTGATCAAGGTATTGACCTCAGCCACATCAGTGTCATAGAGTTTCTTCACAGCCTGTTAGATCTGGTGCTTGTTGGCCTTGACATCCACAATGAGCACAGTGTGTTGTTGTCTTCTATCTTCTTCATGGCTGACTCAGTGGTCAGGGAACTTGATGAGGGCTTGGTGGTCAAGCTTGTTTCTTCTGGGGGTGCTCTTGCAAGGGTATTTGGGCTACCTCCGGAGCCGCAAGGGCTTGGGTCACCAGAAGGTAGGTGACGTGCAGATCTTCTTTCTGTGGCTGTGGATGCCTTTCAGCACTTTCTTCGTGGCCTTCAACACCTTTGCTTTGGCTTCAGCTTTGGGAGCGGCAGGAGCATCCTTCACTTTCAGCACCACCTTGGCGAAAGCTGTGATGAGGATTTTTTCACAGACCTGAAAAGGCTCTGTGAGGATGAGTAACTCAGGAGGCAGAGGCAGGTGGATCTCTGTGAGATCGAGGCTAGCCTGGTCTCCATAACAAGTTTCAAGCCAGCTGAGGCTACAGGGAGACCTGTCTTGAGAAACAAACCAACAAAAAAACCAAAGAAAATGTCAGCACTGGTGCAGCTGCCCTGCTGTGACCTTTGAATCGGAAAGGGAAGGTGCTCCCTGGATTGGGGCCATGCTCACTCATCTGCCTTGGCATCTCAAAGAACACCACTGGTCTGCCTTGCAGGTGTATAATGTGGGCTCTCCTTCAGACAAGCTGAAGAGGCACTGTGCTGCTAGCAGCCTCTCTTCTCTGAACCATTGCAGAGTTAGAACAGGCTCAGCCTTTGGTGCCATGTGGAAGTATCTCATAGTCCCAGAGTTACACTTTTCTTGAACGACCCAGCAACTCAAGTGTTGTTTGTCTGAAAGCAGAGGCTATCCTAGGCAGGATCAGAGTGAACTTTTTTTTTTAATATTTTATTTATTATTTTTATTTTATGTGTACACGTGTATTGCCTGCGTGTAGGTCAGTGCACCCGTGTTGTGCAGTGTCCGCAGAGAACAGAAGAGGCTGACAGATCCCCTGGGACTGGAGTTACGGACAGTTGTTAGCTGCCATGTGGGTGCTGGGATTCAAACCCGGGTCTTCTGCAAGAACATTCAGTGTTCTTAACTGCTGAGCCATCTCCCAAGCCCCCAAAGTGAACTTTTAAACTCCAAGGAATACTATCTGGGAAACACTTCCTTTGTTATGCACTGGCAACCAGTATTTCATGGACTTGAATGAGTGTTTAATGTAGAAGAACTCAACCACATGTATGAAGTGGGGGTTGGGGGGTTAGAAGAGGAGGAGGAGTACTTGTTGCATTGATATGTATACACCACCATCCCCATAAAGTAAGTTTTACCCCAGCAGGCCTGGGCCAGGCCAGTGGTTATTGGCAGTGGGGTTTTTGCAAGCTGCTAGGAAGAGATAAGGCCCTGAACATAACCCAGTCTGCTGTGGAATGAGCTGTGTGCCTCAGTTAGGGACTTCCAAAGGAACTGTGATTACTTATGCCTTGGGCTTCACACCCTGTCTTTCATACCTACTAGTCACCCAGCTTTCCAGGGCAGTTGCCAGCCCAGTTATTGGCAGTGACTGAGCAGACAAGGCTAAGCTAGCTGTGGCCTGGACACTAGTGCCAGTTGAGCCCTGCTTCCTGGCCTGGGAGACCTTTCCTCTGGCCCTGAGCCTTTCTCTAGTAGTCCCCACCAGACCATGATGGGAGGCCGCTAGTGCCCTGAGAAAGGCCAGGACTGGTGTGTGTTCTCCCCACTCCTCAACCTCAAAGACAAGGGGAAGTCCATGCTCATTCTGCCTGGGAGTGAGCTGTTTCCCCAGCATCAGCCTCTCCATATAGTCATCCCACCAATAGGACCCCCTACCCAATGGACCCAGCAAGCCTCCTGTCTAAATGTGAGCTATCTCAGGAACATATCCCTCTTGGACCCTCAGGCTGCTAGGATGTGCACCAGACCACTTCGCTTGCACCATCAACATTATATTTTGAAGCACTGCCTTTTTTTTCTTTTTTCTTTTTCTTTTTATGTGTATGAGTGTTTTACCTGCATGTATGTAAATGCACTCATGTTGTGCAGTGCCCATGGAGGTCAGAAGAGGACATCAGATCCTCCAGAACTGGAGTTACAGATGGTTGTTAGTAGCCATGTGGGTGCTAGGGACTGAACCCAAGTCCTCTGGAAGTGCAACCCAATAAATAATAAGAGCCTGATATACACTGTTTTTAGGGGATGGAGAGATGGCTTAGTGGTTAAGAACACTGGTTGTTCTTGCAGAAGACCCAGGTTTGAGTCCCAGGACCCACATGGCAGCTAACAACTGTCTGTAACTCCAGTCCCAGGGGATCTGACAGCCTCTTCTGACCTCCACGGTCATTACATGACATGGGTGCACTTACCTACATGCAGGCAATACACACATACACATAAAATTAAAATAATAAATAACATTTTTTTTTTGGTCTTTTTGAGACAGGGTCTCCCTGTAGCCCCAGCTGCCCTGGAACTCACTATGTAGACCAGGCTGGCCTTGAACTCACAGAGATCCACCAGCCTCTGCCTCCCAAGTGCTGGGATTAAAGGCATGCACCACCATGCCCGGCAATTTTTTTTTAATTAAAAAAAAATACTGTTTTTAAAATGATTGTAGGGGGACTGGAGAGAGGGCTCAGCTGTTAAGAGCACTGGCTGCTCTTGCAGAGGACTGGGTTCAGTTCCCATCACCCTTGTGGTGGCTAACAACTGTCTGATAATTCCAGTTCCAGGGGATCCAGTGTCCTCTTCTGACCACAGGCATTGCATGGCACAGGTGCTCTTACTACATGCAGGCAATACATTCATACATATAAAATAAAAATAATAAATATTTTTTAAAATGATTGCAGGGCTGGGTTTAGTGGCACATACCTTTCATCCCAGCGCTCTGGAGGCAGAGGCAGGCGGATCTCTATGAGATTAAGACCAACCTGGTCTGGTTACATAGCAAGTTCCAGGCAAGCTGGGGCTACAGGGTCTCAAAAAACCAAACAAACAAACAAAAAAGATTATAGATTGTGAGCCCAGACCTGGACTTTCTTCTAGAACTATCTCCTTTCCACCATTACAAATACAGATCACCAAGTTTATTGCTGCTTTGTGATTAAATTAAAGCCAAACACAGTAGCCTTCACCTGTAGGTCAGGAGACTGAGGCTCAAGGATCACCAGTTCAAGATAAGCCTAGGCCACACAGACCGTGTCTCAAAACTGAACAAGACAGATTAAATTAAGAGGCTTACATTAAATGGCTGTCTGCTGAGCAGCCATTAAAGAAACAGAACATGGAGTTCTGCAGTGATTTATTACAGTCCTGGATTTTGGAAGAGTTGTGCATCATGTAGCAGATATTTAAGATCTTTATAACATTTCATTTCTCATTATTCCTAAATACATATCACGTCAGGCATTGGACTGTTTAGCAAACTAATGCAGTTTGTAGTTTAATTCATCTGGTCACAGCATGTAATGATGAAATATTATGTCAGTTTGTTCCTTTAGGTAACAAATGGGATTATGTCATGCAATAATTTATTTATGTAGGGAAATATTTTATAATTTGCAAAACAACAAACAAATGCTACTGTCTGTTCTAAGCTGCATATTTTAGAGACCCTACAGTGGATGTGGTGTTACATGCCTATAATTCTGGCACTCAGAACTGAGGTAGAAGGGTTGCAAGTTTGAGGATAGGCTGTGCTATACAGTGAGACAGTCCCCCATCTAAGAAAACAGTTTTAGGGACTGGAGAGATGGCTTAGTGGTTCAAGAACTATTTGTACAGAGGACCCAGGTTTGATTTTCAGCACCCACATGGCAGCTCACAACTGTCGATAACTCCAGTTTCAGGGAATCAGATCCCATGCCATCTTCTGACTTCTGTGTGCATTGCATGCCTGTGGTACACTTACATGCAGGCAGTACACGCATACGCATAAAATATAAATAAATCAAAAAATTTTAGTTTTTTTTAACTTTTTAAAAAGTTTTATTTATTTTTCATTTTATGTGTATTCATGTATTGACTGCATGTATGTAAGTGCACCCATATCGTGCAATGCCCGAGGGAGGACAGAAGAGGTTGTCGGATCCCCTGGAACTGGAGTTACAGACAGTTGTTAGCTGCCATGTGGGTGCTGGGATTCAAACCCCGGTCTTCTACAAGAACAACCAGTGTTCTTAACCGCTGAGTCATCTCTCTAGCCCCTTTTAAATAGTTTTTAAGAGAAAGTGTTGAGTTTGGTGAATCAGATAATTACTCTTCTCTTTGATGAAACATAAAATGGGGAGCATCAGTCTAAGTTCCCCTTTAGTCACAAGTCCCAGGCATCAGCAGCTATGCACAGTGAACAGCTCCCTCCTCCCCTAGGACACTTGGGTGGCATACACTGATCAGGTGCTTCTTATTCATATAGTGTGGAAGAGCCAAGAAGACCGTGCTGGCTCTGGTAGTATAGTCAGAAGGGGCAGATCTCTTTTGCCCACTAGAAACAGTCACAGCTGCTAACTCTGGAGAAATGTGAGAGAGCCAGAGAGACTTTGGGGAGTGAGGAGGCACTGCCACACCCCCTGTGGAACAGATGTAAAAGCTGCAGGAAAGTAAGTCCTCAGCTTACTTTGTTTTTGAATTGAGACTGTACAGTGAAGTGTGTTCTGGCAGGCTTTATTTGTTCTGAGAGTGGGCTCACCTTGATGTATGAACTCCCACCCTACTGGCAGTGTTTTCATTGGCTGCTCACTCTGAGAGGCCAGCCCAGTATGCACCCGTCCCCTGTGACTATGAGCATTTTTAGCTGCTGCCTCAAGTTCTAAACAGGCGGTTGGGAGACTCATGCAAGATTGTCTTGTAGTTAGAATCTGGTTCTCTGAGGCTGGAGAGATGGCTCAGCGGTTAAGAGCATTGACTTCTATTGGAAAGGACCCAGGTTTGATTCCCAACACCCACATGGCAACTACAAACCATACTTAACTCCAGTTCTAGGGGAATCCAAAGCCTTCTTCTGACCTCCGAGGCATTGCATAACATAGGTGCATTCACATACATGCAGGCAATACATTCATAAACATAAAAATAATAAAATATTTTTTAAAAAAAGAATCTGGTTCTCAGCTTTTCCTACTGTTACTGAAGAAGGCACTTTATTGTGACTTATTATGTGTAATGTCAGAATTCTGGGGAGTCTATCTTAACTTCTTGCTAAGTCATCAAGGAAGAAAAAAATACAGTTAATCTTAGAATCAAAGAAATCAGCAGGTTTAGAACAAGGGAATACTTACTATAAAAAAAAAAATTAGACATGAGATATCTAACTTATGCCCCAGCACCTCTATTTAGGCTTTTATCCTAGAAAGCAATGAATGTTTCTGCTCTTTCCCATTTTGAGACCAGGGTCTCACTGTGTAGCCCAGGATGGCTCCCAACATGATCCTGCTGCTTTAGCCTCTTAAGTGCTGGGACTATGGGTGTGCCGATTTACACACACATACACACAACCAAAACACCTTCTGCAAGAATGGTTATAATAGCTGGGTGTCGTGGCACACGCCTTTAATCCCAGCACTCGGGAGGCAGAGGCAGGCGGATCTCTGTGAGTTTAAGGCCAGCCTGGTCTACACAGTGAGTGCTAGGCTAGCTGGTATCGTCCTCTTTTTTTTTTTTTTTTTTTTTTTTTAAAAAAAAAAAAAAAAAAAAAAAAAAAAAGAATGGTTATAACAAAGCTTAGACATGACCCAAATGCCCATGTGAATACAGGAATGCAGAACTGATACTTGCCTACAGTGGAATAATTCTTGGCAACAGAGAGAGACTGGCGGTGGTTGCTGGTTCATATTGTAGCATGTGTACTTTAATTTTGCTCATGCGAGCCCCCAGGAAAGACTGAGCTAAGCTCTAGTGGTAGAAGTCAGTCCAGCAGTCATCTTTGGCTATATAGCAAGTTTGAGATCAGCCTTGGATGCATGAGACCTTCACCTCAGCCCTGAGGCCATTGGCAGGAAGAGACTTTGTGGGATGACAAAATATTCTTTTTTTTGATAGGGCATGGGTTGTCTTGTTAGATTAATTTGTCAAAACTGTGCTTGAACCCTTAACCTCTGTGCATTTGCTGTTTATAAAGCTCCAGAGGTCAGAGGTAGCTGACCTGAGTTCAAGCCTGCTTTTCCTCTTTACTTCTACTTGGTCCCCTTCTGGCCTATCTCTTGGCTAAGTCCTGCAGTCTCCTGTGTGAACTGGATAATGACTGTGTTGTTGTGAGGTTTGAAATCAGAGTGTGAAAGACTTTGTTTTGAGCCTGTCCTGCAGTGGCTCTATCGTGACCTGACTGCAGCACTTTTTACCAGCCCAACCATCACTGATGTAATTTCTTTTCTTTTTTTGAGAAGCTCTTGTCAAGCCCTCTACCACTAAGCCACACCCCAGCCCGGTTTCTTTTCATTTTGACCCCTCCACTTCCTTTCCTCTTACAGTTAGCAACTAGTTTAATTAACAAAGAGAAATACAAAATAAAATGAAAACTCTTCGGGAGATTTAATCTTAATTTTGGTAAATAGGAGCCCGTCTCGCTGCAGAGTCCACTAGCAGTATTCCCTTGTTGGATGAGGTGGACAAGGGGACTCACATGAAGATTTGTGTCTCAGTGTTTGGTAGCTCAGGTACTGTGCCTATGGTATCATGGCCACTTTGCAGCAGCCTACACCTGGCAGGCAAGCCAAGTCCCCGCACCTGACAGGGAGACAAGACCAGATCACACACAGCATAGAGCTGCAGATGCAGCCTCCTGTTGTCTTCTGAAGTGTAAAATCAAAGTTCACACACTAAATGAAAGGTTAGTCACTTCACAAAAGTAATTACAGTGTGTGTTTCCTGTTTCACTACAGGAGCCATCAAATTAACCAGCTTGGCTTGTGGAAATCAACATATCTGGGCCTGTGATTCCAGGGGTGGGGTTTACTTCCGTGTTGGAACCCAGCCTCTGAACCCTAGTCTGATGCTTCCAGCCTGGATCATGATTGATCCACCTGTCCAGGTAAGTGAAGCACTCTGGAAAGGAAAGTATACTTCTTAGGAAGGCAGAGGCCGCTCAGGCCTCCCAGGGTGTGCACAGAGAGACATGTCCAGTCAGTACTCCTCCATCACTGACACGACAGCTTGGAATTTGCTATCTATGGAGTTTAGAACTGAACACATTACAGCATTATCTGAGCCAGTGCAAGCTTTTTTCCTTTAAAAGGGGTTTTTAGTCTTTTCACCAAGTGCACATTATTTTTTTAAAAATCAAACATTACCCAGAAATACAAAGAAGAAAATTTGCGTAAAATGTTGCCATAGAGATATCTTTTATCAGTTTGTTGTTTTCTTTGGCAGTTCCAGGGGTTGAATCTAGGGTGTCACAAAAGCCAGGCAAGCACTCTTCATTGAGCCAATACAGACACAGCCCTTTATCAGTGTTTTGTGGGTGCCTTTCCTAGCTTTAAGAATTTTTGTTTCTTGGGCTAGTAGAGTACTTGCCTTGCATGTTGCGGGGATTCAATCCCAGCACCGCCTACCCCAAGATCTGTGTCCTCTTTGCCCTCCCCTACTCTGGTATTTCTGTTTACGGTGTGTTCTGAAAGGTTTTTGTTAGCTCTTCCTGAAAACCTAATAGGCTTTATTCTTGTCGTAACTGTATTTCTATTAAACCCTACGTTAGGGGATGTGACTTTTCAAGAGTTTGCTCAGACTTCTAATCTCTGCTTTATGACTTTGTTGGAAAAGACATGAAGTTGCTTTATGTAGAAGGAGTAGAGGGGCAGGAAGGGGACAGCCTCAGTGGAAGTGGGAAGGAATCAAGAGTCTGGGTAAGCCAGGCATGGTGGCACCCAGAGGCAGGAGGATCTCTGAGATCTGCGAGATTGAGGCCCTCCTGTCCATAGTGAGCGCCAGGCCAGCTGTGGCTCCACAGAGACCCTGCCTCAAACACCTGTGTTCCTGGTTGTCCACATTCTGGTGTCCTCTGCAGACACAAGATTAAACTGGATGAACTCCAGCATATGCTCTGCAGCTCCTCTGCACTGGGCAGCACGCCAGCAGCAGAGTGGTAGGAACAGTCCCCAGCAGAGGAGTGCTTATTTCTGAGCTCGTTCGGCACTGCCAGTAGAGGTAAGGAGAACTAGCCGACTTTCCGTTAGTCCCATTATTGCTCTTGAAATCTCTGTTGCCTGCACCCAGGTGGATTCCTTTGGCATCACCGCCAATACATTCCTTTTCTTCTTCTACTAATTACTTTATATTATTTAAGAGCTACAAGTGGGGACTGGAGAGATGGCTTAGCGGTTGAGAGCACCAGTTCCAGGGGATACAATGCCCTCTTCTGACCTCCATCAGCATTGCATGACATAAGTACACTTACATACATGCAGGCAAAACATTCATACACATAAAGTAAAATTAGTAAATTTTAAGATTTTATTTTAAGAGCTATAATTTAGCTATGCCTGGTAGTTAGTGTAAGCTTGTAACCACAACTACTTAGGTGGCTGAGGCAGGAGGATCTCAAATTCAAGGCCTTCCTGGGCTATAGAGTGAGATTAGGACCAATATGGCATCTTAAATGAGATTTAGTCTCAAAAAAAAAAAAAACACACAAAAAAAAACCCCACAAAAAACCAAGTATGGTGATCCCAGCATTAGAGGAGATAGAGGTAAAAGGATCAGTAGTTTCAAGGTCGTGAGTTCAAAGCCAGCCTGAGTTAAGTGGTGCCTTGTGCCAAGGAACCAAAAAGAAGAAAAACTTACAGTCCACATACCGTAATTTTCCCTTCTACCCTATACAGCTCAGTGGTTTTTAGTATATTCACTAAACAACGTTACCACTGTCCACATCTAGAACACTTTCATCCTCCAAGAGCAAACTTTCTGATAGTGGCTCTTATTATGTAGACTGACTGGCCTTGAATTCACAGAGACCCATCTGTGTCTCTGCCTCCCAAGTGCCTCCCAAAGGCCTGCACAACCATGCCCAGCCAGAAGCAAGTTCTTTACCAATTAACTGTCACCCTTTGCTCCTAGAAGCCTCAGGTCACTCAACCTATCAGCCACTGATCATTTTCTGTTTCCATATTTCCCTGTTTTGTAGATGGTATATGAAAGGAATCACACTAAATTATGTGTCCTTTTAAAAGACTTCTAATTTTTTTCTAAAGATTTATTTTTATATGTGTATATATGCATGTGTATGCCATCTGGGTATAGGGGACCATAGACCCAGAAGAGGGTGTCAGATCCCCTGAAGTTGGAGTTACAGACTTGTGAGCTGCCCTGTGGGTGCTAGAATCTGAACCCAGGTCCACTGCAAGAGCAACAAATGCTTTTAACCACCAAACCATCTCTCTAGTCCCTAGATTTTTATTTTTACTTTTAATTATATGTATATATGTGTCTGTGTATGGGTTTGTGTATGTGAATGTGATGCCCATGGAGGCCAGAAGAGGGCATCAGATTTCCTAGAGCTGAAGTTACAGAGGGTTGTGAGCCATCTGATGGGTGTGCTGGGTTCCAAACTTAGGTCCTCTGGAGAAGCAAGCAGCATGGGCTCTTAACCAGTGGGCTGTCTCTCCAGCCACACATGTAGCCTTTTTGTCAGACGTGTTCAGAATTCATCCATGTTTTAGCATTTATCTGTTCTTCATTTTTATGACTGAAAAACATTCCATCAAAGTAGATTCACAGTTCATTCATTCCTTGGTTGGGGCATCTGGGTTATTGCAGCTTTCTGGCTACTGTGAATAAGGCTACTACGAGCATTTGTGTGCAGGTCTCTGGAGACACATTGTCAGCTCCATGGACCAAGCCCTGTAGTAGAGCTGCCAGGTCATCTCTTGGTTCTGTAGGATGTCCCCTGTTGTAAGCAGCAAGTGCTGCCTGTCTCCTGCAGCTTCCTCTCCTTTCTCACCGAAAGCATTTTCTTCCTGACTCTTTACCCTAGTACGTGTGAAGTGGGGTTTGTTTTTTTGCTTGCTTGCTTGCTTGCTTGCTTGAGAAGGATCTCACTAACTGACTTGGAACTCTAAACTAGGCTGGCCTCAGACTCACAGCACATCTTCCTTTGCCTCCCAGTGCTGAGATTTACAGGCGTGTGCCCCACATTTGGCTCTCTCCTCCTTTTAAGTGGTTTCTCATTTTGTCACAGCGGCAAAACTAGTCCAATTAACACGTATTGAACAACACTTTTCATTCATGGGATAAGTCTTCCTCTATCATGACTTACAGTCCTGTGTGGACATGTTGTGGATATTTTTATGTACATTGTGGTATGGCTTGCTAGTACTATTGAGGATTGTGTCCATATGAAACACTCCTTTTTGAAAAGGATTTTGTGAAGAATCAGTGTTAATTTTTAAGCATTTGTTAGAATTTATCAGTGGGTTTTTGTTTTGTTTTGTTTTGTTTTGTTTTAGTCTTTTTGAAACAGGGTCTCTCTGTAGCCCCAGCTGTCCTGGAACTCACTATGTAGACCAGGCTGGCCTTGAACTCACAGAGATCCGCCTGCCTCTGCCTCCCAAGTGCTAGGACTACAGGTATGCGCTATCACGCCCTGCAATTTTTATTATTTTTATTTTATGTGTACGAATGTATTGCCTGCATGTATGTAAGTGCACCCATGTTGTGTAATGTTCATGGAGGTCAAAAGAGGGCGTAGGATTCCCCTGGAACTGGAGTTATAGATGGTTGTTAGCTGCCATGTGGGTGCTGGGAACTGAATCCCCGTCCTCTGAAAAAGCAGTCAGTGCTCTTAACCGCTGAGCCAGCTCTCTAGACCCAGAGTTTATCAGTGTTATTTTGTTGACCTGGACTTTTGTTTTTAAGATTTTTACTTTTATTTTTGTGTATATGTGTGTGTCTGTGTGGTATATACCATGTATGTATGGGTGCCCTTGGAGGCCAAAGAACATTGGATCCCCTGGATTTGGAGGTATAGGCAATTGTAAGCTGCTCAGTGTGGGTGCTGGGATCCAAACTCAGGTCCTCTGGAAGAGCAGAAAGCACTCCTAACTGCTGAGCCGTTTCTCCAGCCAGCCTTGTCTTTATGAAAAGTTTCTGTTGTTTTCAATTTTTGTTTCATTTATTACTGTTAGTGTGTGTGTGTGTGTGTGTGTCTTGAGGGGGGCGGAGAGAGGGATTGTGCATGTGTGTGCCACAGTGGGCGTGTGGAAATCAGAGAACATCTCTGGGGAGCTTGTGCTCTGCCACCATGGTTCCAACAGTCAAACTCAGGTCGTCAGGCTTACAGAGCACACAGTTTTACACAATGAGTCATGTCTCCAGTCCTGTTGTTGTTTGAATTACTGGGTCACTCTTTTGACTTGTTATGTCTGGTCCAGTTTCCTTGATTCAGTTTGAGCAGTTTCTGCCTTTTCAGTAATTTGTTCATCTCATCATGTTGTTTAACTTATTGGCATCCAGTGCCATGTGGTATCCTCATGATCCTTTTATTTCTGTAAGGTCAGTGGCAATGTCCTCTTTTATTTCTGATTTCAATCCTTTGAACCTCCTTTTTATCTTTCTTTCTTTGTGTGTGTGCATTAGTGTGTATGAGTATAGGCGTGCACATCGCACATACACATGCAGAGGCCAGAGAACAATTTCAGGTGGCAGCCTTGCCTCCTACCTTGTTTGAGATAGGGTCCCTCGTTGCTCACTGTGTATGTACTTAAGGCCAGCTGGCCTGAGGGTATTCAGGGATTCTCCCGTTTCCACTTCTCTCTCACTGTGGAAGAGCTGGGATTGCAGACACACTACCACACCTAACTTTCTGTGGGTTTGGGGTCCATCCTCGGGTCCTCATGTTTGATGCTGTTTGATGCACGAGGGCTTTACCCACTAAGCCGTCTCCCCAGTCCTCTTCTTCCCCCTTAAGGTTTTGTCAACTTTGTTGATCTTTTCAAAATATCATCTTTGATTTTGTTCATTTTTCTTTTTCTACATTTTATCTGTTTCTACTCTAATCCTTATTATTTCTTTCCCCACATTCTTGTGAACAGAGCTTTGCTTCATATTGATATTCCTCTGATAGTGCCAAGCTCTAGTGGGTGCAATTTTGTATCTGTAGAAGACATGACAGCCCTGGACTGGAGAGTTAGTTGTAGGGCCTTGGCACAGAGCCATGTCAAGGTAAGTGAAGAGCTAGATTTGAGATTGTGTTGTAGCACAGAACATTGCTGAGGGGTTGGAGCATGTACCTTTCCCCAGCAGACATGGCTTCGGCCATGTGGGACCTTTCTGCAGCCCAGTGGTGGGGAAGGCAGACAACACAGGCATATGGGTGCCTGCCAGTGTGGTTCCAGTGAGGACTGTCAGGCCACATATTCCTGTTCTGTCTCCATCCAGATTCTACAAGAACCTTTAGGAAGCTTTAATTGGAGTGATTGCAAGTGCTCTACTGATTGTAGTGATCAACAGCTTTGCCCAGGAAAGTGGCCTGAATAGGAGAAAGTCACATGAAAGAGCCTCAAAGCTGTGCTCTGAATAAAGTAGTGCTTGCCAAGTGGGCTGTTAGACCTTAACTCTTTAGAGCAGCTCTGCTGAATAGAGCCACGTGTTCTCATTGGTTAGCTTAGCTTAGTGTGCCGTAGAAGAACTTCACTTTGCTATGGCATTTGCAGATACCAGTGCTGTTCAGATCAGCTCCTGGGGGAAGTGGTAGAGATTAAGGGTTTTTTGTTGTTGTTTTTTTCTTTGGTCTTTTTGAGACAGGGTCTCCCTGTAGCCCTAGCTGGCCTGGATTCGCTATGGAGACCAGGCTGGCCTTGAACTCACAGAGATCCGCCTGCCTCTGCCTCCCGAGTGCTGGGATTAAAGTCGTGCGCCACCGTGCCTGACGGCACATAGTCTTTTACACTGTACTTTTCCAAGAATTGCCTGCCCTTAATCCTGTTTTTGCCCCAGAAAGTAGAAGCCAGAGGAAGTTCTTTCTACTTTACAAGGAAGTGGCTTTGTTTAGACAGTTCAGCACCTGTCTAGCATCATAACCCTCATGTGAAGCAGAGCCCATATCAGGACCTCTCTTCCTGGTGCCCTGCCAAGACCGCGGGTGATCTTTCCAGAGCCCTGGGACTGACTGTGTCATCTGCCGGGGTCAGAGATGATGGTAGAGTATTGTAGACTCCCTTTGTACCAGCCTGAATGCTTTAAGCACATCTTTCCTCCATCATGGCTACCCAGGAAGCAGCCATTCCTCCTCTCCTCCCTTTTTTATTTATTTGTTTGGTTGTTTGGTTCATGATTGACTTTTTTTTTTAATGTATACGTGTGTATTGCTTGCATGTATATAAGTGTGTGTCGTGCAATACCCATGAAGTCAGAAAAGGACGTTGGATCCCCTGGAACTGGAGTAATGGACAGTTGTTAGTTGCCACGTGGATGCTGGGATTCAAACCCAGCTCTTTTGCAAAAAATAGCCAGTGTTCTTAATCACTGAGCCATCTCTACAGCACCTTTTTTTGGTCTTTTTTGAGGCAGGGTCCCCTCTAGCCCCAGCTGTCCTGGAACTTACTGTGTAGACCCGATTGGCCTCAAATTCAGAGATCTGCCTGCCTCTGCTTCCCGAGTGCTGGGACTAAAGGGGTGTGCCACCATGCCTGGCTTGGTTGACTTTTTAAGACAGGAGCTCAATATGGGACAGGTTGATCTCAAACTCACTATATAGCCACCAAAGATAGGTTTGAACTCCTGATCTTCTTGCCTCTGCCTCCTGAGTGCTAGGATCATAGTTACATGCCAGCATGCCTAGCTTTTTATTGTTTGGTTACAACAGAGTCTTGCTATGTAGCCAAGGCTGACCTTGACCTTGCCGTGATCTTTCTGTCTCAGCTTCCCAAGAATTGGGATTACAGGTGTGCAGGATCACACTGGGCTTCCTTAGAGGAGAAACCTTCAGTTCAAAGAGGTTCAGAAAGTTGCCTGAAGCTTTATCATTATAGATAACAGAGCTTCGATGCCAACACAGATGTGTTACATCTGGATTGTCTCTCTCCTGTGACTTTGGAGTCCAAGGCCTATGTTGGAACACTGATTGCAGGAGCCAGGAGGGAGGCTGTGACGCACGTCTTGAGCTCACTGACCCCACTGACAGGTGATAGTTTAGAGCAAAGCCTATAGGAATCTTTCCAAAAATAGCTTTGAAAAAATGAGTTCAGGAGTAAGAGGAAAGTTAAAGATTCAGTAAAAGGATCAAAAAGTCAAAGCAGTTTGTTGTTGAGTTTTAAGAAGTGTGTAGTGCTTGTGCCAGACTGTAAATTGCCTGTGTCCTTGATGTCATCTGTTCTGCTCAAGCCCCGTGTCACACATGAGACATTGCAGCTGAGCAGAGTGGAAGCCACAGAGGGAGGCCACAGGGTATATGAACGAGGTGCAGAGGTAGAAGCCACAGAAACCCTCTTACACTGGCAGCAGTTCCTCTGTTTCCTATTCGCTGGTAAAGCCCCGACCTGCAGTGGTTTGAGGTGAAGTTTCACCAAAGTACTCAAAACAAGTGAGTCGGTTTTCAGACTTTCTAACATTGGGAGGACCAGGAGGAAATATTTTTAGTGGTATTTAGCAGCTTTCAGGATTAGAGTTTGCAGAATTTTCTGCCAATATTCAGGGTACCTCTTAAAGCCGGCATAAATGATGGTGTGTTCTTTCAGAGCACTGTGGGCTATGTGGGGCTGATTAAGAGGAGAGTCTCAGGCACTTGACCCCATCTCTTCTTTCAGCAGGACCCTCCTGCTGCCCTTGAGGCCACACTGAGGAGGCTGTGAGCCTTCCTAATCCATCCTCCTCACTTGCTTGCTGAGCTGCCTGTCCCCAGCCATGTCCTCCTGTGTTGACCATTGTTGACCATCCAGGGTCCTTTGCTCTACCTAGACCAAAGACATTGCCTGGCAGAGAGAACTGGGGAACACCAAGGTTGGTACAGCTGGCAAATAGATAGAACATTTAAAATACTGTGGTAAACTGGGCGTGGTAGCGCACGCCTATAATCCCAGTGCTTGACGTAGAGGCAGGCAGATCTCTGTGAGTTCAAGGCCAGCTGGGGCTACAGGGAAGTCTCAGAAGACAGGACAAAAAAAGAGAGCACAGAATACCATGTTAAATGCACTGCTATCAAGGTTTTGTGGCCCTGTATTCACTGTGCCAATCCATGGTACAGGGCGTCTTCCCATCTTCTGTCTTGTACCTCTTTCTTTCTCAAGTGTTTGGTTGGCTGGTTGGTTGGTTGGTTTTGTTTTGGGGTTTTTTTGTTTTGTTTTTTATTTGGTCTTTTTCCCTGTAGCTCCAGCTGTCCTGGAATTCACTGTATAGACCAGGCTGGCCTTGAACTCACAGAGATCCACCTGCCTCTGCCTCTGGAGTGCTGGGATTAAAGATGTGTGCCACCACGCCTTTTAAAGTTTTCATTATAGAGTTCTTTCACATCCTTGGTTAGGGTTATTTTAGTTTTTATATTCTCTGTTGTAGCTTTTTGTTTGTTTTGAAATTTTTGTGATTAGATTTTTATCCTGCTTTGCATGTGTGTGCACATCTGTGTGTGCAAGAAAGAGACAGACAGAGATGAGTGTATGTGAACATGTAGATACACTTGCCTGTATATGCAAATGTGGAAGCCAGAGGTCTACATCAGGTGTCCCTCCATAGCCCTCTACATTTTTTTTCTTTTGAGACACTGTCTCTCACTAGACCTGGAACTCAGCACTTAAGCTAGATTGGCTGGCAGTAAACCCTTGGGATCTGCTTGATTCTATTATGCCCCAGCCCTGGGGTTACAGATGCATGTGGCCATGCCCAGCTTTTACATGGGTTCTGGGAATCAGGTAGAGCAAGCACTGTACTCACTGGGCCTTCTACATTTCCCCACACCTGTTTTTTTAGTGTTTTGAGACAAGTTTTGATGTAGCCCAGGCTCTACCAGCTGGGGACTAAGACTTCACATGACTCCTCTGGGTGGGTAGTTCATGTTCAAACCATGATAGCTCTCTCAGCACGGAGGTCCTGCTAGTACCCAAATGAGGCCACCCAGGACCACCACATCTGGCTTTGTACATGTGTGCTGGGGATCAAACTCAAGTTCTTTTTTTTTTTTTTTAATGTGTATGAGTGTTATGCCTGCATGTATGAAAGTGTACCCTGTTGTGCAATCCCCGAGGAGGTCAGAAGAGGCTGTCAGATCCCCTGGAACTAGAGTTATAGACAGTTGTTAGCTGCCATGTAGGTGCTGGGATTCAAACCTGGGTCTTCTGCAAGAACAGCCAGTGTTCTTAACCACTGAGCCATCTCTCCAGCCCCTTTTTCTGGTCTTTTAAAGATAGGGTCTCCCTGTAACCCCAGCTGACCTAGAACTCAGTATGTAGACCAGGCTGGACTTGAACTCACAGAGATCCACCTGCTTCTACCTCCCAAGTGCTGGGATTAAAGGTGTGTACTACCATGCCCAACTTTATTTATTATTTTTATTTTATGTGTATGGATTTATTGTCTGCATGCATATAAGTGCACCTGTGTCATGCAGTGCCCGTGGGGGTCAGAAGAGGGCATCAGATCCCTTGGAATTGGAATTAAGGTGGTTGTTAGCCACCATATGGGTGCTGGGAATCAAACCCCAGTTCTCTGTAAGAACAGCCAGTGCTCTTAACCGCTGAGCCATCTCTCCAGCCCCTCAAACTCAAGTTCTAATGCTTGTACAGCAAGCACTTTACCAACTGAACTGTCTCCTCATCCCCTGCTTTTTGTGTCTTTATGCTTTATTCACCTTTCTAGAAGACATCCTCAACTTCCAGCTCTCCTATTACCATCCCTATGAACACATTTCCAATTTCTGAGAAGTCTTTTGTCTCCTGGTAGTAACATCTCTGGAGGGTGTTGTTTCTTTGTTTTGGTTCTTGTTCAAACAGGGTCTCACTATGGAGCCCAAGGCACAGTGACCGGGACTGGAGCATGAGCAAATAATAGTCCCAGTTGTCATCTCCTCCCCTGATGACAGAGGGAGGGAATCGGGAGAAGAAATAATGGCCTGAGTTGTCCCCAATAATGAGTGACGACCCTGAGGTTGTCATTAGAGAACATGGGACCACATTATGCCACCTGTCTTCCTTTAAAGGACCTCAGCCACCAGCATCCCTTCTGATCTACAAACATCTCAGGTGTTGGTGGCTGTTATTAAATCACTCCTGAATGGGGACCTGGCTCCTCCCCACCTCTATCCTGTAGCCTTTTGGTTTTTCATTTGGTTTTGTTTTCAGATTTATTTATTGTTATTTGTACAAGTGTTTGGATTACCTGTATGCCTATGGTATGTGTGCAGTGCCCACAAGGGCTGGAAGACAGCAACAGAGCTGCCATGTGGGTGCTGGGAATTGAACCTGGTCCTCTGGAAGAACAGCAGATGCTCGTAACCTCTGCATCACCTCTCTAGCCCTGCCCCCTGTAACCTTTTGTAATCTCTCAGTAAATGACACTTACGTATATGTGTGCGCAGATGGATGTACTTCTCTCTCAGCTTTCCAAGTCGATGCATAAGGTTTTAATGTTTCTATATTATTATTGACTCTTTCTAAGTTGTTTTTTTTTATCACATTTATCTGGTGGAAGGGGGCACATGTCACCACACACACGTGGAGGTCAGAAGACAGCTTGCAGGTGTTGGCTCTCTCCTTGCACTGTCTGGGTCCTGGGACTGAACTCAGGCTATCAGGCTTGGCGGTATAGCATGTGCCACATCTCACCAGCCACTATCCTTTTGTTTTGTTTTTTGGGTTGTTTGGTTTTGTTTTTGTTTTTTTTTTATCTTTTTGAGACAGGGTCTCCCTGTAGCTGTCCTGAAACTCACTATATAGACCAGGCTGGACTTGAACTCACAGAGATCCACCTGCCTCTGCGTCGCGAGTGCTGGGGTTATAGGTGTACACTACCATGCCCGGCTATCCTTTTTTTTTTTTTTTAACTATTATTTTTTTTTTTGTATGAGTGTGTTTCCTGCATGTATGTTGTGTGGTGCTTGTGTAGGTCAGAAGAGGGCATCAGATTCCTCTTGAACTGGAGTTTCGGACAGTTGTTAGCTGACATGTGGATGCTGGGATCCAAACCTGGGTCCTCTGCAAGAGCAGCCAGTGCTCTTAACTGCTGAGCCATCTCTCTAGCCCCACCAGCCATTATTCTAAAACTCTTTATTAATTCTGCGTTACAAATTGTATTCTTCATTCTTTTTATTATTTGTATGAAGTTTCAAAGGCGACTGAGCCAAAATTTTAGCTGCTTACTTCTTTATTCAATTGACAGTTTTATAATTGTAGAGTCACACATTCATGGCTTGTTGCATAGCCAATACTCAGGGTGTGTGGAGGCAGGCTGGGCCCAGTGCCCCTTCCCCTGCCTCTGCTGTGGGGGCAAACAACCCATCTTCCCTGCTCTGCTCAGTTACAGAGTGGGCCAGCCTCTTCCCTCCCTTCCCTTGTGCCCGTCACACTTCGTAGGATCAGGGTCTTGACCCAGAACAGCCTTCCCGAGAATCTGTACCTTGGGACCCCAGGTCCATGGGGGTGGAGACAGGCAGACTGCAGATTAAACATATGCTCAGAGGGGATACCCCAAGGCATCTCATTTGGGTACAACCAGCACCCCAAAAGTGGGAGTGGGCAGTAAGCCCAGGCTATGTGGCCCTGTGGTAGTCCAAGTAGATTAGTTACAGAGCTAAAGTAGGCAGGGGCCATCTGTGGCATTATGTACCCTTTGATCTTACTGGCCTAGGGGTTGACCTTTGAAGGTGACTTGGTTTCTGGTGTGCCTCTGTTTTATGCTCCCTGTAACACTCAAGGGTGAGACAGAGTCCTGTGGCATCCTGCTCACTGCTCACCCACAACCCCGACTCTGACATCCTTTGCTCATCCACACCCATACATCACAGTTGCCTTGCCCCTCCTTCTCCTATTCCCCCTCCGCCCTCACAGGAAGGTTCCTTCTATGCAGGGGCCTTGATGCCCCCGTTCATTCACTCAGCAATGGGAAGCCCCAACCGAGAACAGCCAGTGGCTGAGAAGTACAGCAGGTGGTGAGTACGTGTGAATGCACAGGGACAGGTGACTCCACCCAGGGTGCCCTGTCCCAAGAGCATGGCAGCTGGAGCCAGCAGAGGTGTGATGTCAGCATCGTGATAGGAGCTCACTGTGGGTAAAGTGTGGCTCGAAGCACGCGTCATGATGAACTCTCTGTGAGGTACAGAACAGCTGCGAGTGAAGATGCCACTGGCCAGAACCCAGGAAAGCGGGGCCCTGAGAGCAGCAGGAACAGGAACCAGGAACCAGCTGAACTCAGGAAGGAAGTGTCAGCCCAGGGGACAGCTTCAGCTATTCACCTGGACCCCAGGCAGCTCTGCCCTCTAAAGCACAGAGAGTTGGTCCAGCTGGGGGTGACCAGCCCTGGGGCAGCAAACAAGACACTGGGAAGATTTACTCTTGTCTGTTAAAAGTTGACAACACAGCTGGGTGTGGTAGTCCCAGTACTCGGGAGGCCAAGGCAGGCAAACCTCTATGAGCCTGGTCTACATGGTGAGGTCCAAGCTAGCTGGGGCTACAGAGAGACCCTGTCTCAAAAAACAAAACCTAAAACAAAATGTTGACAACATGGCAGGACACACTGAGTGTGGCCAAGGGCTGCCAAGGGGCAGGGCGGGCAGCCAGCCTGGTGCCTACCTGAGATCTGGCTCCTGCTGGCTTTCCTTGCTCCCATCTCCCGTGTCCCACGTGGGAAATGTCACCTGAAGCAAAGGCACAGACGGGAACTGCTGGAGCTAAGACGGGACTCTGGCCCAAGGTGAACCTGGCCAGCTGGAGGCTGCCCGTGTGCCCCTTGGTGTATGTGAGGATGGCCAGGGCAGGTTGCATGTAGGCGGTCTACAGGGTATCATTTCCTCTCCATGTGGCACCCACTTGACACATCAGCTAGGCTTGGACATCAGCATTGCCTTTCTCTGCTGTCCTCTGCCATCCAGGCCTGGCCTTCCGTTTCTTCTGTTAACTCCCTCCCTTAGCCAGGCCACCTAGGCTTCTGAAGTCTTGGCTGGTTGTCTAGTGGGCCGTCACACAGTCTGACGTGTTGACATTCTGAGGATAATCGTGAGTGTCTTTCCTCCCTGTAAGGCTGCATGCCAGGGGCAGAGCTGCCAAGAGGCTGCACCTGCCTCACCCCTCCTGCTCACGCCGGCTCCCCAAGGCTGTCAGGCTGCGTTCTTCTGTAGTCCCTGGTGGGCGCCCAGTCCGAGCCTCTCGTCCTTCCACTTGTCACTTCCTCCTCCTCTGAGGAATAACCTTCCTGTTTCTAGCCTGCCGGGGTCACCTTGGTCAGTGTCCATTCCAGCCCTAATGACCAGATGCTGTGGGCGCTCGACAGCAGGTGGAATGTGCACGTGCGAACTGGAATCAGTGAGGAGATGCCTGTGGGGACAGACTGGGAGCACGTACCAGGTAGGGACAAGCCAACAGGCACTTCATTGACCCCCACACAGCCCCAGTTTTCAGCTATCATGTTTATGGCCACAGCCCACGGTGCCAGGCAAGCCAAGCATTGAAATCACAAGGGGCTGTTTTGACCTGAGAACCCCCAGGCCCATTGTCTGTAAAGTAGCCTGTCATCCAGCCAGTGGACTAGCCACATGCTAGTCCTGGGTGTTCTGTTGGGTCCAAGATGTTCTAAAGCACGAGCCAGGCAAAGCTGTAAAGAGTCCTCTTTGCTGGGAGTGGGCAGGTCAGCTTACTGGGGTGTTTATGGGATAGTAGCTTTCCCACTGCCCAGACCCTGCTGTGAAGCCTCAGGCTCTCATGGCTGGGCTAACCCTGCCAGGGCATCGTTTCCCTTGGTGCCCAGCATGGTACAACACAGGGCACTGTTACCACAGGAAGCCCTGGTGGCCAGTACAATGTCTAGAGAGAGAATCTTGGGGAGTGATACTTTGTCCTGTGTGCTCTGGAGCTGAGCAGATACCATTTGCCCACAGGGTTGCAGGCCTGTCAGCTGACACTGAGCACCAGGACTGTGTGGGCACGCTGTCCAAATGGTGACCTTGCCCGCCGATATGGTGTCACAGACAAAAATCCTGCTGGGGACTACTGGAAGAAGATTCCCGGAAGCGCGTCATGTGTCACAGGCAGGTGCTGGGGCCTGGGGGCCGATGGGAGGGAACTCTAGAAGAGGCTGCTCCTGCTCAGCTCCATCCCCTACAGCCAGAGCTGAGGGCAAGGCCCACCTGCGGGAGGGATCCCGACACAGGCTCTGCAAGTCTCCTGACTGGGACAGAGTGCTGCTGTGCACTGAGCAAACTGCCTGATACGGCTGCTTACCCTTGTAATTCCAGCACTTTGGAGGCCAAGGCAGGTAGCAGAGTGTTCTGAGTTTCAGGCTAGCCTGTGCTTTTGTCCTGAACTGTATGGTTAACAGGGTTGTGACTGGCTATTGTCCTTGCAGTGACCTCATCAGATGAACTATGGGCAGTGGGCCCCCCTGGCTACCTCCTCCAACGGCTGACAAAGACATTCAGCCACTCACACAGCACCCAGAAGAATAACCAGGTGGCCACCTCCCACCCCGAGGACCTGGAGGACGAGTGGGAGGTCATCTGAAGGAGCCTTGGGCAGCCAGTCAGAAGGAGAAAGCCGTGGCCCTGATGGACAATACTGTTTCCAGCTGACTCACTTGTGGATATGCCTCATCAACTGGGCTGAACACCCCACACTTACTTTCATCCGTATTTGTTTCCGTCTCATTCCAGAACTCAGAGCCTCAGCCACAGGCCCAGAGCTGCCACAGTAACAGCAGCACCTTTGACATCTTGCCAAGGTCACCTCTGAGTGGGAATGTGGCTCCTGCTCAGTCGCATGCACTGGTTATCCGAGTGCTGCGGTAAGTTCTCACTGGGCAGCTCCAGGTCCTATTGTATGAGATGACACAGCAACCGCCATAGGCACCTGAGTCACAGCCAGGAGCTAGGGATAGAACTGAGGCCAGCAAAGGTAGCAAGGCACCCACGTGAGCCCACATCGGAGCCCCGGGCCCAACAACTGCAGGTCAGAGCTCTGCAGGTGTGGGATGTGCTTGGTGACAGTGTAGACTCCATCACAGGGGCCCCATTTCTCTGTGAGAGGTACAGGCCATGTGCATATTCCATGCCAGACATTCCAGCAAGGAAAACTTTGCTCATCTGTGATGGGGGCACTAACTGTGCGGGGTGAACACACACAAACACACCCACCTAACTGTGCGGGGTGAACACAGACACACCCACCTAACTGTGCGGGGTGAACACATACAGACACACCCACCTAACTGTGCGGGGTGAACACACATAGACACACCCACCTAACTGTGCGGGGTGAACACACACAGACACACCCACCTAACTGTGCGGGGTGAACACAGACACACCCACCTAACTGTGCGGGGTGAACACACACAGACACACCCACCTAACTGTGCGGGGTGAACACACACAGACACACCCACCTTACCTTGTCCATGTTCAGGTTAGTTGCCCAACTCCTAGAACATACACCTCCGCCAACATAATGGCCAGTAGGTACAGACAGAACACAGAGGTGCCCATGTGGTCTATGCAACCCAGCTCCGCGGTGTTAGTTGGATACCAGGGCTGACCCATGCCAGATAACCTAGAGACATCTTTGGAATGACATTTGACTAGTGTGCTGGTGAGCATCCTAAAGCTGGGTACATCCTCAGAAGACGAATCTGATTATTGCCTTTTTTGTTTGTTGTATTACAAACCTGAGTAAGATACCTCATTTGAAATCAAATCTCACAAATTCAGAAGATAAATGTATCTTCTGAAACTAGCAGAAGGTCTTCTGTTCCTTCCAGTGGTTTATCCTTAGCCCACCCTCTCTTGGCTGTAGCCTCGTGAGGGTGGCCATCCCCCAGCATGTCCTCAGCCCACAGGGCAGCATTTTCAGGGGGCATAGTGTTGACACCCCAGCAGGTAGAAAGCAGTGCCTGCCACCCACAGGTGTGGTAGCCCCACAGTGGCCCCTGGGGACAGTGGCACTCTTCCCTCAGGCATCTGAACTTCAGGACAAGCTGCCCACTGCGTCCTTCCGAATCTGCTGCCCTCCCCTGAAGGAGGTTCATGCCACTGCTCTAGATTGGCTGTTTTTTTTATGCCCACCTTGCCCAGGCTGTTACTCGATGCCCATTTTCTACCAGGTATGTATGTCAGAGCTCCTTGGTGCCAGGTGAAGGGCCCTAGTCGTGATGAAGAGCGAGCCTTCCAGGTTCTCGATGAGGACAAAACTTTGAGACCCCTGATCTCACTTGATTTTATAGAACCCTTTTTGTAGGAATTCAGTGACAGCAGAGGCAGCCCCGGCCAAGCTGTCCTCTTCTGTGAATGCTGTGCCTTGCCTAGCTCCTTAAGATGGCAGTGCTCCCCTAAGCCCATGGGACTATAGTGCAATTAAACTCAAGTGAATACTCTTAAACTACTTTAACTTCAGTGCTTTGTACCATTTTTCTTTCCAGTTTTAGTTTTTAGTTGTGCTTTGAGATCATGCAATAAACTAGACTTTTTTCCAACTCTGACGGCCCTGATGCTTGAGCTGGGAGAGGACCTGCAGCAGACACACCTGCTGGCCTGCAGGGACAGCCTACCAGCCGGCCACTGCAGCAGAGCACTACCACCTAGTCTTGGGCCCTGGCTGGTGTTGAAATAGGCACCCACCTGCCCAGTTGGTTTGATAGGCATTGGCCACTCCTGAGCCAGACACACCCTGGCAGCCCTGGGAGAAGGCCTGATGGAGGCAGAATAAGGGCTGTCCCAAGACATGAGTCTTGTTTTGAGAAAGTCTGGTGGACCCCAGCCTGACCTCCAGCTCACTATGTAGCCAAAGCCAGCCTTGAGCTCCTGATCCTCTTGCCCCAGCTTCCCAGGTGCTGGGATTACAGGTGTGCACCACCATGTCCCATTAAGACATATTAGTCTTCATAAAGAAATCCACTGGCATAGCTCATTTTCAGAATCCCCACTGGGACATTTCTCTTTTGGAGAGACAAATCTTAAAATTATAATAGTGCCCACAAGCACCCATGATAACTGCTCAGTCTGTGAGCTTCATGTCCCTCTCTAGAGCCCAGGGGCAGTATGGTTAGTCCCATGATACGCAGAGAGGTTGAGTAACTTGCTCACAGTCACACAGTAACTGGATCAGGAACCCAAGTTGGCAGAGCTGCAGACTTGTGCCAGCTGATGCCACCTCATCAACAGCTGAGAGTTGCCACAAGTGGAGGCAGGTTAGGAGCCCCAGCAAGGGCCGGCATGTCAGGTATACCCCAGACTGTGGAAGGCCCTCACCTTGCAGTCAAGGCATCCCTACAGCCAGCACTGCAGCATTCCACAAGCACCTCAGAAGTGGGCCAGCGGAGAGCTAGCAGCCATGCCATGGCTTCTTCCACTGCAACAGGGAGAACCCACCTTTGTCTTCTGGAAGGCCAGGGCCCTCAGAATTCAAGAGATGGAGAAATCACAGGAGAAAATCCATTCTGAGACATAGTTTCTTCAAACTGTAGTCTGTAAGTCAGACTATGTAAAGCTGGGGACATGGCTCACAGCAGACCTAGCATCACAGAAAACCAAAAACCCTACAGAGTTTCACATTGTATCTATAATCCCAGCACTTAAGAAACTGAGGCCGGATTGCTGTGAGTTCCCAGCTAACCTGGGCCATATAGTTCCTAGCCAGCCTGAGTACACGTAGGACCCTGTCTCAAGAAACTTAAATAAAAAAATAAACAGGGAGGGGAATGGGTAGAACTAGTGTGACCCTGATCCTGAGTGCTCACTGCAAGAACTCATCCGAACCAGCAGGAACACAGGACACAAAGGTGGGCAAAGGGGTGAAGAGGCACCTCACAAAGGCGTTCCCAACACCAGTAGGGCACAGGGAATCTCCAAAAGCACAGGCCACTGGGAAAGCAATGGAAGTCCTTGGTCTGAAAGCCTCACACTGCAAACAGTTCTGAAAAATGTGCCCTCAAGAACAGAACTAGGTCTGGGGCATGTAGTGCCCCGCTAGAACATATGCCTTGCATGCAGGAGTCCCTGGGTTCGAGTCCCAGCATGACTATGAAGAACAAATGAAGCAGGGTGGGAGGGGCCGCTGTCTGCGAACTTGAGCCTGTGCCCTTACCACCACCGAACAGTGCCAGCCATCAGCACGTGCCAGCAGGGCGCACTGTGGAGTGCCACAGGGAACAGGGTGGTGAGAGAGTCTTTGGGGTGACACTACAACTGTTTTTACCCGATAAGAGGGAAGCAGTGGAGGGTAACTCACTCTGCAGCAGGGGCCTAGAGGGGCAAAAGGAGACAAGCTCTCCCCTAGGACAAGCAGCTGGCCAATGATTGTTTCCAAGCCTCTGTCTTTTTTATCTTTTGAATGGTGAACTATGTAAATGTATTATTTATTTAAAAACTAAATAAAATTTACATTTTAGAAATTCAGTACTCTTCTTACCTTTACAGTATCACTATTTGAGTCAGATACCACAAAACACCAAAAGTGTTTTACCAATACTATTCACAAAGTGCTTTGAACTACCAGAGAATGCCTATAGTGCAGTAATCTTAAAAAAATACTAAATTGAGCCAGGCACGGCAGCACTCGCCTTTAATCCCAGCACTCCGGAGGCAGAGGCAGGCGGATTTCTGTGAGTTCAAGGCCAGCCTGGTCTACATAGAGTTCCAGGCCAGCTGGGACTCCAGGGAGACCCTGTCTCAAAAAGACCAAAATAAATTGTAGGCTGGAGAGATGGCTCAGTGGTTAAGAACACTGGTTCTTGCAGAAGACCCGGGTTTGAATCCCAGCACCCACATAGCAGCTAACAGCGGTCTGTAACTCCAGTCCCAGGGGATCTGACCACTTCTGACCTCCGCGGGCATTGCACAACACGGGTGCACTTACCTACATACAAGCAATACACGTATACACATGAAAATAAAAAAATTTTAAAAACTGGGCTGGAGAGATGGCTCAGCAGTTAAGAACACTGGTTGTTCTTGCAGAAGACCCAAGTTTGAATCCCAGCACCTACAAGAAAGCTAACAACTGTCTAACTCCAGTCCCAGGGGATCCAACAGCCTCTTCTGACCTCTGCAGGCATTGCTGGACTCGGGTGCACTTACCTACATGCAGGCAATACACGCATACACATAAAATAAAAATTAAATAAAAAAATTTTAAAAAATACTAAATTGTGCCACGTGTAATGCCACATACCTTTAATTCCAGCACTTGGGAGGCAGAGGCAGACAGATCTCTATGAGATGGAGGCCAGACTGTTTACATATGAGTTCCAGGCCAGCTGGGTCTACAGGGAAACTGTTTCAAAAAAAAACCAAAAGAACCAAATTGTGGTAGGAAAATATTAAAAAGAATTTTAACTAAAAAATTAAGATATCGCTGGGTGTGGTGGTGCATGCCTTTAGTCCAAGCACTCGGGAGGCAGAGGCAGGTGGGTCTGAGTTTGAGGCCAGCCTGGTCTACCATAGCAAGTTCCAGACCAGCCAGGGCTACATAGTGAAACCCTATCTGTGCTGGATAGCTTTAGTGTGCACTTGACACACCTGGGTTGAGGGAGCCTCAATTGGGGAATTGCCTCTATTGGACTGGCCTGTGGCCATTGTCTGAAGGGCATCTTCTCAATGAGTGATGTGGGAGGGCTCAGTCCACTGTGGGTGGTGCCACCCCTGGGCAGGTGGGCCTGTGTTGCATAAGAAAGCAGGCTGAGCTGGGGCCAAGGGAGCAAGCCAGTAAGCATTGTTCCTCTATGGCCTGTGTTCCAGCTCCTGCCTCCAGGTTCCTGCCCTGAGTTCTTACCTTGAGCTCCTTGATGAACTGCGACCTGGGAGATGTAAGCTGAATAAACCCTTTCCTCCCCAAGTTGGTAGTGGTCAGAGTGTTTTGTCACAGTAATGAAGAAACAAACTAGGACAGAAATTGGTACCAGAAGTAGGGCATTGCTGTGACAGACTGACCTTGGTGTTTTTGGGGAGGACTGTGGAAGTGTTTGGAACTTTGGGCTGGAAGAGCCATTGTGTGCTCAGAGTTTGTTGCTATGGGGCTTAGAACAATTGTGCTGAAAGAGTCATGGACAATGGAGGCCAAC